>NW_026606714.1:1910000-2427500 GCF_029890125.1 Rhinichthys klamathensis goyatoka | reverse complement strand
TTTCAGTATTGTGATTATGAATTATTTTAACTACGTTTCACTTGTTGAATTCTTCTGCTACCAGCTTTCAAACGCTCTGAATCAGTGCGGTGCGGCAGCAGATTACGCATTAGAGAGAATAAACAAACACTTTTCAGAGTCTATGATTGTAGCGCCTCTTGGCGGTAAAAGGCAGCAAATACACCCCACATTTTACCGCCGCGGTGGAACGGCTGATGTGGGCGTTGTCATGGCTTGCCTCGACATTTGCGTTTGAATAGCGCGCGTCCTCCGTGGGCGTGTCAGATTAACGCGTAATGAAGTGTAATGAGCTGGGGAAAAAAAATCTGACAGCACTCTCTTTTCATACAGATTACATAAACTGAGAATATTTGTTTTTTATATAAATTACATCATTAAAAAGAAGAGAATTCAAGCTTCATAAAGAAAAACCTCTCGTGCCTGTATGACAAGTATTTGCAGAGTTAGAGTTAATTTTTCGGACGTGTTTCAGAATGGACTGCACTGACAGAGAGAAGGCAAAACTCGCATCATGTTTATTTTTCTTTATTTGACAAAAAGCACAAAACTTTGTTTTTATTGTGAGTATACAGAAAAATAATAGACAATTAACAGGATCGATTGATGTATAACACTTATATGTACGATCAAAATCAACAGAGTATTTTAAGTCTATTTTTCTGCTATGTGAAAAAAAAACGGCAAAACGCGCGGGCGCGTTTCTGGTCCCCAGAGGGTTAACCCCGTCCGGGGGATTATTCACCATGGTAACTGATGGCCCTTAGTGGCTCCCTGCTGTGCCCCAAACTTGGTACATATCCAGGAGTATTCAGGATTGTGTGACGGGACAGCAAACTCCCGTAAACACACGTTTAATTGTGGAGTACTCAGGAGTTTTACATGCCCGATTACAGCTCTTTTCACGCAGTGGCTGTGTTGCAGGAACAAAGAAAGCCAGTCTCTCACGCCGCCTTGAATTCACCGACCTCGAAGACCGCTATTTCCTGAGCTCCCTGGTAGTTCCAAAGACCCTCCATCTCAGGTACTTCAGCTCTATTGCTGTGTTACAGGAACAGAGAAAGCCAGTCACTCACACCGCCTTGAATTCACCGACCTCGAAGGCCGCTAATTCCTGAGCTCCCAAAGAATTCCAAAGCTCCTCTATCGCAGGTACTTTAGCTCTATTGCTGTGTTTCAGGAACAGAGAAAGCCAGTCACTTACGCTGCCTTGGATTCACCGCCCTCGAAGACCGCTACAGTAGGTACTCAACCAGAATGCCTATTACCGCCGCGACTCGTGCCGCGGCAAATTCACCGCGGCAAAAATAAACTAGTCGCATTTCAAAGTTGTTCGCGAAATGACCACCAGGTGGCGCAAAGGGGCATTTAGCAAAACAGCCGCATTTTGAAACGTAAGTGCGGGGCTAATAAGTTGAAACTGCATGTTAAGGTAATAATTGTATTATTAATTAAAGACAGACAATTTGGTTAATGTTATTTAAACATACGATCATACAATTTATAGTATAGCCTGCATAGTAGTAGTAGCTATAGGCTATACACGTTTATTTGTACGAACTATTATATATCTCTGTTTGTAGGCTATCTGTTTATTAAAAAAGGTCTTGTAAAAAAACAAGAATGAGACTGATTGAATATGTAAAAAATAAAATAAAAATAAACAAACGAAACAGAATAGAACAAACTTTTAGAACAAAAAAAATAATACAAATAAAAATAATTTAGCCTAGGCTAACAGAGTCGGTTAAATTTAACGAAAGCAAAACGTAATTAAGTAAAAGTACATTCTAAACAGAATATAACAAACTTTTAGAGCATAACATTTTATTAATCAAAAGTTGAAATAGGCCTATCTCGCAGTCAGTGAAAATAAATTAGGTGCAATGTCGCTAAACTTTTGAGGAATGAGAGGAGTGAAGATCGCTTCTCTCGTGTGCGCGCACACTGACTGCTGAACTAGTAGTATACTACCGAACTTCTGGGCAATAGTCAGCGAGATAAGTCGTGGTCGAGTGGTAGAACTTAGGTTTCAATCATTGAGATGACACGGGTTCAAATCCCGAATAAACACGGTTTTTATAAAATACAATTTCCGTTTTACACAAATGAACAAATAGGCTATCATCCAACAGATTGACTGAATTTATATCAATCTGTATAATAATTCTAATCGTAATTTCAAAAGAAGTTGTTAAAAAAATAAATAAAAAACTTCATGGGATTTTAAATAGGCTATAGAAAGAGTTTTTAAAAACATGGTTGTGTAGCCTAACAAGGTGCGATTTGCTGGTGGGGGATTCCCCCCTCCACAGTAATCAATGCTATAGCCTAATTCACCAATAGACCATTTCAAATATTTTTTTAAATATGCAACACGCACGTTTGAACAACAAACAATAGGCCTACAATCTGAACCGGCGCTTCTGCTCCTCTATTGAGAGATAACATGCAGCGCGTTTCAGTGACGATCCTGGTTCCAGTGGCCTTGGCTTAATACATTCACGGCTTTTCAAAATGTCACAAAGCGTTTTGAGATGTTTTTGAACGAAATATTGAAGTTTATAATTAAGTGTTTTGGCACACATTATTCTAAAATCGGGTTTTATTCTGGCATGTTGAATTAGAGGTCGACAAACGCGGCGGCGCTTTCACTTGAACTTATTTTTTATCATAACAGCTAAAAAAAACTTAAAAGGCTATAGCCTACTCCGTAATTTTCGGTCATACAGATAAAATATCATCTTTTAAAACTGTAAAAGGTCTACAATAGGTTAACGATCAAACGTTTTCTCGCTCTTGTGAGCGAACACACACTGGAGAAACAAACGTTTTGGCTTTTCAGTGAGTAAATTCATGGCCGAGTGGTAGAACTTGCGGTTTGATCATTAAGATGACACTGGTTCAAATCTCGAAAAATCTTGGACTTTTGTAAATTTTATATTAGCCTATTAATGCATTTTATATCCTATTAGTAATGCAGAGAGAGTTCTAAAACTCTGTTACACCATAGCCTATAGTTTTTGCTTAGAGGCTATTTATCAAATAAAATTCCATGCATTTCCATTTTACATTGGAACATATAGCCTAGTATCCACCAGAATGACTTTACATCTATATAATAATACCAGTCGTCATTTCAAAAGCAGTTCTGTAAAGAAATAAATATATAGCCTACTATATATATATTTTTGGATTCCCTACATGGAGTTTTTAAAACATGGTTTTAAGCAAGGTTTTAAGCGATTTGGGGGGATTTCCTTCTGGTCTAACATCCCTGCTTCTGCTGAATTATTTGAATCCCCCACCCCCTTCCTCCACAGTAATCAATGCTAATAGGCTACTTCACCAATAGACCATATACAAATTACAATATATAAAATAAAGATATGCAACAGGCACGTTTAAACGACAAACAATAAAATCAAAACCAGCGTTTCAGTTCGACAAACGCGCGCGGCGCTTTCACTTGGATTTATTTTTCTCATAACAGCTAAAATAAGTTAATAGGCTACTCCGTATTTTTTTGCCTACATCGTTCAAAACTGTAAACTTTTATTCATATTAGGCTAACAACTAAATTTTAGCTGTCGTCTCCGTCTCTCGTCTCTGTCTCCGGGAACTGCGCGTCACAAAAATGAACCGAAAGCCACTTGCCTCAGCTCAGTCACGATAAGAAATCGCTATAGGCTATCTAAAGCATTTAAATGTCTAAATGTTTAATAAATGTTATCTGATTATGTAATCCATCTGAAACTGAGAGGTACAGAGGATCTACTCAAACATGCTATGATGTGAGCGCTTCCCAATGAGGAAAGGACAAGGCAAGGGGGGAAATCTCGCTCTAATTAAATGTAGGCTAAATCGCCCTGAAATAAAATGTAAAAACAGATCAAATAATTTATTTGTCGAAATGTTGCGATATTGTTTCTGTTAAGTTCATAATTATTCTATAAATGTTATTTAGTTTAACAGCAGGACCACGAAGCACTGTGGTTCGAGATTTATTTGAATAAAAAAGAAAAAGAAAAACGTATTGAAATTGAACGAATTATTGAAATGATATTTAGTAATAAGTTTCATGACAGAAATATCACTACATGTAGCTTACATTATTTAATTCCTTCATTATCAACACTTTAATAGCCTAATGCCTGAATAGCGGTTTAAGTGTGAATTGCGACTTCTCTTTAAGTCAGTCTCAAGCCCCGTACACACCGGGACGAATATCGGCGCGCGTTATTCGTCAGCGTTTTTCAACGCGTTTTTTGTGTTCACACCCAAGCGATTTTCGCTGACGATGAGCCGAGTGAACATGCAAATTCATTCCCTGACAATAGATGGCGCTTAATGTAAAACAGAAATAGTCCTATTTTGTAGTCGCTGTCGCGTTTGTCATAGTTCTTTATGTTCCGACACCAACGAGACCAGCAGCTCTACATTCATCTTTTTAAGATGCTACTTGGCGTATATCTTCTTCGCCGTTACGTATGTGTGCTCAGCAAGACCGTTTTGTGTTTGAGCGCCCCCAAGTTGTGTTTTACTTTTACTGTAACTTCAGAAGCTCCAGACACGTGAGCAAAATCGCCAATCTCATTGGTCGGGTAGTTTTTGACGCGGCGCGTCAAACCAAAAAAACTAACCCGCGGCGTTTTTTAATAAAATGACGCTTTTACGCGTGGCGTTTTTCGTGTCGGTGTGTACACTCACATTGGCACCCTTTGTTTAGTCACGAGGCGTTAAACATCGGCGAATATCGCGCGCGAAATTCGTCCCGGTGTGAACAGGCCTTCAGACTAGCCTGTGGGGGGTTTGGAGGGACAGTGGCTTTATCGTGCGCAGGACAAAAGGTGTTAATGTTCGTCTTTCATATGGAGATGTCGGATAGCCAGCCCGATGAGCAGGCAAAGGCACAGTTCTTTTAAGGATACATCTCTCGATGTGTCCAATGCCCTATATTTTAATTAATTATAAATAGGCCTATAATTGTGGCAGAAACAGAGCTCTTTAATTCGCGATCAACCTCGTTTTATTGTGAGGTGAATTCAACAAGGCATGCTGTGTCTTTGAAGTAACAAAGGCTAAATAATTTGTTACAGTTTTTTTGGAGGGAGGGAGACAAAATTAACTTGCCAAAAAGAGATCCAGCGCGAGAGAGAGGCAAAGAAAAACACATGTTCTTAATTTATGTCGCTTAGGACTATTATCGTTTTGTACTGTTTTAATTGTTTAATTTAGCTGCAATTTCTTTGGCAATACAGATTTAAAATGTTGCAAGAATAAGATTCTGTGTTTCTTATTTTGCATCGCAAAGGAAATAAACTGTAAACTCAATGCAACCCTGTTTAAATGAATAAATTGTTCCGACACTTATGGGGTTTCAAACTTTTAGTGTTTTTACATTTTCATTTGTTTTTATATTGAAAGCAATACTATTTAGTATTATTTAGTTATTTTGTGTAGCCAAGTTAACAAAATCAGTCTTTTCTGATTTGTTCAATGTTTTGAAAAAATTCTTCCGTTGCTATGGCCGGGTAGCCTATCAGTGTTATCTTAATTTCATGACTGATTCACAAAACAATAATTTAGCAGATTAAAGACGAGCTTCATTATTTTCATTTTCTGACGCGATCAGCTAATCTTCCCTCATCAGTTTTGTCGTGCAGCGGCTCTACTGGAATGTAGCAAATTCATGTTGTAGTGTGCCATTAATAATATTAAACAAAAACGCTTGACTTTAAATAAATAAACAGTTAATGAACTCACTAATAAACAATTATCCATGTGTAAGCATTAAGAACGGTAACACATAAACGAAGTCGGCCAACAGCATACGCTGTAGTGAGATTCGATCTCGGATCACTTAAAGCTCCGTGAGATTCATGTTGTTGCGTTAACCACTGAGCTACCGTCTGAACGCTATTAAATTTTGTCTTGTGCTATTCCAAACCCTCAGGTATAGCCTAATATGTTTCTGTTGCAATGTTTTATGTTGAAAGGTTTTCACTATTTATTCAATTTAATTTCAGCAGTGTGATTATGAATTCGTTTAAACAATGTTTCACTTGAATTCATCTGTTACTTACGAGCTTTCAATTTCTCTGAATGAGCCGCGGCACTGCGGCGATTACGCAATAGAGAGAATAAACTGACACTTTTCACAGTCTGTGATTGTAGCGCCTCTTAGCGGTAAAAGGCAGCAAATACACACCCGAATTTTACCGCCGCGGGAGCGGCGGCGGTAAAAGTATTATTCTGGTTGAGTACCCACTGTACTTCCTGAGCTCCCTGATAGTTCCAAAGCCCCTCCACCTCAGGTACTTCAGCTCTATTGCTGTGTTGCAGGAACAGAGAAAGCCAGGGTGCTTCTAATTTCTTATTTGTGCATCCTCGTTTCCTTTCCTCGTTTCCTTTCCTTGCGTCTCAGCTCCACCCCCTGCAGGATGCGAGGGAAGGCTGCAAGGAAAGAAAACGAGGACAGAGGAATTGAAGGAAAGTTTTTTTTATACTTTGGAATACTTGATCACTCGAGCGTCACTTCACTGCGTCATCAGCAGCGCTCAAAGGATCTGCCCTTGTGAATTTTGGTTATTTAAGAAATTAGTAATAAATAATAATAAAGCAAGATACCCTGTTGAAATATGTGAGATGTGTGGTTTATATAAACTGCAAAGGTAAAGTATAAATTAACTCTCTGGGGTCGGCGGTCTCGCCGGCGATACCAGCTCACTTTTTTCCTTATCAGTGCAAAAGAGACTCAAATTACTCTGTTAATCTTGATCTTACATATAAGTGTTGTACATCATTCGATCCTGTTAAGTTTGTATTTTTTTTGTGGAACCTCATAATAAAAACAAAGTGTTGTGCTTTTCGCCTAATAAAGAAAAATAAACATGATGCGCGTTCTGCGTTCTCTCTGTCAGTGAAGTCCATTCTGAAACGCGTCCGAAAAATAATCTGTAACTCTGCAAATACTCAGTCAAACAGGTATACAGGCACACAGGCATGAAGCCTGAATTATCTTCTTTTAAATGAAGTAATTTATATAAAAAAATTTTTTCTCATTTTATGTAATCTGTACGAAAAGAGAGAGATGATAGTCGTTCTCGTCTCAGCTCATTAAAGTTAATTTGACCACGCCCACGGAGCGCGCGCTCTATTCAAACACAAACGCTCTGAGGCGATCCACGCCCACACATCAGCTGAATAACCCACCGAAAGAGACTCATATTTGCGACGCTGTGAGGAATAATACTATCTTAATAATAATCCTGGAAAAAAATACCTCAGAAGTAGGCTACAGGTAGTTTCATTTGGAGGAGCAACGGATCCAGCCGAGGAATAGGTACATGCTTTATTTTCAAGTGCTTTGTGCTAATCGCGATATGGAATAGTGTCTGTAAACAAAAAGACTGTTTGAATCGCGTTTTTGTGTGTGAATGAATGAACAGCTTTTACCTAACTATATTCCAATACTGAGATGAGTAAAAATCGACTGAAATATGTTGAAATAAAATATTCCCCTCCTTGAACTGCCACCTTAACGTGGTGGAGGGGTTTTGAGTACCCGAATGACCCTAGGAGCTATGTTGTCTGGGGCTATATGCCCCTGGTAGGGTCTCCCAAGGCAAACAGGTCCTAGGCGACGGGTCAGACTAAGAGCGGTTCAAAAACCCCTTATGATGCACAATAAAACAAGGACTGTGACGTCGCCCGGTATGGCGCAGCCGGGGCCCCACCCTGGAGCCAGGCCCGGGGTTGGGGCTCGTATGCGAGCGCCTGGTGGCCGGGCCTCTCCCCACGGGGTCCGGCCGGGCTCAGCCCGAAGGAGCGACGTGGGACCGCCTTCCCGTGGGCTCACCACCTGCAGGAAGAGCCGTAAGGGGCCGGTGCAGAGAGGATCGGGCGGCAGTCGAAGGCGGGGGCCTCGACGACCCGATCCCTGGACACGGAAACTAGCCTTAGGGACGTGGAACATCACCTCGCTGGCGGGGAAGGAGCCTGAGATCGTGCGTGAGGTTGAGAGGTTCCGACTAGAGATAGTCGGGATCACCTCTACGCATGGCTTGGGCTCTGGAACCACACTCCTTGAGAGAGGATGGACTCTTCACCACTCTGGAGTTGCCCATGGTGAGAGGCGACGGGCTGGTGTGGGTTTGCTTATAGCCCCCCAGCTCAGCCACCATGTGCTGGAGTTTGCCACCTCCGGCAGAGCCACGACCGGATCCCGAGGGAGGCTGGAGATATTGAGTCTGAGTGGACCATGTTCTCCGCCTCCATTGTCGAAGCGGCGGCTCGGAGCTGTGGCCATAAGGTCTCCGGTGCCTGTCGAGGCGGCAATCCCCGAACCCGGTGATGGACACCGGAAGTAAAGGATGCCGTCAAGCTGAAGAAGGAGTCCTATCGGGCCTGGTTGGCTTGTGGGACTCCTGAGGCAGCTGACAGGTACCGGCAGGCCAAGCGGACTGCAGCCCGGGTGGTTGTGGAGGCAAAAACTCGGGCCTGGGAGGAGTTCGGTGAGGCCATGGAGAAGGACTATCGGCTGGCCTCGAAGAGATTCTGGCAAACTGTCCGGCGCCTCAGGAGAGGGAAACAGTGCCCTACCAACGCTGTTTACAGTGGAGGTGGGCAGCTGTTGACCTCAACTGGGGATGTCGTCGGACGGTGGAAGGAATACTTCGAGGATCTCCTCAATCCCGCCGTCACGTCTTCTATTGAGGAAGCAGAGGCTGGGGGCTCAGAGGTGGACTCGTCCATCACCCTAGCTGAGGTCACCGAGGTAGTCAAGAAACTCCTCGGTGGCAAGGCACCGGGGGTGGATGAGATCCGCCCTGAGTACCTCACGTCTCTGGATGTTGTGGGGCTGTCTTGGCTGACACGCCTCTGCAGCATCGCGTGGCGGTCGGGGACAGTGCCTCTGGGATGGCAGACCGGGGTGGTGGTCCCTCTTTTTAAGAAAGGGGACCGGAGGGTGTGTTCCAACTACAGGGGGATCACACTTCTCAGCCTCCCTGGGAAAGTCTATGCCAGGGTACTGGAGAGGAGAATACGACCGATAGTGGAACCTCGGATTCAGGAGGAACAGTGCTGTTTTCGTCCAGGCCGTGGAACACTGGACCAGCTCTATACCCTCTACAGGGTGCTGGAGGGTTCATGGGAGTTTGCCCAACCAGTCCACATGTGCTTTGTGGATTTGGAGAAGGCATTCGACTGTGTCCCCCGAGGCGGCCTGTGGAGGGTGCTCCGGGAGTATGGGGTCCCGGGTCCTTTGCTAAGGGCTGTCCGGTCCCTGTATGACCGAAGCAGGAGCTTGGTTCGCATTGCCGGTAGTAAGTCAGACTTCTTCCCGGTGCATGTTGGACTCCGGCAGGGCTGCCCTTTGTCGCCGGTTCTGTTCATAATTTTTATGGACAGAATTTCTAGGCGCAGCCAGGGGCTGGAGGGTGTCAGGTTTGGGGACCACGCGATTTCGTCTCTGCTCTTTGCGGATGATGTTGTCGTGTTGGCCCCCTCACACCAGGACCTTCAGCGTGCACTGGGACGGTTTGCAGCCGAGTGTGAAGCGGCTGGGATGAGAATCAGCGCCTCCAAATCCGAGGCCATGGTCCTCAGTCGGAAAAGGGCGGCTTGCTCACTTCAGGTTGGTGGAGAGATCCTTCCTCAAGTGGAGGAGTTTAAGTATTTTGGGGTTTTGTTCACGAGTGAGGGAAGGATGGAACGGGAGATTGACAGACGGATCGGTGCAGCTTCTGCAGTAATGCGGTCGATGTACCGGTCTGTTGTGGTGAAGAAAGAGCTGAGCCGTAAAGCAAAGCTCTCGATTTATCGGTCAATCTACGTTCCTACTCTCACCTATAGTCATGAGCTTTGGGTCATGACCGAAAGGACAAGATCCCGGATACAGGCGGCCGAAATGAGCTTTCTCCGCAGGGTGGCTGGGCGATCCCTTAGAGATAGGGTGAGAAGCTCGGTCACTCGGGAGGAGCTCAGAGTAGAGCCGCTGCTCCTCCACATCGAGAGGGGTCAGCTGAGGTGGCTCGGGCATCTGTTTCGGATGCCTCCTGGACGCCTTCCCGGGGAGGTGTTCCGGGCACGTCCCACTGGGAGGAGACCCCGGGGAAGACCTAGGACACGCTGGAGAGACTATGTCTCCCGGCTGGCCTGGGAACGCCTCGGTGTCCCCCCGGAAGAGCTGGAGGAAGTGTCCAGGGAGAGGGAAGTCTGGGCATCTCTGCTTAGATTGCTGCCCCCGCGACCCGGCCCCGGATAAGCGGAAGAAGATGGATGGATGGATAAAATATTTTTGTATAAGCAACGTATTAAACTGCAAATTAACATTTATATGTCCTAATCATAAAAACGATATGTTACATATGAAAGACAAGATGTCATTTTTACTGTAAAATACTGCCACATCAAATAAGCTTGTTTGCTAAGATGTTATTTTAGTGTTTGTTCGATTGTAAGCTATATTCAAACTAATTAATCCGCAACTGTGAAATATGTATGATAAAATGTATACTTTAGTATATAATACAAAGAAAGATTACATTTGAAATATAGTTAATTTTAATTGTTGCTGTAATTGTAACCTTTTTATTAAAATAACAAAAATATATGTAGGCTACATATAAATGAATCTTAGGTAAATCTTAAAAGCTCAATATAAGCCGCCTCTTTAAATTATTTGTATTGTGTTTTATTAGTGACACATTTGGGATACATTCCCAAACTTTCTGTAAAAACAGTATGATAATTAACTGCACAATTACTAGAAATTTTTACATTTGATATACAATTTGCAAGCACAATTTGAAAAATAAATAAATAATTGGAACTGTGAACCAATTTTGTATTATATAGGCATATATATATATATATATATATATATATATATATATTGTCATTGCATTCTTGTGGCTCAGTGACACACCTGAATGAAAGGGTCATTAGTATGCAGCCCCATTATGCGCTCATTATGCGGGCCCATTGTCTTCTCAGGTGTGAATCACAGCAGGTCACACCCCTGCGCATATTGCCTTTCCAAACAAAGTGTCATTTTTAAATTTAAACCAATCTATTGTTTTATGTGAATGATAAGGCAGGATGATTTTCAGATCATTTAAAAGAAAAAACTCTAGGCGACAACATCCATTAGTCAAAAGTCTTGTGGACAGATATTTAGTATGTGTTTTGTGGCCTTATTTCAGAAACTTTAAGTTTTAGTTTTTTCAATAACCACGCATAAACAATATTCTCTCAAAAATACAAAAATGTACATACATGTTGATAACACATTATGGTAGCCCTGTGTGTGCTAAATAGAGTGTAATTACACCTTTGCCAGTAATATGTTTATAAGCAACTGAAAAAAGCACAAATGTCAGAGTATGTCAAAACATCTCAAGGACCCCAAAAACACCTTGGACCCCAGAGGGTTAAAATGATTGTGACCGACGTGAAGGGGGAGGAGAACTGATACGTGCGTCACGTTTAGTCGATAAAACACTTCCGCAAAGCATGCAACTGTGCATCCTCGCTCATAGCTCCTCTGGAAGCCTCCTTACTCCTCGATCCTCGCCTCCTCGCGGGTCAATTAGAGAATTGAGATGTCCTTCAAGATGGCTGAGCTCGATCGGTTTCCGGGTCATAGGATGGAGGACGGAGGATCGAGGAGACGAGGAGGGATATTGAGAAGCACCCCCAGTCACTCACGCCGCCTTGAATTCGCCAACCGCTACTTCCTGCGCTCCCTGATAGTTCCAAAGACCCTCCACCTCAGGTACTTCAGCTCTACTGCTGTGTTGCAGGAACAGAGAAAGCCAGTCACTCACGCCACCTTGAATTCACCGGCCGCTACTTCCTGAGCTCCCTGATAGTTCCAAAGCACCTCTGTCTCAGGTATTTACGCTCGATTACAGCATTGAGGAGACAGAGAAGGCCAGCCATTCCTGTTGCTCGGAGTTACTTACCTGAAGACTCGTGTGCTTGGCTCATCCCGAACTCCATTACCGTCCGAAGAAGTCTAGCAATCCTGCTCCTCCTGCTGTCCCGGGTTAGTCCAAGCCCCTTGAGCTCCACCATTACCCTAAGGAAACAGAGGAAGCTGGTTACCTACGTGCTCTGAGCCACCCACCTGAAGGTCCCTCTCATTCTGAGCCTTTGAGCCCCACTGCTGTCCTGAGGGTACAGAGAAAGTCACCCGTTCGAGGACCCGTGGGCGTCGAGCAGTTGGAGTCCCACGGTTGACTGGAAGAGTGGAACAAGTTTAGCCCTCCAGGCTGATGCTCTTTTAAATGTTTTAAGATTTAATAAAGACAAATTACTTATTTTAACACGTGGTGTTCCCTGGTGTAGCTCCTCAGAGTGGTAGTTGGTACGGGTGGTGGTTCCTCCCCACCCCCGGCCTGTGACAAATGCATCATTGTGTGTTCAATGAGTAAGGCTAAATGTAAATATTGCAAGACATCTAGTGTCATTCAATGATGTTTGTGACAGTTGCTGGTGGCAAGTTTATGAACAATTTTACATTGTGCCCTTTTAATACATTTTTCTTCTAATCTAGACCATGATTGAAATAGTTTACCCCAGAGTGTTAATACATTAATTAACAAGCATGTACTAAGGTGTAGTTAAGATGGTATATTCATGCAGGAATTCATATGACTCATGTCGTATTTAAGGTTAGTTCTTCATTAGTACATGTCTTAACTCATCATTAGTTCATAGTAAAGTAATTATTAATTCAGGTATTAGTACATGATTATTCATGTACGGTTATTGTAAAATGTGACCGCTATTGCCAAATATATTCTTGTGACGTCACATTAAAATACCAAGTGTTACATTATTCTCCTGACGTCTGAAAATAAAACATGAAGGAAAATTTACAGTTCATTCAGTTAAACTCACGGATAATGATTATTTGTAGTGCAAGCTTAATTTGACATTATTAGTTCCAGGTTTCAGTCTTTTTGAATGGAAGTTCCCCCTTAATGGAAGTGTCATCCATAATTCAAAACACAGTAGGCTTGTCAGTAAAAAGGTGGATGCAAAACAACAGTCCTGAAGTAATTCATTTCCACAGCAGACTAGTACTGGATCATATGCGTACTGTTCGTCTGTCAAATGGGAGGTTAAAGCTGCAGTCCGTAGCTTTTTCGGGGTTAAAAATTATCCAAAATACATATTTGAGAAAATACATAACCGGCCAGTGTTCAAAACTATCTGCTTGCCTTAGCTCGATTCAAAGCAGTAAGCTTGTAATAATGTTTTTAATTCCAGTGGTACTGGTGGATTTCCGCGGGAGATTCGAGCATGTCTTTGCGTCATTACATCACATCTGTACACATAAAGAAGGAGTCTCGGCTAATAGGCTATTGCGTGTGAGGATGTTGGAGGTGGAGATTTATAGCCTTTTCTCACAGCACTTGATATAATTAAACTTATCAATTTGATGGCGGATCCAGAAAGGTTCAAACGACAATCACCAGTGACAACAGATTCACCCGTTGTAAAATGCAAAAGACTTCGTTCGGACTTCGGAGTGGCTACAGAAAAAAAAGAGACTGCAACCGGACCCATGCGAAAACAAGGATACATATCGGAAGGACATTACATGTAGTCACGCAATGCTTGCTTACGTTGTTAACATTAAGAATTTGAGAACCAAGTATAATTTGCACGGTTTTGCGTGATATGATAACTTATAAGCGATTGTTAGATTTAATCAGTGCGATTTACTGCAATGTCAGAACCAGAACAAAAGTGGATGTTTCTTACTAGCTCAGATGACATTTTCCGGTGAAAATTCTTATGTTGGTCATACTTCCAAAAAGAATAATCTGTAATTCTGAATGCCAGTATCCACATCGGCGCGATGACTGACAGCTGCACACTCTCCTCAAACATTGTGTTCATCCGCGCTGTGCCGTGTCGAGGGTGTTGAAGTACAACTCACATAAAGTTGATAATTCCACGAATGACTACAATTGCAGATTTAGAACAGAGATGGCGACAAAGAGGAAAAAAGCCGGACTGCAGCTTTAAGAAAAGTAATGTTATACAATTGTTAATGTTGATAGCCCCAGAAAACCTACTTTTCTTTGAAAAGTATTGGCGGTCATTTGTTTTGTATCATATACTGTTTTTTTGTTTTTTTTTGTGGATTTTTTTGGATCACCTGATTGATATTGGATTTTCAGTATATATCGAAGCAGCAGTACAATTGAAACATCCTACTCACATATATATATATATATATATATATATATATATATATATAAATCAAAGTCAAGAATAAAAATCACAAAAATCAAATCCCAGATGATTAGACTTGACTTTTTGATAGTAAAAGCAGAGATATTCCACACATTTGATTGCATTTGTTTTATGGTTTCACTGAGTAGATCAACTTTTTAAAATTAATTTAAAAAAAAGTAATAGCATATAGTCAATGTTCTAAGGTGAGAGATTAATGTGCTGACAGAGCGGCTTACACAAAGTTACTTGTTAAGACAAATCATTTTAAGTGAATGTGCAGAACTGTGCGGTGTATGTGTGATAAGTGCAGAGCACTGGGACCTATATGTACGCCAGGATCTGCTGTCTAAAATCACTGGGTTGACGATGGCACACATTTTTCTCTCTTAAATTGCTGTATGTTTACATTATGTGCTAATTTGGTTTCAATAGCCAGCTGGCAAATCTACCAGCCCACTAGGAAAAAAACTGTCCCATGATGCACAGCTGTCAGGGAGTGAGCAGTTGCAATGAATAAAGTACAGGACATTCCTGAGTGTCTTGCTGACTTTATCTTTTCTGCCAGCATTATACTTGTGATGTCAGAGCCACTGTTCACCTGACTGGGAAAGCTTTTTGTCCTCTCCCATGATGAGCTTTCATTGCTGACAGGTGTCATTGATTATTCCATCCAGCTCATCCATATGACTGCCCAGGGCAATGCTGACAGCTGCACAGAAACCTTGCTCACACAACTTCCCTCCAAAAACTGAAGTAGTATTCAATAAACTCCCAATCACTTTATTGGCAATTCAGTTTGACAGTTAGGAAATCAGTTTTCTCAGTTTCTCTGTTTGATCAAGGAAAATGGCAGGATGGTTGCTGTTCCAGTTTGGGAAAAAAAAAACCCGCATGTCAGAGATGAATCAGGTGTCAATAGTACACATACGCATTAAGTAAGCCTCACCGGATAAAATGAACAATAAAAGACACCACAGAAGCCATTTTTTTTCTTCCTGGCCACACTATATTGCTTACTTGCTTTAATTCCTGTTAGCACTCGGTTCGTGCTTGGATTCTTTTGTACCGAAATATTGTGTTTTCTTGTGGGTGTTTGCAAATGAGTCATGTACCTGGCCTTTTGTGGGAAACCGCACATTAAAATGAGATTTGAAAAGCAAAGCTACACGTAACCTTGGCACAGTTTTATGCGATCGCGTATTCACGCTGCATGTCTCTGGAGTACAGGATTTGCAGGATAAGGCATTTGTGAGCATGTGTTGTGCTTTCGTTTCCTTTGTAATGTTTATGCTAATGATTTCAACATCTGAGACACAAGTTTCCCTATGAGAAAGCAAAGGAGGGGAGATGCATGTACAAATATAAAAGACTATTCATGTTCTCTCTCACCCTCTCGCTCTATTTCCTAGTCCTACGTAGCTCCTACCTGTAGAGAAAAGACCATAGCACACACCTACATCCCACCTACGCTCGGCTCCCCGGGCCGCCCTGGAGTATTACATCAGCTACCTCAACCTTAACCCCCGCACTCAAATTCAGGACTTTGTTGATGTATTCAAAGCTCCATGTTTTTGTTTTTGAGCTGATAAGCAAAGAGATACCCACATTGCTCTGAGACTGCTAGGCCCATCAGTAGCATAATGGGTTAGATGGCCAGAAGGGTTTGCTTGTAGGGTGCTAATAGAACACTATCAGGATGCTAACAGGATGTTTAGCGTGGGTTCAGCATAGTGACCCAGGAAGGAGCAATGTGGCCTTCATGAACATTGTGTGGGAAGATGATTTTGTGTGTCAAGGCAACATGAGCACATACTAACCGCAAGCACAGACATAGATAAAACATATGCACACATGCAGCTGTGGTCTTGAAATTGTATACAGCTCGTGTAAGATCATTCCTAAAGATCTCTTCATGTACTTGTTAATTGCATTTTTTTTAAAGTAGTTCAGCATTCATTAATAGGGAAAATTATCGGCCGAAAATATGCCGGCTTGAAATGCCGAAAAACGCGCCAACATGAAATTTCTCTGGACTTGTTTCTGTTTGCAATAGCCCTACTGTGCTGTAAAATTGTGTATAGCCTTGCTGGGCGACACTGGTAAAATGACACTACCCTCTCTTTCTCTGATCCACTCCCTGCTATCTGCTCACATGCTCTGATAATAATCGCTTTGTAGGTCTACTTTATTTTCATAATTGGTAAAAAA
The DNA here is from genome assembly GCF_029890125.1 of Rhinichthys klamathensis goyatoka. NCBI lineage: Eukaryota > Metazoa > Chordata > Actinopteri > Cypriniformes > Leuciscidae > Rhinichthys > Rhinichthys klamathensis. The sequence continues at coordinate 2,411,012 of NW_026606714.1, read as the reverse complement.
AAAAAAATCTGTTAAATTTGATGTTGCATATGGTCAAAAAAATGAATTTATGTAGCTTATGTGTAGTTGTCTTCTAGTCATTGCAACATCAACATTTAACATCAGGTGATATCACCTGATGTTAAATTTTGATGTTGCAATGACTAGAAGACAACTACACATAAGCTACATAAATTCATCAACTAACCATTCAGAAATGTTGTCTACATGTTGAATGAAATTAAACCACAACACAAAGGAAAATGTACAACACAACGAAAATAAGCCACAACACAACGGAAATAAGCAAATATAGAAATAAGCAGAAATAATTGGCAGACGTTCCCTTAGGGATTATGCTACTGTGGTAGTGCGTCACAGCATTCTATAGTCTGCCCTCACAGAACGTGACTGTGCTCCAGACAGAGGCCCTGTCCCAATATCCGCACTTGCGCCCTCAATGTGCGTTCTCGCTAAGGGGTGCAAGACCGTAGGGTGTCCCGATCCTCTAATAGTGTTCTCCAGGGGTGATCATAAGGGCACTTAATGCACCCCTTTCGCAAGTGCGCATCAGACCTCACTTTGCTATGGGATATTACCCAGAATCCTTGTAGTGTTGTGACGTTTCGAACAGCTAACCAATAGAGCATCACAGTCCCGCCCACAGCCGGTGCCGGAAGTAAAAATTCAATACAATTTCTCCATAAAAACGTAACCATACGTGGAAGACTTAAAACCAGCTACGGCTGTACTAAGTGATTGTAATGCTCATATAAACGCCAAAAGTTCATGGGGCACTAACCTTGTTTTAAGATAAATGCCTAAGTACTTCATTACCCACAATCCTGAACAATCCCACAATCCCACAGTGATGCATCTGATTGGTGGAAGTCATGTAACGTGTCTGGTTAAACCCCGCGAAGGTCCGTGAAGACTGAAGATCATGTAATGACGTAGGGCTAGTTCATTGGTCGCACGTCAGAGGCGCCTGCGCCATTGGATGTGCAGTTGCCGCAGCACAGCCTATGAGCGAGCCAGATGCTCAATGTGTTAGCTGTGCAGCTGCAAATGCGTCATACATATAAGCTTCAGTAAATCGAGGAAAAGGAGTTTCCCTGCACATTTACTATATAATTCACTGGAGGAAAATGTTCACGTGGCCGTCGTCAGATTTGGAAGTCGCTCAAAAGGCTCTTTCGCGGTTGTGGCTTCAGTCGACTTCAGTGAGGCGCGGTGGTTTATGGGATGAGTAGTTCCTTCGCTCGGAAATGAAAATATGTACACAGTATTGTACCTTTGACGTTTTTGGATTTTCTCTTAGTTTTTTCACTCGAAATGATATGTTGTATGCTTATGAGTTCAGACGTAGGTGGTTATCCTCAGACATGCTCTAAAACTCTTTAGATACGGATTTTCCAAAACGTCAATGGGAGAAATTAATGGGAAATTTACTTCCAGCACCAAAGCTCTCTCGGGCTGTGGGCGGGACTGTGAAGCTCTATGGGGGAGAACGGTTGCTATGGTGCTGTTCGGGAGCGGAAACTCCGAAGATAAACGAAGCCGGTGTGTTGAAGTGTTTTTCAAGGCCGCGAAATTTAAAAATATGTGACCCGATCTGGCGAAATGAGTCGGAAGTCGCAACGTTCTATTTTAAGATATGGGCCGATTATGTGGAAAAACAATGAAATAATAGATTTTTTTTTTTTTTTTGCTAATTTCAAAGAACAGACATTCAAAAATAATCTCCCAAAGTTTCGTAGTCCAGATAATTGAGTAAAGGTATTTAAATTACTATTAAAGTGTACAAAGTTTTACTAAATTCGCTGGAAATGAACATTGCTTTTCTCAACTCCTCTCGTCACCTCTGAGCATTTCCCGGGTATCCCCTGAAACGTCACTATCTCTGCTCTTTAAATGGTGTTACACGTTGTATAGAACCAATCAAAAAGCTTAGAAATGTACACAAATGCTGATCATTTGTCGATGGGAAGCCGTTTCGACTGACCGGCACGCGATTGGTCCAGCCACCCTCCTGTCAGACTCGCAGCGAGCGCTCTGTGTAATAAACAAGCTAGCAGATCTCCTCAGAAAGATTAAATATTATTAATTTGAGAAATGTCGCTGTCAAAAGCGAGCAAAGTTGCCAAAGCGTCATCAAGCCCCCTGGCCATTGCACACTGAGTCCGCGTTTTTTTCGTATGCGTTTTTTCGTATTGATTCGGTGGCTCCGAATTGTCAAAACACCATTCAAACTGCTTGCTACGGATGCGAAAAACTTACGATTGTTTTTATATAACGGATGAAAGTTTCGTAGTGTGCACGCGTGATTGACATAACGTGATTGACAAATGTGAATGAGTGTAGCTATTTATCTGCAAGGAGAATCCATTACAATGTGTTTGATTAACCCAATATTTAACTGTTGGTATCTCCGTTATGAATTTACACTGTTATTGTCAACTAGCCTACACTAAGATATGATTGCATAGACTAGCATTGTTTGATCTCTGTTTCCTTGTCTCTCTGCCTCTCACTTTCTCACTCTCTCTCTCTCTCTCACACACACACACACACACACACACACACACACACACACACACACACACACACACACACACACACACACACACACACACACACACCCTCTCTCTCAAGCAAAAATGTAGCACCTCTGTTCAATCTTTCTGATTTTAGTACATTTTTGTAAAAGGTAGGCCTACTGTTAAATTATTTATTCAAATAAAAACTTTTAAAATAATTTGAGCTTCAGCCTGGTTTAATAGCATTTATATATTAATGTCTTTGGTCAAATTAAGCTGTAAAATAAATAGTTTATCCCTTTAAATGTAATGGATTTTGAAAGATATCAACAAAAAACGGGCAAAAAACTTTAAAAGCGATTTTCTCAGGTTTTCAATTGGAAAAAGAGGGCAGACGACCATAATTCAAATGTGTATATCTTTACAACCATTCAAGGTATGACTTTGACTAGGATATCAATTGAAAGCTTATGGTCTCCTCTTTCCATTAATACCAAAATCTCAATTTTTAAATTTGGGTCACTGTGACTCATTTTGCTGGATCAGGTCACATATTAGTGTTATTGTGTCACGAAATGTAGTTTTAAGAGTTTTTCAGTCGAGAATAGTTGTTTAAAGCTCAAATCTGTGGTTTATTTATAAAGATAGCGCCTATTTAAAAATTTCCTCTGACGTTTTCGGAGTTCCAGGTGATCACCGGGCTCAGCGCTCATGTACCCCGCCTAACAGCCTTATTACCTCGGCTAGTCATTCTGACGTTTCCCGCGGGCTCTGTGTCTAGTGGTTAAACATGAGCTATAAATCGGCTTGTGTATATATAACGGGCGATCTTTGGTCTCATTAATCTATGATTTGTTCCCTGGCAAATCGTTTTGGCTGAGGGCAAAGTGAAGTTTCATAACTTTATATATTTAGGCTATTTAACTGTAACGTTGTAACGTTGTAACGTTAGCCTGTTGACTTATGTTTGACTGAATCCTTTAACTTGCTTTATTGCTTGACTTATATAGCTTCTTATACTTTTTAGGCTACTTATACTTTATTAATGGCTATTATTGATCAATAAAACTGAAATTTAACAAAAAGAGACAGGGTTGTGTCATTTTATTTCTTATAGCCTATGTAAGACTATTTTAATATATAGCGTATATATAATATATCACCAACACGTCATGTATTTTTTCATGTATGGGATGGGAAGAATTTCATATATCAATTTGCATAATAACATAATTAAAAATGCATTTTCAATCGCTGTGAATACGGTAAGGCAGTATAAGCTCAGGTAAACCTCAATCACAATTTATCTTATCACAATTTATCTAAGCCAAAAACTGTTTTAATATTAATAACATTAACAGAAAGGTTGGTAGCTAAGAGTAAAAAAAGATTTTTTTTTTTCATTCAAAGGATTGTGTCATGTTATAGCTATTATAAGCAGCACACACATCAGCCAAATGAACGGTGTTTGCTCTCCTGATCACAACAGAAGTCACGTAGATTGTGACGTGTGCAAAACTGTCCCAATTCTGCTCTTCACAGCTTTGGGCCCTTGCGCACTTACTCCGCTAAGTGCACTTTCAACAAGTGTCCACTTCGAGGAAGACCTTAGGGCGTAGTGTGGGTATTGGGACAGGGCCAGATAGTGAACATATTGAAATCAAGTCCCAAGGCGTAACTTTTCTTGGTGATTATTCTTTACTGTAAAACTGAAATACAAAAAATTAAATATGTAAATATATATTACAGGAAAACAAATACAATAATACTGTTGGATAACAGTCAACTGATTGCTTTCAGTTCAAACCATTCTCTACAAAGTTTGTTTCAATGTTGTAATCAGTTCAATCACTTACATTCAACAATCATAACTTAATTATAGTAGAATAAACTTGTTAATTACTTACAGTCAAATGTTTTCCAAGGCTAAACTGTTAGAAGATCGCATTTTTAAGCTGTGCCGCGATCTTTTCCTTTCTCTGTTGCATAACATATCCAGATCGCTATTTCAAAATAACATTCCCAGAGGAAATAATTCACAATATAACGAATGTAAAATAAAATAGGCCTACACAAAAAATACCATTTCAATTTTTAAGATCAACACAAATATGCAGCTATAATGCACGTAGGTGATTTTGAATGAATAAATGTCAATATACAATGGTTGGCTAAATACTGTTAAAACTAATCATGCTGTTGATATATTTTTTAGACTGCAGACTGATAGAACAGTGGCATGGAAAACAAACTTTACCGCGCTCTGAGAGCCCTCTGGTGGTCGGGAGCATTTCTGTTGTGTTGTGTTGTGGCTTTATTTTGTTGTGTTGTGGCTTATTTCCGTTGTGTTGTGTCTTATTTCCATTGGGTTGTGGCTTATTTCCGTTGTGTTGTGGCTTATTTCCGTTGTGTTGTGGCTTATTTCTGTTGTCTTGTACATTTTCCGTTGTGTTGTGGCTCATTTCCATTGTGTTGTGGCTTATTAATTTCGTTGTGTTGTGAACTTATGTTTGCTTTTTAAATTTCGTTGTGTTGTGCATACTGGGCCACCATACATGTCTATGTGAGGTAGAGGTCTTCTCGGGTCCTAAAAACTGTACCCGACCCGAATCACTACTTACCCGAACCCGACGTGCATGAATAATTATTTTTTTTTTAAGAAAAACCCGACCCGAGACAGACCCGATAAAATTAGACCCGAGTCCGACCCGACCTGACGCCATTTCCTTTAGAACTCGACTGGACCCGATTCCCGAACGTAAACGGCATTTACATTGTGCACAGCCTGCAGCCCTGTGTTTCTCAAAAAATGCACTTAACATAGACGCGCGAGTGTAAGCGCGCTGAAGTGCTAAAATGTCAATCACACATCATAACCAATTATGTCCTATAACATTTGGCATAATGTTATTTACCGGACCATACGATGATTAGAACCACCATTCGTTTTCCCTCACCTTTATCGCAATGTTTGTTATCCCCTCCATGCTTTTCTGACAGTGTCGCGTATTTTTAAAATTGATTGACAGGCCTGGCTTAATGACAATTCAAATACTTGCATTTAGTCAAACATCCATCACATGATGGCGCACTAGTTCTTCTTGGCAAAGGGAGGGGTTGGTTTATGTGGAGCGAGAAACTGAGTAAATAAATGCAGAGGCAACCGTGCTTATGCTTATAGCCCAATTGCACGTAGAAGCGCGGATTCGCTCTCTCACTTAGAAAAAGTGAGAGAACGGTATCATAAAGTTGTTTTAAATACTGCAATTTTGTTAAATGCCCAACATAGTTTAAAATAATTCGGGTCTTCTCGGGTCCATTTGGAAAAGGCATATTTATTTTAAATTATCCGAGACCCGAGGCCACTAATACCGAACCCGACCCGTGTCCGAGACACTCGTCGGAGTTTTGGACCCGAACCCGCTCGGGTCTCGGGTCGGACCTCGGGTTTTTGGATCCAAGTGGACCCGTGAAGACCTCTAGTGTGAGGTAATCAAAGCTGCTAAGAACGAGCTGTTGAAGCTCCGCCCTCTGTGCCGGAAGCAGCAGCTCATTTGCATTTAAAGGAACAGACACCAAAACGGTGCGTTTTTGCTCACCCTCAAAAAGTGTCAATGTTAACATGCTATAAAAAATCAGTGGGGTATTTTGAGCTAAAACTTCACATACACACTCTGGGGACATTTTTGGTTTCGGACCAGAATTTTCATTTCGGTGCATCCTTATTCATTAATACTCTTTCCGCCCTGCTTGAAAATATATTTTAAGCATGTAGCTGTGTGTTGTAACTTGGTAGGTGGTTTCTAGCTGTTCTAAGTTCCGAGCTAGAAGACTATTTTGGACCAGCAACAAACCAGGTAAAAGCTAGTCATGGTTTTTAGATAATTTTTACTGGTCAGACAACTTAGAGCAACTATATGCGGGCTACTGTAACAGTTTACAGGGGTCCTTTACTTTCATACTGTTCTTGTGATAAACTGTTTGAGGTTTTCCTCGTGTGACTGTTAGATGAGCCTTACTCATCATAAAAGATCTCTGCCTGCTGAAAAAAAAAAAAACAGTTAGAAACAGCCTGCAGAAAAAAACACGTAAACCAGTTCATTGTTGCTTTGATGGTCTTAGCTGGTCTAAGCTGGTCTAAGCTGGTCTCCCAATCATGGCTATGCTGTTGTTTGGCAAGGTGGTCAACTGAAAAGGGCCCAAAATCTCTCTAAAATCAGCAATCAGACTAGTCTAACCAGTTTGGGAGACCATCTTAGACCAGCAAACAAGGTTGCCTTAAAGCAACACCAAGCAACTTTTCCTCTGCGGTCGCCCTACAGGTTGGAAGCGGAATTGTCCATTACTGCTGTCGTAAATAATTTAGCCTACCACATCCTACTGTCGCACGCGCATGCACGCACATGCTCTCTGTTTATCCAGCACCGGCTTTGGAATCAACAATGTATGCTGTGAACTCACAAAATGCTTAATATACTGTGTCTACAGCACTGTAAAAAATGATTTCCATGATTTGTTAACACAACATATTTTATTTTGTCAAATCAACTTAGATTCACTAATGTTGTTCAGATAACAAAACATTTTTAGTTTAGGTTGATTAAACTAATGGCTTGGTGGCAATGCACTGATATAAAATAAAAACATGAGTTGATTGTACTAATAGATAGTTCACTCTGAGTTTTAATTTTCCCTGCGCATGCGCCGGACGCCCGAGTGTAAACAACAGACGACACTTGAAAGAGAAGGCGCGATTTTCTCTTCAGCTTCTTCAGAAGCAAGGAAACAAGACTGTCTATGGTAAGTAATTTTAAAATGCAATGTATTTATAGACTGGTTTTGTCTAAGGGTAATGAAATGTATTTCCTAGGCAGCGAAAAATCAGAAGATGGTTTAAATCTAACGTTATAAGTAAGTTAATAATTTTGCCTCAGAAATTCCAGAAGTTTCCATTGTCGGTTATTTGAAAGTTAGTGTGTTTCTTATGTCATCTTTTACGTTACGGTTTAGTTAGGCTGTTAGTGAAGCGATTCAACCTTAAAATAATCCCGATAAATAATAATAGTTTAATTATTTTTCGTTTTCGTCGTGATTAAACGAATGCGTATTGGCCGTGATGCTAACGTTAACGCATTCAGGGTAAGCTGACGTTTCCTTTAAGAGAAGGAAACGGCAATAACGTTAAGTAATAGAGATTGAACTGTTATACTTATGTTTCTGAAGCAATAAGTGTTCAAATGAATCTTTTTATGTAATATTTCAGACTCGTTGAGCTTTGAACATGTTTGCCAATTAACGTTACACGACATAGGCCTATCTTGGACCAGACCTGGGGAAGGAGCCATTTGCTTCTCTGCAAACTTAGGCTGTTTATGGTAAGTAATTTTAAAATTCAATAATATGTCTCTATCGCAACTGGTTTAGTCTTATTAATTTAATGTATAGGCGGGGAAAGGTCCGAAAATAGTTTAAATTTATTATAATTTTGCCGATTTAATTTTTTCTAACCACCTTACAGCACACACAAATATTTATTTTAAATCTTTTCTTTTATAGAACATTTTGCATAGAACACATTTTTTTTAACAGATAATCACTATAAAATAGAACTATATAAATTACTACTGGTGTGTGGGAAATTCACACACATCTAAAGTGCAGTGTTATGGAAGAACCATTTCTTTTCACAGAAAAGAGAAGAACTGTTTGAGAAATATAACTTGCCATTGATGTACAAGTGATTGCAATAGGCCTGTGTGTGAGTGTGATAAATATCTTTATAGTGCAGTGCAAGGCTATATTTATTTTATTTTTATTTGTTATTTATATATTATTTTATTGCCATTACCTGTTTTTCATACAGAAGTTTAGTTTGCTAAATATATCAAATATTTTTTAGTTGGATATTGGATGTGAAAAGGAAATGGTTCTTCCATAACACTGCACTTTAGATGTGTGTGAATTTCCCACACCAGGAGTAATTTATATAGTTCTATTTTATAGCGATTATCTGTTAAAAAAATGTTCTATGCAAAATGTTCTATTAAAGAGAAGATAGAAAATAAATATTTGTGTGTGCTGTAAAGTGGTTTGAAAAAATGAAATCCGAATCGGCTCAAATCGGTATCGGCAGGTCAAACTCAAGGAAAAATCGGAAATCGGGATCGGGCTAGAAAATTGTAATCGGTGCATCTCTATTATTTACCGAGAGACAGGTTTATCTTTACAAAAACATGGGTTACTTTTGTAATACAGTATTGCCTTGAATTATAAACTGAAAAAGTGACCCAAGTATTGAGAAATGTGTCCTAGCAATTGTTAAAAAAAAAAAACTGTAATATTCTAATTGTGGGTCTGCTATTTTACTAGATTGCTGCAGAATTTCGACGCATAGTGTCCACAGACCTTAAGACGACCTTTTTCCATGGGCTTGATGAGTACCTGAAAGGATTTTTGCGGTTGTACCAAGCCAAAGACATTGGAGAACTCAAGAGCCTGATTCAGTCTCTTGAAGATGATGTGAGTATATGTGAATTTAATTTAGAATTAGAAAAATGGTTCCAGTGTCACATGCCTGATTAATTAAAATTTCTATGCAACGCAACTTGATTTTGGCCTCGGTGCTCAAGGTCCGAGGTTATTGGCCCCCTCCTGGCATGCTGTTTGCCCTGGGTTGCACTGGCCTCACAGTGGAAAGTGGCTTATGACTACTAGTTTTTATTTAAAGGGTTATTTCACCCAAAAATGAAAATAATGTCATTAATGACTCTCCCTCATGTCGCTCCAAGCCCGTAAGACCTCCGTTCATCTTCGGAACACAGTTTAAGATATTTTAGATTTAGTCCGAGAGCTTTCTGTCCCTCCATTGAAAATGTATGTACGGTATACTGTCCTTGCCCAGAAAGGAAATAAAGACATCATGAAAGTAGGCCATGTGACATCAATGGGTTAGTTAGAATGTGTTGAAGCATCGAAAATACATTTTGGTCCAAAAATAACAAAAACTACGACTTTATTCAGCATTGTATTGTCTTCCGGTTCTGTTGTGGATCCGCGTTCAGTGCCGCTGCTGACGTAAGACGCTGCTGACGTGTGTCTGGTGCGTCCGTGTATTCGGGTTCAAATAAATATGGCTGGGCAAAAAAATGCAAGTCTTCCTCTGTGTGGAAATCCTTAGACATGTTTGCGAAGATTGTTTTGTTTCCAGCGTGCGTCTCCCTCAGACTGTAAACGAAGCTCGGGCGCACCAGACACACACACACACACCAGACACACGTCAGCAGCGTCTTACGTCAGCAGCGGCACTGAACGCGGATCCACAACAGAACCAGAACATACACACACACACACACACACACACCAGACACACGTCAGCAGCGTCTTACGTCAGCGGCGGCACTGAACGCGGATCCACAACAGAACCAGAACACACACACACACACACACACACACACACACACCAGACACACGTCAGCAGCGTCTTACATCAGCGGCGGCACTGAACGCGGATCCACAACAGAACCAGAACACACACACACACACACACACACCAGACACACGTCAGCAGCGTCTTACGTCAGCAGCGGCACTGAACGCGGATCCACAACAGAACCGGAAGACAATACAATGCTGAATAAAGTCGTAGTTTTTGTTATTTTTGGACCAAAATGTATTTTCGATGCTTCAAAAATTTTTGACTAACCCACTGATGTCACATGGACTACTTTGATGATGTCTTTATTTCCTTTCTGGACAAGGACAGTATACATACATTTTCAATGGAGGGACAGAAAGCTCTCGGACTAAATCTAAAATATCTTAAACTGTGTTCCGAAGATGAACGGAGGTCTTACGGGCTTGGAGCGACATGAGGGTGAGTCATTAATGACATCATTTCAATTTTTGGGTGAACTAACCCTTTAAAACAATGTTATTCATTGCAGAGCTCAAACCAACGTAGAAGAGCAGTTGTCCTTTGTGGGCTTCCTTACTTCCTCAAAGAGGAACCCTCCAAGTTCATCAAAATTTGTGAGGTATGTAAATATCATGTTTGTTTTAATAATGCCTTTAATAAGGCCAATGCCTTTTCTTTTTTTCAGGGGAGGGTGTCTACCCCAGGTAGACTGTAAAGTTCTTTGGAGTAACTGAAATAGTTTTAAGCTATTTAAACTGACATGGCCAAGACCTACATTTATTAAAGCATTATTGGTTTGATATATTTAAAACATTAAAGAACATTTACCATTAATTGTACTATAGATTATTCACATACCCTTATTCTAATGGAAACACGCCTCTGTTTAAAACTCATTCATTGTTAACCTACAAAGGCTTTGTAAATTTGTAATTTTGTGATTCATAGTAATTTCCTTTTTCTCTTATTAGCCAACTGATGAGGAAGAGGTGGTGAAGGGGATGAATGTTGGACTCTTGGTGGTCACAGAGGCGAACACTGCAAACCTCCTCCCAAAGGAAATAATCGATGTGGCTGTGGTGTTAGAGGAGGTGATTGTGCTTGATGGCTTAACGGACGTGTCAAATGCCTTTGCTATACTAATGGGGCTTCTTTGTGCTCTGAACATCACTTACCCCAAGGAGGTCAAATATACATTTGAAGTACTCCAAAAAGTGGTGGCGAGGTATGTTCGGCCAGAGTTCATGGAGTAAGGAACAAACTGTTCAGTGTTTAGTGGAAGAGGATTTTACTCTCCCCTACTCATACTCACTGACATTCTGACATGTTTTTATTCGTCTGTTTTGAAAACAAAATCTCACAAATATAACTCTTTGCTAGCTCTGAAGTTGGATATCATTGAACACAATGATTTTCTCCTTTTCATTAATGTAAGTGTTTATTTTTTCTTCTTTCATTGCACTCGCTCATCCATTCACATTTCACTTCACATACACTCACTCATTGAATTACATATAAAAACAGTGTTTGCATTCAACCACTTTTTTTGGAGATTTTGAGTTCAAATGAAATATCCTTGTAACTGAACTGTTGTAAGCTTAATATTCATTATTAAATGTTATGAATTGGTGTAAGTCTTTAAAAATGTGGAATAGATGAAGAAAATTGTTTCGCAGGGTTAGTTCACCCAAAAATGAAATTTGTCATTACTCGCACTCATGTCGTTCCAAACCTGTAAGATATTCATTCGTCTTTGGAACACAAATAAAGATATTTTAATTAAATCTGAGAGCTTTTTGTCCATCCATTGACAGCCTATGCAACTATCACTTTCAAACCCCAGAAAGGTAATAAAGACATCATTGAAGTAATCCATGTGACTCCAGTGGATTAACCTCAAGTTTAGGAAGTGATGTGAGTGCTTTATTTATTCAAAAATAAAAATATTTACAAAATATGAATCTATCAATCTCCAACGCACGTTCACAATTTTTTTGTGCAAACATTGGGGTTGGCCAATACCTTTTCTTTTTTTCAGGGGAGGGGTCTACCCCAGGTAGACTGTAAAGTTCTTTGGAGTAACTGAAATAATTTTAAGCTATTTTAAACTGACGTGGCCAAGACCTACATTTATTAAAGCATTACTGGTTTAAAATAATTGAATCACAATAAGTGAATCACAAAGCACTCACATCGCTTCATAAACTTGAGGTTAATCCACTGGAGTCACATGGATTACTTCAATGATGTCTTTATTACCTTTCTGGGGTTTGAAAGTGATAGTTGCATAGGCTGTCAATGGATGGACAAAAAGCTCTCAGATTTCATTAAAATATCTTAATTTGTGTTCCAAAGACGAATGAATATCTTTCAGGTTTGGAACGACATGAGCGCGAGTAATGACAATTTTCATTTTTGGGTGAACTAACCCTTTTAATACTGTTTGAGAAATAAAATATTGTTTTGAGAAAATGATTTTCATGCGTCATGTTCATTAAATGGGTTTTTGTTTTTAATTCTATTGCACTTAATTCAAGCTGATTTTAATGTCATCACACTGACATTTGTTTATTCTCGCACATGCTTGACAGTTATAGCATGCTTGTATTGTTGCTTTAATGTGTTCTTATGTTTTTATTCAAGCAGCAGTTAATTATATCATACTAATGTATACTATAATACAATTATAATTTAATAAGTAGTATAATTTATACTTGTCAGACAATTCAATTAATTCATATTTTTGTGAATGTTATAATAAATGTTAAAGTTATGGTTTATTTGTGCTGTTATTCCAGAATAATTTCTTTTAACAAAAAAGCTTTTGTTGTTTTAAGTTGTGTTGAAGTTGATTTAACTCATAATTTTAAGGCAACCGTGTAAACTTCTTAGTTCATTGTTACAACAAACAATATGTAGTTAAGATTAAGTTGAGTAAACTTAAAATTGTAAGTTAACTTAATCCCTTTAATTGCTTGAATAAGTTGATACAATATTTAATCTTAAGTTAGGACAACAAAATCACTTGTTGTAAAAACTCACATTTTTAGTTTCAATTAACTCAAAATTTTAAGGCAACCAGGTAACTTACTTTTTTTAGTCAAACTAACAAATCATTTTTTACAGTGAGTGCATTAGTGTGCTTTGGGAAAGCAAATTCATTTACTAAGAGATGGAGGTAAAGAGGGAGGGAGAAAGGTCCTTTAATAATAGGAAGCTTATGACAAGCCAATTAAAAGAAGAGAGTTGGAACTAGAGAAATAGGAAAAATGTGAGATATAGCAAAACAGAAGCATTTTTTCATCCTTTCCATAATTTGTCTTTAAAAAGACTTTCATTTAAAAATCATTGATACTACTCTCAAAACACAATCGCCTAGCCCTGAATGCTTGGATTTCTAATCTGTAAAAGCGTGCTGACATTATCATTATTCATTTTGGAGGAACAGTGGGAGTTTAAAATTTTGAATATTCCCAACAGGGCTGCACCTTATAATACAATTTAAATGTTGAACAATAATTACAGTGTTCGTCAGATTACATGTCTTTTATATGTATTCAATATCAAGAGTAAAGTGGCCAAAAGGGACGCCCGTCATCACAATCTTTACTCGATTGTGTCGTTTTGGGAAGTTTGACTTTAGAAAACTTTATACATCAATCATCAATTTTGTCAATTAATTTCTCATCAGAACACTTTTCACTGCCTCCTTAGAAAGAAAAAAAAGCCACTGCTGTATGTGTGAATTCCGGTGACCGCACCTTTGCACCAAGCAATATGCATGTATGAAATAGATGCTCTTCTCTTTGTTCCATTATCTCCTGTTCAAATCACAGGTTGGCTTGGTGATGTGAGTGCCCTTTCCTCACATAATGACAGGCAATGAAGGCAGGGGCAAGGGGATGCCAGCGGCCATGCCAGCTAATGCTTCTGGAAATTGGCGGCTGACTGCAGAGTGCAGTGAGAGAGAGGGCCTTTAATTAGCACCCAGACTGACAGAGCACTGGCAATCAGCCGTCTCTTGTTTCTCCTGCTGCTTTATGTCTCTCTCTTTATCCCTGTCTTTCTCTCTCTAGCTCTCATTCACTCGCTATCTTTTCTCCTCTGCTGTCCCTTTCTGGTATTATCTTTTTTTTTTTCTGACATCGTTTTAGTGCTCTGGAAATCTCTGTCTTTAGGCATTTGCTGTTTTTTTTTTTTTTCTGCTGTCTCGTTTCTCATCCCAGCAACATTATTATAGACTAGTGGTTCCCAAACTGGGGTACATGAGGTGACAGAGGGGATACGTGAACAAAATGCTGAATTTTACTGTTCATTTAGTTTTACCCCACCTTAAAGGGATAGTTCACTTTGAAATAAATTTTTGGTATGTTTTAGCTTACCTGAAGGGCATCCAAGATGTAGGTGTCTTTGTTTCCGCAGTAGTTTCAATTTTGATATTTTTAGGTCAAACCGTTCTTGTCTGTCAGTCACATAATGCAGGTCTATGGTCACCACCTCAAAGACCATGCACAGAGAAGTCCAAATTAAACATGATTTAATTACTCGTAAATGTATGTACACATTGATGGCCTAAGACACCAAATTAGCAGTTTGTGTGAGAAAACGAACAGTATTTTTTGGCCATCAATGTGTACTTACATTTACGAGTCATTAAATCATGTTTAATTTGGACTTCTCTGTGCATGGTCTTTGAGGTGGTGACCATAGACCTGCATTATATGACTGACAGACAAGAACGGTTTGACCTAAAAATATCAAAATTGAAACTACTGCGGAAACAAAGACACCTACATCTTGGATGCCCTTGAGGTAAGCAAAAACACACCAAAAATTAATTTCAAAGTGAACTATCCCTTTAAAATAGCATTAAAGCCGAGCATGTAATTCTAACAGACAAAATGCTGTAAAAGGTCAAATAGATCATCCAATCAAATTATTTTTCTATTGAAATTTTTTTATTTAAAGCATTTATTTTATAAAGTTAAAAAATGCACTTGAAAATCAATTTAATGTGGCAAATATTGTCCCGTAATGGAAAAGGTGTGACTGCAGTCTAATTGGAAGAGGGGGTACACAGAAGGATGTTAAATGCCTCGGGGGATACGCCACTCTAAAAAGTTTGGGAACCACTGTAATAGGCTATGGTCACTTTTTCTCTTGACTTACTGGCTCCCCAATCTTTCATTTTCTTTTCCCTGTCTTCCTCTGGTCAGTTTATGTGAAATTGATTGAACTCATGGTTACATATTCTGCACACATATACATATACATGTGCACATGGTCAGCCTGGGTTTGACACGCATTCGTCTCTGAGTTGTCCGGGGGCTATTACTGTCTCATTAATAGCTAAGCAGTGGAGGAGCTCTGGCCGATAAATCACTCAAGCGGCCTGTTGCCACTGGAGACGGACCAATCCTGAAGAGACACCCTTCGCTTCACTCATGCAATGAATCATAAGCAGCCGATCAAAGGATACACATAGCTGTGCTTTCAGGTTAAAATCACATGTGCATTGTTTTCATCGCAGATAAAAGTCCATAAGAATTTTCCTCAATATATACAAATCCCAAATTAATTTAGGGATTTTTTTTTTCTTTCTTTTTTTTTTTCAATATGAAAATATGCCTACATTTTTTTTAAATCGTTAGCATAAAACAATTGTATCTTCTTTTATAAATGAAAATTCATAAATAAAATGTCATGAGTCTTTGGGTGAAATGACACTTCTTTCTAATAATGTATGCTGAACTTCTCCAATCATTTAGTCCGCTTAAACCCAGCCCCTAGCTACTGTAAGCTCACTTTCAATTGTCAACCAGTGGATTAACAAAGTCCCTGCCCTATTTTTTCTTTCTTTATAATAATCTGTTACATTCAGATGCACATCAAAATATGTAAGAAAAGATCTGTTGCTACTTCCATTTCATCATGACTCACACAGAACAGGTTTTCTTTTTAATATTATTACATCTCTAATGTATATGTTCTGTGCAACCAAGTGTGCTGCACAAGTCCTGAAAATTGAAGCCAAAACATTTTGATCACCCCCGGGTGGCTGGACCCAGTTAAGATCCTAAAACCAGCCCTCTCCAAGTAATCTAATGGGACGTGAGAGAAACTAAACAATCAAATTACACTTCAAAAAAATATTTCCCAAAGATGGTTTCTGTCATTTTAGGTCGTTTTTACCACGTTGATGTAAGTTCAAGTGTTCTTTTTTTGGGGGGGTTTTAGTTGCTAGTTTTTGATGTTATAAAATGGGGATGTGACATCATGATTGACAGCTTCTCTGAGTGA
Organism: Rhinichthys klamathensis goyatoka; assembly: GCF_029890125.1. Lineage (NCBI taxonomy): Eukaryota > Metazoa > Chordata > Actinopteri > Cypriniformes > Leuciscidae > Rhinichthys > Rhinichthys klamathensis. The sequence goes on along the minus strand of NW_026606714.1, from coordinate 2,394,779 downwards.
AGTAGTCACTGAGCCACCAATGGACATTTTTCAGGAGGAGATTGGAGCTTTAACTTTAATTTCTACATTTCCATAACTATTTATTTCACACCATCATAATGATTGTTCTGCATTAAACTGTACTAACCGATACCGATTCTGCGGGAGTGTGGACCGGGCCTTGATTCCACGGCTCCACTTCACGCACACTACTGTGTAGACTCGGGTCCCAAATCAGCGCAAGATGTCAGCGCCATATTGGGACATTGGAGGCTTCACTTTTCTACAATGGAAGAGAGTGAAGGTGCGTTGTCCATCTTTTTTTACAGTCTGTGTGCAACAGATACTTTGCTTTCAATATGCAAACCATCTCCTCATAGTTCACAATTCATTTATTTATAAATAATGAATCATCTGAGGGACTTTGACTTAAAACATAAATTATTTGGATTAGCAGAGAGATTTAAGATGCTGGTGTTCTTTATTGCCGGACAAGATGCCCAAGTCTCCAATTCTGTATTGAAGTAAAATCTTAATGTTAATGTGAAGATTAATGTGAATATAGCCATTGTGCTGCATGTCTGTGTCTGCATCTTAATGGCAGTGACAAGTAGTATGCCTAACTTTACTGTGTGTACTTTATTTTTGCTCAAGCGCCCAAACCTTTTTTTTTTTTTTTTTTTTTTTTGATGCATGTACTTTTATGTTTACAATTTCCCATTTAAGCCAAACCCACTTTTAGTTTTATTTAAATATAAATATATGTTGTTAAGTCAGTCTAAAATCTGCTTTACGTGACTGCCCTAACAAAAAAGTTGTTTTTATAATGTTGGACAACAGAACTGTCAAGTTCACACTGCCACAACTACCACCAACAGAGTCAACATAGTGACAATACTAATAATAAAACCCAATAACTGTTGAAAGTTGTTGGTTGTTAACTTGTTGGCGTTTGTTGGGTCTATGTGAACCTAGTGGAAGGGATACATTTTGGCTGGGGCTGACTGAGATAAACAGACCAGTGAAATAATCTGCGCTGGACTGCTTCCCTCTTTGGATGAGTCAAGAGGCCATTAGATGCTCAGTGTGAAGAATATTGCCCCTCAGGGGAAGCATAGACTGTCAAAAGTTCTGAGTGGCATTTGTGTAAACATACTAGAGTTTTTAATTGCGGATCAGCAAGGCAGAACAGGAAGATAGTAACAATACTTTCCAATATACTTGTACTGGAAATTACAATGTTTGGCAAGGTAGGACAGTGTATAAGCTGACATTTCAAATTTGTGACACTGACTAACACATGTTATTTTTCTATTGTTCTGTTTTTAGAGTTATTATTCTATTTATTTATTTTTTATGTGTTGCTTTTGTAATGAAAGGTTTCCATTTTTTTTTTCCTTTTCAGTTAAAATTCTTAAAACTAATTGGGTTTGGTGGGGTTGGTATTTTCATTTTGAACAAGTAAATTCAAATAACTACAACAATACAACATTTCCTATGATTTTACAATTTAAGTTGTAGATTTCAAAACAACTAATTTGTAGCAGATAAATGTAGGAAAATTACAGTATATTACAGTTTGAGATAAAAAAAAACTTAAATTAAACTCAGCATATACAAGTTTGATCTTACAGATTTTAATATATATATATATATATATATATATATATATATATATATATATATATATATATATATTAAAGCGAATTTAGAAATTAAGAATTGCTCATATCAATAAAGTTTATATCTATTCATGTAGCTTTACAAACTTGTTATTCTGGACTTGTTATGCCTCTCTTGTGTCCTCTCTTAAATTTTAATTCTAAATTATTTTATTGATTCTTTTCCCCAAGAACCCTGTTTGTTGAATTTGAACAATTAATGTCATGGATACATTTGCATGCTTGAAAGGCAGTGGCTGATGTTTTGTTAAGCGGAAAACGTATCGAAGCTGATTTAGGATGTATCCCGCTGAACATCCAATTAGCAGCGAGCGAATGCAGGAAGTCTGAGAGCTGGCCTATGTGTTGTTTAGTTTCACCAGGAGAGCAGTCTTATCCCTTCTCCCTAAATATGGCACCATTTGGTCAACAGAGACCTGCTTGAGTCTGCATTGTTTAATTTCACAAAACCCCCAATTTATCCCTCTCTCTATCTTTCTTGTCTTTATGCCTTTAAAATATGCTGATGGAGGGAAATGAGAAAAAGTAAAACAACCTCTTTTTTGCTTCCATGCCCAAAGGAAACAACTTGTTATTCTGTTTCAACTGACTTGACGTTTTCGCTGGATCAAACACCTTATCATGCCATGCACTGTGGGGAAGAAAGGGAAAATAGAGCAAAAAAAGGAGAGTAAAGTGCTTACTGATCACTGCAGGTGTGTAAACGCTGCATCCAATCATGCCACCACCAGTTTGCTTTTTTAATCCCTCTGGCATTCGGCAGTAATTAATGAGTGCTGTCCACTCTCCTGGAGTTTTCATGGTAAATGCACTCATGTACATTATGACCAAGCAAAACGGAGAAAAGAAAACCTGCTGTAGGAAGTCCAGCACCATTTCTGAATCTGGATTAGTAACTCCTTTATTGTTGATGTGTCAAATTTGATGCTTGTTAATGATCATTTTTAATTAGTTAAAGTGTTATTTTAGCTGGTTTTAACTAATTAGGACTAATAATCATTATCATTGTAATTTTTAAACTTACTTTTTGTTATGTCATACAGCATTATGAAATTAGTATATAAAATGAATTATCGTCACAGTTATGTTCAGTTTGTATTAGTTATCATGGACTTTTTTGTTTGTTTTCATTCACATGTTCCTGTTTGATTTTCCCACCACTCCTTTGTTTCTAAGGTTACTGTTATTAGTTCCTCGTTCTAATTTTTTTTCTGTAAACACGGCGTCGTCTCAAGAAATATATGCATACACACGAAGCACTGAAACCGACTGAAAACGATGTGGTATACATGCCAGACTAGTATGTGGCGCTGTAATTCTGCCACAGAGATACACTAAACAAGGAGAAGAATGTTTAGAGCATGCGCATAATCTCGAGCGCACTATACGAACCCAACACGACAGCAAGGTGAAGACGATGATTGCTCACCGTAGTAGCATAGGAGCAGAAGATTTGCTTTAATAATAAATAATTTAGTAATAAATCTAAAAACTTTCTATATTTTAATGATCTTAAAACTGTCACACATGCTTTTGTTTTCTCTCGTTTGGACTATTGTAATTCACCGTATATTGGATTACCCCAATCCTCCATGTCACGGCTTCAGATGGTCCAAAATGCTGCAGCCAGGTTTTTAACTGGGGTTCACGAGAACACATTACTCCGATAATATTGTCTCTAAATTGGTTACCAGTGTGTTATAGAGTTGAATTTAAAATGTTGTTGCTATAGTTTTTAAGGCTTTGACTGGTCTGGCACCATCCTATCTGTCAGATCTTGTAAATGTGAAAAAGTCAACAAGATGCTTGCGATCCTCAGACAGCATTGTATTGTCATATTCAAGATCAAGATTGAAGTTGCGAGGTGATCGTGCGTTTTCAGTGGCCGGTCCTAGGATATGGAACCGTCTTCCCTTAGCTGTGAGGTCTGCAATGTCTGTACATGAATTTAAATCTAAGCTACAGTCTTATCTTTTTACTCTTGCATTTCATTCATAACTTTGGTTTCTTTAAACCCTAAACTAGCGTTTTATTGTCTGTTATTACTGTATTGTGTGTGCTTTGTTTTATACTTCATTTGTACAGCACAGTGGTCAACTTCTGTTGTGTTTATTTGTGCTTTATAAATAAATGAAAAATGAATGAATGAAAATAGGCTCAGTAGCTTCTGCAGCACGAACACAAGCATATAGTCCGCCATTGTTGTTGCTGTTACGTGTGACGTAGCGGTGTGTGACTAATGCTGACACGTGGTGTGATGACATCATCGTTTCACAAAGTGTACGGATTGGCCGTACACACGAAAACGCAAGGGTGTCGGTTTCAGATTTATCCACTCGGTTTAAAAAAAATAGCGGTTTCAGATTCATCCACCCGGTTTAAAAAAATAGCGGTTTCAGTGCCCCAAAACGCCGGATCCGTCTGGACGAAACGCCAACACGATACAAAATTTGTACGTATATATACAGCTAAACGTGTCTCCGTGTGGACAGGGCCTTAGTGTGTTGCTGTTATGAATCACGTGAGTCTGGGGGATCCAAATGCAGCGTTTATTAGAAAGCAGAGTCGATCAGGCAAAGATCAATATCACAGGCAAACAGCAGTATCAGAGGAAATCCAGGGATAGTCAGCAGGCGATGGTCGAGGCAGGCGGCGAGCAGACGGGAGTCGGTATCCAGGCAGAGGCAAGTAACACAGGAAACAGGCAGACGAGAACAGAGATCAGGACAATTGAAAGCCGGGGCAATGCAATACTTCGCAGAGAAGTGATGTGTGGAAGTGGCTTTTATGTGTGTGTAAATGAAGTGCAGGTGTGTGTGTGCAATCAGTCCAGGGAGGTGTATGATGGGAAATGTAGTCCAAGTAAAACCAGGAAGTGCGTGGCTAATCATGACTTGGGGGAGGGAAGGAGGGCCAGGTCCATGCAGGGGAACGGGACCAGGGCATGCAATGGTCCCATCATGGAGCGTGGGCGGACCTGGCTCTGGCTGGACAGGCTCTGGCTGGAGCGTAGGCGGAGCCGACTGTGCAGGCGACCAGGGCGGATCAGGCTATTCAGATGGCCAGGGTGGACAAGGCAGTGAAAACCCTTTGGGCGGCCGTGGCGGTGAGGAGCCCTCGGGCGGCCACGGCGGTGACCTACTGCCCCCCCCCCCCCCCAAAAATTTTCTTAGGGGTAGCTACGGAGACATAGGCTGGAGCAGGCACCGGCTCAGGAACAGGAACAGACCGTGGCTCAGGAACAGGAACAGACACCGGCTCAGGAACAGGAACAATCTCTGGCTGGGCAGACGGGACGTGAACAGTCTCTGGCTGGACGTGGCTGACGTGAAGCTCTGGCTCGGCAGGCATGACGTGAAGCTCTGCTGAGACGTGACGAGGCTCTGGAAGCTCTGCTGAGACGTGACGAGGCTCTGGAAGCTCTGCTGAGACGTGACGAGGCTCTGGAAGCTCTGCTGAGACGTGACGAGGCTCTGGAAGCTCTGCTGAGACGTGACGAGGCTCTGGAAGCTCTGCTGAGACGTGACGAGGCTCTGGAAGCTCTGCTGAGACGTGACGAGGCTCTGGAGCTCTGCTGAGACGTGACGAGGCTCTGGAAGCTCTGCTGAGACGTGACGAGGCTCTGGAAGCTCTGCTGAGACGTGACGAGGCTCTGGAAGCTCTGGCTGGACAGGCTCTGGCTGGACAGGCTCTGGGAGACGGGACCCTGGAATGACGGTCTTCTTGGCCCTCCGCACTGACATCAGCGGCGGCTGTGCCACGGTGGACATCCGGACACCCATAGACCGATGCCATGGCTAGCTTGACGGGTGAAGTGACGAGAAGATTCTCAGGCAGTGCGGTCGTGATAACATCCTCCTCCACCTTCCCTATGGTGAAGGGGGATCCACAAAACTCCAGGACAAAGTCAATATACTGTGCCAGGGTCCAGCTGGGGTCTTCCTCTGGTAAATTTATTCTAATGTCCGGGTCTAGTCCACTCCAGAAACAGTCTTTAATCATTGAATCATCGCCAGGAACAAGATGACTATAAAAAAGAAACTCCTCCACATACTCCTCAATGATGCGATTGAACTGATAAATAGTACACAGTTTTCTCAGCGGGTCCTGAATGGTACCTGTTAGATTTATGTTGGTCAATGGCGCTGCTGGATCACGGTGTGGCGAAGTATTCTGTTATGAATCACGTGAGTCTGGGGGATCCAAATGCAGCGTGTTTATTAGAAAGCAGAGTCGAACAGGCAAAGATCAATATCACAGGCAAACAGCAGTATCAGAGGAAATCCAGGGATAGTCAGCAGGCGATGGTCGAGGCAGGCGGCGAGCAGACGGGAGTCGGTATCCAGGCAGAGGTAAGTAACACAGGAAATAGGCAGACGAGAACAGAGATCAGGACAATTGAAAGCCGGGGCAATGCAATACTTTGCAGAGAAGTGGTGTGTGGAAGTGGCTTTTATGTGTGTGTAAATGAAGTGCAGGTGTGTGTGCAATCAGTGCAGTGCAGGTGTATGGTGTTTGTTGTAATCAGTCCAGGGAGGTGTATGATGGGAAATGTAGTCCAAGTAAAACCAGGAAGTGCGTGGCTAATCGTGACAGTTGCCCTGCCTGCCTGAGTATTATTTGTGTTACCCCCTTATTAAAACTTTGTATTGGAACTTTGTTCTTCATCTTCGTCTGTCTTCCTGCAACCACCCGTGACACTTGCATACATGGCTGAATTTTAATTTGATCAAAATACAGACAGAAAACTGTCAAATTGGAAAATATTATTACACAAAAAATATAGGCCTATATATATATTTTAAATGTAATTTATCACCGTGATGCCAAAGCTGAATTTTTTTACAGCCATTCCTTCCATGTTTAGTCTCACATGATCCTTTTCTAATATGAAAGAGACGGGTTACGTTTCTCCATGTTGTAAACTCTAGGGGCAAGGCTTCTAAACCGTGAATATTTAGGGGCGTGATATTCGAATGACGATTGTTTTTAGCCGCCACATTTATCAATGTACGATCATTCATACGATGGGATTGGCAGCATACGAATGTTTCATAAATCACATGTAAAACCCTGCCGTAAAATGATTTCTGCGCTCGGATCTGCGCTCGTTTCTACATTGATAAATGAGTCCCAATATGAGTGACATACTGTATGAGCAGCAAATGATCTTCCTCTGAGTCATAAGAGGAAGAGTAAACACATGGCAGACAGCGCTGGAAGCCGCTAATGCTTAGAATGCTAATGAGACTCACAATTATCTCACTATTCATCAACATAACAGGTTGTACCTAGAGCATGGCGCAGAGCAGGTGGAGTCTTTATACCTAAAGAAAAAAGATGCTACAAGCATCAGTCAGTTTCGTCCTATTTCACTATTAAACGTTGAAGGTAAGATTTTCTTCAGCATTATTGCCCAGAGATTGTCCACCTACCTATTAAAGAATGGCTTCATTGACACCTCAGTTCAAAAAGCGGCATTCCAGGGTTCTCAGGATGCTTAGAACACATCAATGTTATCTGGCAACGAATTCAGTCAGCTAAAAAGGAGAGGAAGGAGCTCCATGTGACATTCCTGGATTTGGCTAATTCATATGGTTCAGTGCCACATGAGCTTCTTTGGGCAGCATTTGATTTGTTCAGAGTACCAATGTCAATAACAAATTTAGTGAAAGCCTATTTTGGAGATTTGCAATTCAGTTTCTCAACTCCAAAATTCAGCACTGCATGGCAATGCCTAGAGGTTGGAATAATGGCAGGATGCACCATTTCTCCACTGGCTTTTACCATGGCAATGGAAGTAATCATTAGGGCATCAAGATGGGTAGTAGGAGGAGAGCGCTTGGCTTCTGGGATGGGACTACCACCAATCAGAGCATACATGGATGACATGACAACCATGACTACAACAGTAGCCTGCACTAATCGGTTATTGGAGAAGTTAACAGATAATATTGAATGGGCACGAATGCAATTTAAGCCCTCTAAATCAAGGAGCATCTCGATAGTTAAAGGAAAGGTAGTAGATAAAATATTCTTCATTAATGGTGAGGCAATACCAACAGTTTCTGAGAAGCCAGTGAAGAGTCTTGGGAGATGGTACGATGGGGATCTAAAGGACACAGTTCGGGTGGGATAAGTTAGACGACAAGCAGTGGAAGGGTTGAAGAGCATAAACAGCTGTGCTCTACCTGGCAAACTAAAACTCTGGTGCTTGCAGTTTGGTCTACTGCCGAGGTTGCTGTGGCCATTGACCGTGTAAGACGTTTCTTTGACGACAGTGGATAAGCTGGAAGCGTTGATAAGTTCATACATCAGGAAATGGTTGGGAGTTCCACGCTGCCTCAGCAGAGTGGGACTTTATAGTAAAGGAATATTGCAGCTGCCAGTCTCTGCTTTAACTGAGGAGTTTAAGTGTGCCAAGGTCAGACTGGAAATGAATTTAGTAGAGTCACGCGACAAATGTGTAACGGAGGCAGCCCCTGTGTTAAAAACTGGTAGGAAGTGGTCAGCAAAGAAAGCTGTAGTAGAGGCAAAGGCTGACCTTCAAATTGGGGATATCGTGGGACAGGTACAGCATGGAAGAGGGGGTTTTGGGCTCAGTTTAGCTCCTCCTAAATGGCACAAGGCAGGCCCAGCTCAAAGGAGGAAGCTGGTAGTCAACGAGGTGCGAAAGCAGGAGGAGAGGATGAGGTGTATAAAGGCCATTTCCCAGGCCAAGCAGGGAGAGTGGATGAGATGGGAGAGTGTGGAACAACGCAAGATGGGCTGGCAAGACCTTTGGTCAATGAAAGAGAGTAGGATCAGTTTCCTTATTAGGTCAACATATGATGTTCTCCCATCACCGCAGAACCTAAACCTTTGGGTAGGAGAGGATCCCTCTTGTCCTTTGTGTTCATCACCTGCCACATTAAGGCGAGACACGGCAGGCAAAAACATAGTTTTTTTTTCACTGGTCAATTTTGAGATTTCGGGAGATTTGTCTTCAAAAACATGTCTTCTTTCAGACTTGTGGTAAAAAAAATTCCGAAATACACATTTAGGTCTTTATTTTACTACACTTCGTCTGTTTGCGTCTGTAGATTTCTCATAAATTCATCAAAAGTTGGTGATATAAATCATCCGTTGCTCCGCGATCGCGATCTGCACCCTGTCATCACATACACCGTTAGAAAGCTCTCTCTCTCGTACAATGTTGTCGGATCCAAATATGGTCATTTCCTTTTTATCAGCAACCAATCGTGAAAGTAAAAGGGAGCAAATGCGCAATCTCATTGGCTGATGCTAAATCTTTAAAGCCCGTTTTCTCAAAATGACTTTTCTCTCATACTCAAAGTCCGAAATCTCCACTTCGGTAGCACCTATATACACACAAACTTTCCAGTCTTGTACCTGGTTATATTATGAAGATATTTACAGAGGGATTTGTAAATATATTATTCCTAGCCCGATTTATATAACATTTTATTCCAAAAAACATGGCAAAAATCTTTTTTTAAGGCTATTGACAGCATATTCTGATTTATAGGATAACAAAAGTAGATATCCATAAATCCCTCTGTAATTTTTTCCCCATCTAATATGTGAACACAATGAAAAAAGAACCTGGCTTTATCCAATACTCAGATTTCATTTTTTGAAATATATGCAAATTAGCGCATATTTAATTAGATAATGCCTGATTTGCATATTTAAACATTAAATTACAGAAAACTTGTAATACATTTTTTTCTCATCTTAATGTAGGTAATCAACTGGGAAAGTTTCATGGTGATATCTGCTAGTTAAAAAAATTACCCTATTCACCTGTAGTGTCTCGCCTTAAGGCACATTTTGACAGGATGTAAGGTGGCTCTTAGCCAAGGTCGGTTTACTTGGCGCCATGACCAAGTACTGCGATGTTTGGCTTTAGCATTGGAAGGTAAGCGTAGTATGACCAATAAGTTGCCGCCTGTTCTAGCAAAACATTACACGCAGAAGACAATATTCCTCCGCCCAGGCGAGCAACCACCAAGAAAAGGTGTTAACACCAATTCTCGCCCAGGACAACTGGAAGCTGCTTTGGACTGGAAGATGCTGGCTGATCTTGATCAACGGCTTATTTTTCCACCTGAGATTTCCACCACTAACCTACGACCAGATATTGTTTTGTGGTCTGGATCAGCACGCATTGTTCAACTGATAGAGTTAACAGTAGGGTTGGGTATCGGTTGGGTTTTATCCGATACCAGTACCTACTCGGTATTTTTTAAATGGTTCCGGTGCTTAAACGGTTCTTGAAACGGTACTTAAGAAAATGAAACCGCACACACTTTATCAAAAAATAATACCCTTTTATTTACAGGGCCAAACTGGACACAATATTAACTTAAATCTTTAAACAATATAAATACAAATAATAATAAAACCAATGTAAAATAAAAATTCACATTTACATAACATCAAATAAAACAATATTGTATCAAACAATGTAATAATACTGGAGATTAATAGAGATTACTAGCAGGCAGAGGCGCAGAGCTGCCAACTCTCACGCATTGACCGTGAGACTCACGCAATTGACCCTTTTCACACGCTCTCACGCACGCCACACATCCATTTTCTCACGCAGAGAAAAATCGCGGACAAAGAGGACACTGACACCGACAGACAAGGTTACTTTTGATATGGAACAAATCCACAGCTGTCAGATTCTGTCAATATTTTTACGAGATTCACACAATAAATAACTGTAATAAGGTTCAAAGTAGTGTGATGGGAAGAAGAAGACGGGGTCGGCGAAACTGGAACTCGTACGTTTTTTTATTACTCAGAATCATACAAAACAAAAAGGCGCGCACACAGCGCATTCACCGTAGCGTGACTACAGCACAATACAATTCACACAAACTCTCTTCACGTTGATATCGATCAGCTCAGCTTCTCCGTTGCACAGCTCTCGCACGAGTTCCAGGCCCTTCTCTCTCTCTCGCATTCTCCCGCTGTGTGGCTTTTATCGGTCTCCCCACGCCAATCACTGCAATCAGACACAGGTGTTCATCATCTGCACTTGACCTACTTACTCACCGCACAGCTCATTGACTCGTCTCTCACTACAGACGCCGCGAGAACCACGCCCCCCTCACCACAATAACGTTTTGGCTCTTTGAAATGTGACAGATCACTGTAGCGCATCAGTTCAAACGGCACGTGATACAGCAGCCTACAAATACATATCCACTGCTTCTTAGCTACGCAGCGTTGAGTGAACCTATGAAAGAGAACATCTCTGGTTACTGGTGTAACCTATGTTCTCTCAATAGGGAACGAGACGCTGCCAAGCTCCTTGCGCTGCCGACCAGCTTCCTTTTTCGGCAAAGAAATCTGAGGAGCAGATGGCGCGCGCGCGCCATCATAATATGACGACGTAAGTGCGTCGAGGCGGCGCCCGCGCCATCAGCCAATGTATTGGCTTGATTCTATATGGATTCAGACTATCGGCACACCCAGAGGGCGTTCTGACGCGTAATTTTACACGTGAAATGCAGCCAAACCTTGCGAGCAAGAGCGCGCATGCGAGACAGAAGAGACTGTGCGTGTGTGTGTGTGTGTGCGTGTGTGCCTAATTAAGTCAGGCACCGAAATCAGGCACCGAAATTGTCGTTCTTATTCGGTCTGGTTACTATCGTTTACGTCGGAACCGGTTCCCTATTGGCACCGAGTTTCGGTACCCAACCCTGGTTAACAGTGCCATGGGAGGATGCGGTAGATGAGGCATATGAGAGGAAGAAACTGCGGTATGCTCATCTGGCCACTGAAGGAGAACAGCGAGGATGGAGAGTCCAGGTTTATCCAGTGGAAGTGGGTTGTCGAGGTTTTGTGGCACACTCTACAACCCGGTTCCTCAGAGACATCGGATTCAGCGGCCAAGAGTTGCGTCGCACAGTAAAGAACTTATCTGAAGCAGCAGAAAGGAGCAGCAACTGGCTGTGGTTGAGACGGAAAGATTCTGGCTGGCTGTGTACAGGCCACCACGCTACGGTTTCGTAGAATTCTTGAAAACTTGAAGAGTCTGTTGGTTTATTTGTATACGTTCCTGTGGATATTGCGTGAATGACGGGTGGTTGGGCAGATATTGTGTTTTGCGGTAGGTGGTATGCCATACGGAACCGTTGCCACTGAAACTGCTTTAACGCAGCAGTGGGGCTCGACAGCATTAGTCAAACAGGTGGGCGCGTATGGTTGGATTGCGGAGAGATTGTGAGATTGTGGTTAGGTCTCAGCAGCAGGAGGGATGTAGAGGTCAGTAAGCTGGGCTGAGTTGAGTGGGGGACGGAGGGGGGTGACTCTGGGATGCCAGAGTCACTGTCGAGCCCTCTTGAGGTGTCGTGGGCTAGTCGTCGAAACACTGAGGACGGAAGGTGCCCACTTGAAGACCCTAGAGATGTCCCCTACTCGGCTCAATTCAGACGGTTGTCGTGCTGGTCCTGTAGTTGCAGCCGTCGCATATGCTGAAGCGCCAAGTACACTGCAGCCGTTAACGCCGGACAGAAGGGGAGTCACACCACCATATGGAAAGAAGCGTAAATGGATGGAGAAGCATAGTTTACTGTAAAGCTTTGTCTTAGTTTTGCTTATCTTGGCGAAAGCCGAGTACAAATCAGCATGAAGTTTTAACATCTACTCTCGTGTAATGGAAATCCGGTAATTTATTGTGTGACTATTTTTTATTTTATATCTTACAGTTACCTAACCTACTAAATTAAACAGGAGTTTTTTAAACTGCGTCAACAAAAGTAAAACGTGGCCACAAGGTCGACAGATACTTCACAGTTGCTAAATGTTACAGAAGAACAGCCTTGCGTTGGAATTGAGTCAGCACCCTTGTGACCCGGTCTTAACAAAAACTGTATGTTGTCAAGTTCTCAAAGCTGGAACATATGGCAGGGCTGCCATTTGAAATTAGCTTGTATTCAAAAGGAGCGCATAAAGATGTACAACCTTGTGTAAGGAACACAAACCCTCAGATCATTTGAGCAATCATACAAAGAAATATGGTAAGATTAGTCATCTTTCATCTAATTTTTAGCATCCAGAGAGGCTTGGAGAGCACATTCTATTGCCAGCTTGTAAACAGGTTGGAGGGTCAGCAAAAGTGCATCTATGTTATTGAGTAATTAGGTGCTATGACAGCACTGCGTGGACTTGAACACAGGATCATGAGGCCAATTTTGTAGCTTGGTGCAAACTTTGACTCAGTCCTTTTACGTTCCTTTAGCTCAGCTGGTAGAACATGATGACTTTAGATGACTTTATTTCTTATTTTAAATTTTATCTCACATTTACCTTTTTATTTTTGACTCTCCATCTCCTTCCTTCCTTTATTTTTCTTCTTGAAAAATGTGATTTGTATATTTAATTATTATTATTATTATTACTGTTGTTGTTGTTGTTGTTGTTGTTGTTGTCATTTAACTCAATACTAACTGACAAATATATCAATGGTTCTCCTCCTCTCCTTGTGTGTTCTTTCAGCAGTACATCATTTATTCACTGCATTTTGTTTGTCATTCTTCTCACTCTTTTTTCCCTGTTGTATCCTGAAATGAGCCCTCTCCTTCACGTTTGAGCGTGAAAAATACAAGCGCTATTGTTTAGCTTTATTGTTGTCTGCATTTACATACTGTTGTTTTTATCGTAGATTTGACATTTAATGTGGTGATATAAACACCACCTTCCTCTGTGCATGTGCATGTGTTACAGTTTGTTCTGACATAATTCCATTTTGCCAAAATCAAGCTTCCCTAACCAAGCTGGAGAAACATACTCATTACTCCATAATGATGTCAGTAAGGTCTGCAGACATGTCAAGGGATTGTTTAAATAGCCCAGCACCACGGGTCAACTGTAGCGGCTTTGAGTGCCCATTCCAGACAGTCTTGTGGGTGTGTGTGTTGAACAGACCATACGGTGACTGGTAATAAATAGGGTTTCATAATGACTAACAACACTGTTCTGCTTAGGTCATATGAAGCTGCTGGCATGGACAGCATATGTCACAGGTCTGAGGGCCACGTCTCCACCCGGGGGCCCCTGCGGTGCCATTTAAGGGGCTGCCATCGTTGTGCCGCAGATCCCAGATCAGGGAATCAAGTGTCAAGCAGGCTCTGTGCTGGGCGGCAAAGTTATAACGACACAATGTGGTTCCTTTTTACCCCCAAGCTCTCTTTGCTCAAGCGTCTTATTATTTCTCCCTGGAACTAGAGAGGGAGAAAGTGAGAGAGAGACAGAGAAAGACAGGCAACAACTTCGGTCTTGTTAATGCTTGCTTGTTAGAGCCAAGACTGGCTTCTAATAGCCTGGTGCCAAACTTTCAGTATTCTTTTGTAATTGGCAGGTAGCACAGCGACCCTGACAAATGAGTGTCAGCTATCAGCCATCCCAGTACTACACATGCCAGGCATGTGGAGGAAATCAAAATAATTTAAATAAATAAGGTGCCGAATACCAGGATTGAACACTAAAAGAGAGAGAGAGAAAGTGTGAGAAAGAAAGAGTGTTTGTGAATTGGCGGTGAGAGAGAGGGAGAGATGGATGGAAAGAGAATGGGAAAACAGTGTCAGGTTAGAAATGCTGAGCCTGTTAGCATGGGACAATTATTTGTGATACGAAGAAATACACATAAGGAGAAAAGTTCAAGTTTACATCACATGTACAGAGAAAGTAGCATAAAAACAGATATACTAGATACTGCACATTTTAATCTGCAGATTGTATTTATGTATGTATGTTATTGCTCTCGCCACTACAGTACGATTTTTTAAATCAATACCTTTATTCATGCATTACTTTTATCAACAGTGGCATTTATGACATTTATAATGTTACAAAAGATTCCCATTTCAAATAAATTATCTTCTTTTGAACTTTCTATTAATCAAAAAATCCTGAAAACAATATTATTGCTCAGCATAACTGTTTTCATTCTTAATAATAATGAGAAATGTTTCTTGAGCACTGAATCAGCATATTAGAATGATTTATGAAGAATCATGACACTGAAGACTGGAGTAATGAAAAATCAGCTTTTCCATCACAGGAATACATTAATCTAATAAATTAACATTGAACACTATTACTTCTTATTTCCAAACACCAAATCATGGATTCCATCCACACGCCTAAATTCTTGAGCTGCGTGTCTCGCTGTTGCTCCGGTGATTGCTAACACTCTGAACACAAGCAGGTGTGCACACTAACATTAAAGCATACGTCAGCAGTGAGCAGTCTGCACCTGTCCTCAGTTCTGTGCCCAAACCTCATGCTGCAGAGAAGACAGAAAAAACAAGGGGATATGAACAAAAAGCAACAAAAGCTCACAAAGAACAAAGGAAATATTAAACAAAGGAGGATGAGGAGGTTTAAAAGGACATTTCAGTAAAAAAAAAAAAAAAGAAGAAAATTCTGTCATCATTTATTCACGCTCATTTCATTCCAAACCTGTATGAATTTCGTTACAAACTTGTAAGAAAAGGAGACGTTTAAGTCCAAGCTGCACTTTTCCATACAAAGTCAATGGAAACTAATAGTTCTAAAAGTGACTAAAATGTGCTGTCAAACTCCAAAAATCATCATAAAAGTTGTTCATGCAACACATGTACTATATTGCAAGTCCTCTGAAGCCATACACAATACAAAATATTTGTGGGAAAAAGAGATTAAATTCAAGTCATTATTCACTAAAAATCTGGCTTGTAGTCGTGGTCACCATTCTCTTTCATTGTATGGAAAAGAGCAGCTTGGACATGTGCTATAAATAACTCATGACACTGAGTAAATAATGACTGAATGTTAAAGGGGTCAGGACATGAGAAATCAAATTTGCCTTCATCTGTTTACTAGTGGTGTCAAAATTAACGCGTTAATGCATGTGATTATTATATATTTTTTCAGTTTAAAGTTAAAAATATAAATGAATTAAAAATGTAAAATTAGTTATTTATTATTAATATTAATAAATATTAATATTTAATGCAATTGACACAGCAGTTTTTTTTTTCCCGTCGTCCTTTGGTTAGCGTTAAATTATATGACCACACTCTTATACATACAAATAATGTAAAGTGTTGTAAGAAAAAGGGATGCGTTTCAGTTCGTTGCCATGTGTGGCAGGTCTTAAAGTGACAGCAGCCTAATAAACCTGCTGCTGTGATGTCTATCTTTAAATGGATACTTCACCTCTGGAAAGATGAATGTGTATTTAAAATGGGTCATTTATTTAGAAGAAATGTGAAATTATTTTTGAATTTGGAGCCTTCTACTGAGAAAAGCCATATTTTTGGCTTATGTGGATAAAAGAGAACAACTCCCAGAATGCACTTGCTTCGCTGCCCTAGGAGGCCACGCCTACTGGTAACAGAGCGCAGTAGTTAAACAACAAGTCTAGGCTACTAGTGAGTCTCCGTGATGAGTCTGCCCGGGATTTCGAGATCGCCCAAAATGTCCGGGATTCGGCTTTTGCGTTCTACAGTCGGCATTAATTATGTTTAGTGTGGCGAGCAGGACGAGACTGAGGGCCGTGGGAGAACGGCGCGAGGCTGGTGGCGTGATTACTGATGAGCGACACCTGTGAGACGCACCGGTCTCGTATCTCTCGCGGAGGAGCGGGAATTTTCTTAGCAATGTTAAAATGCACATCAACCGATCACTTGTTTAGCGTTCATGTAAACACTACATTCAGATTCACTAATCGGAATGAATTCAGTTAGATTGAAACAAAAGGTGTGCATGTAAACAATGAATGGCAACTGCAGAAAGCAAAAGCTGAATCCCGGACATTTTGTACGATCTCGACGGCCGGACATGTCCAGGAAAAAGAGGATGGTAACCCCTACTACTCAGCTTTCTCCTACTAAGTTACTCAGATTTCTCCACAGAACAAGAGCCTGCTAGCTTAGCTTCCAAAAACAGATGGCTGACACTATGAGTACATACTGTGAGTGAGATCCCACCCTCTATGGGCGGGTTGAGAACATGCGGGACAGCCCCTACTACTGGCTGTAGTCTTTAGCCTCTGGCCAAAAAATCATTTTTCTTGGCCTGGGAGGATTTTTTCCAGACAAAAAATACATAAATCTCTCGTCTCAGGGGGATATGAGGGTGGAAAGCATGGTAATTTGAAAATACTACAGGTTTCCTACTAATACAAAGCTTAATGCTAAATCCTGAAGTATCCCTTTAAGGATAATCAAAGAACAAAAGAAAAAGAGAGAATCACTCACTGCTCTTGACTGAATAACTTTTGTAGCTTTAATAAGGATTAATCTATATTTAATTTCTAATTTATGCAGTGAAGACTGAAGTGTTTTATAATTCCAATAAATTCAATTTCTGAATATATCCTACCTGTTAGACCTAAAAATCTTAAAGCACTGTTTAAAGTTTACATCGGTCAAAAACAACGAAAACGAAAACTTTTTGTGCATTTTGACAGGGAATGTAAATATCTGAACTGGTCTGACTGGGACAATAGAAAAATTGAGCCCTGCTAGGGCACAGGTAAATGTGAAATTTAGTATAATGGGTTTATGTGAAGATTATTTTACATTCACTTACATTAAAAGTTGTTGTATTTTTTAAAGCCTAATAAATGCTAAAATGTATAGCCCAATAGCTATAATTAATGGGTAAAATCGAGAAAAAAAAAATTTATAGAGACATCAGTAGAAGTATTGGTATCGGTGATGGCCTCTTTCATAAAAACATTCCATTAAACAAATATTTAAAAATGAGGCTACTGTCATTGTTGTTTCTACATTAATTTGGAGTTTGAATGTGAAATTATTATAATATAAAAATATATTAAAAACTCTAATTTTAGGTCAGATTAATCGTGATTAATTACAGAAAATGTGCGAAGGCCCCACCCACTGGCAGTAAGTCACTTAACGACTGACACCTTTCTACACCACGAGTTTAGAGCCAAAAGAAAATAGAACCCATTACAATCACTGACACTGTCTACACTATATAGATACAGTATACAGATGCCCGTTCAATTTCTGACGTACTCCACATGCTCGAGTCTGCTGAAAACAGGACAAATGGAAAAGTAAAAGAATGGTTAAATAAATTTGTATCTCTGTACAGACTTCAGAATTATCCCAGCATCAGGAACAAGTGGATGCAGGGCTCAACGCTAAGGATCTTTTTACTTGCCCGGTCAGGCAATTGGTTGACTTGCCATGCCAAATTTTTTTATTGGCCCCACCACAAAAAAATAATAATACATTGTTATGTCCCAAGACGTATTGTTTATATGTTTGTTTTTTGTATACCTCTGTGAAAATGTGGTAGATGTGTGGATGCCAATTTTGTTTGAGTATACCTGTTTTCTCCTGTTTATTGGACAGTAAGGGAGTAAGGGAAGCATATTGTATTTTATTTTGTTTTTCTTTTTTATTTGAGTTATTTCTAAACCCCTTTTAGGAAGTTTCATCTTTTGTTTGTTATTTTGGCCTTGTTCCCTCCCGAAGATTTATGATATCCCCACTTATGATTTTGAGAAACAAACATTTCATTTATGTCAACTAAAATAAAAATAATCTACTTTTTTTTCACTGAACTCTTGCGGACTTATGTTTATTGAACTGGGACCTGGAAATAGGAGTGTTCCTGTTCTCTCCTTAACTTTTTGTTACCTGCCTTCTTTAACCCCTGGACTTTTAAGGAGGCTCAAAATAAATGACAAAATAAATAAAATAAAATAGCCCTAGTTATTGTTATTGTCACTAGCCTTATTTATATAAATTTCAAATATTGATAAAGACAAGCAAACTGTCAGGGAAGCATATTGTATTTTATTTTGTTTTTCTTTTTTATTTGAGTTATTTCTAAACCCCTTTTAGGAAGTTTCATCTTTTGTTTGTTATTTTGGCCTTGTTCCCTCCCGAAGATTTATGATATCCCCACTTATGATTTTGAGAAACAAACATTTCATTTATGTCAACTAAAATAAAAATAATCTACTTTTTTTTCACTGAACTCTTGCGGACTTATGTTTATTGAACTGGGACCTGGAAATAGGAGTGTTCCTGTTCTCTCCTTAACTTTTTGTTACCTGCCTTCTTTAACCCCTGGACTTTTAAGGAGGCTCAAAATAAATGACAAAATAAATAAAATAAAATAGCCCTAGTTATTGTTATTGTCACTAGCCTTATTTATATAAATTTCAAATATTGATAAAGACAAGCAAACTGTCAGTAACAAAACAAGAACAAATAATTCAATTACAAGCAATGGCACAAAAATACAATATAAAAACATGGCATAGTCTTCACTGTATAAAATAAATTTAGATTAATCTTTGTTCTAGTTACAAAAGTTATTAAATCAAGAGCAGTGAGTGATTTTTTGCTTTGTCCTTCGTTGTTTGGTTAACAGTAAAAACACAGTAATGGTGACTTTCAAATGGTGAGCACAACTATACAAGCCAGATTTTCAGTGAATAATGACTTGAATTTTAATCTCTTTCTCCCACAAATATTGTGTATGGCTTCAGAGGACTTGCAATATAGTACATGTGTTGTATGAACAACCTTTATGATGATTTTTGGAGTTTGACCGCACATTTTAGTCACTTTTTGAACTACTAGTTTCCATTGACTTTGTAAAGAAAGTGCAGCTTGAACTTAAACATCTCCTTTTCTTTACTCTTAAAAAGCTGCATGCATCCAATATACAGTTCACTTAAGACATAACAGACTTATGTTTACAGACTAAGATACTTGCCAATATGGGCTTTTTGAAATAATTTTGTATGAATATATGTCCATTCAAGTGCAAGAAGTCTTGAAAGAGAACTCAATTCAGTATTCGTGCGCTGTCTGAGAGGGGGCTTTCTGGAGTAGCGAATTGAGTTCTCTTCTTGAGATTGAATATTTGACCAGGCTTAAAGAGACATGTAAATTATAAACTTGCGTGATAATGCAGCACTGACCCGATCTGGCAAGTGATGGTTCCGTCAACTGTCCCGAGTGTCGTTTACACTAAACCCTTATTGTCAAGCCCTGTGATGGATTTTTATGTAATGGCATCCCGGATTGCGTCAGAGAATTGTATGTTTGTAGACAGCATTTAACTGCAGATTGTTTTGTAAACGAGGCACAGTGTAATGGAGACTTTGCAAACTTGTTGAAAATGTGAAGCAGCCAACTGTATTGGATCTTACAGCAGCTCCAGCAAATCACAAGTAAACAATTTGATAATTATCTGTTTTTTTTTATGGATAATGTCAAAACACTTACTCTCATAGCAAGAGTAGCTCATTGATACTTTATGCAGTGATGTTAGGCAATCATTACCGTTTACTGACATGCCTTAAGGGACACAGCCACATAAATCAGAGCTGTCAGAATGAGGGTTGAAAATAATCATTTTTGCGAATATATGACTGTGCAAAAAACGTATCATTATAAGAGAACCTCAAGTAACATAATAAAATGATGAAAAAAATCCATATCATGACCCCTTTAAATTTAGGTTGAACTATTATTTTAATGAGGTAAAGAAGATAAATAAACCAATAAACAAGTTAAAACTGGAGGAAAGAGGAAGAAAATGAGAGACAGATGGGCAAATAAACAACATTGTGTGATTGAGGCTCATGGATTTGAGTTAGATGGAGAGAGACCGAAGGGGGCCTCAAGGCAGAGGTGTGAGTGTCAGTCTGACAGGAGAGCGTGGTGACAGAGAGGAGGTATGTGACGTGTTAATAAGATAGTGTATTGTTGTTCTGGTGACAGGAGCTAAACCTACGCCCACAGTGTCTGTGTCATAGCTCACAGTTGCAGGGTGCTTGATATCTGACAACCACATATCTAACCATTTCTCTCTCTTTCTATCACTCTTTCTCTCAACATCTCCTGCCACTGCAGCTAATTTTGTCCCACAGGACCCATACCTGGCGACTGGAGTGGCCCTGAGTTTTACACAACACGATTTAATACACTCCCCCAAGACCATAAGGCAGAAATTAGGATGGTATGTGGCATCTTTTCCTATCCCAGTCTTACTCACAAAAATCTGAAAACATACTCCAGCCATGTTCACACATATACGTCTCTGGTGCCAAACAATGGGAGAAAAGTAATGTCTGCCTCACACCCACACATATTTTCAATCACACGCGCACACACACAGACAATAAAATATTAAATGGCCCTCAAAGCCCATTTCTCAGCTCTTGTTTTTGCATGCATTTGTTGGCTCTCCACTTGAACACATTCCCAAGCCAGAGCTTGCTATAATTTCCATTAATATTCAAACACCACAGTGACTTGTCAAGAGGGACACAGCATGCACAGCATCCCTTAGGACAACTCATCCCTTCTCTGCTATAATTAAGTCTCTGATTGGTTGGGACCAGGGCTGTACCAGGGCTCAGACAAAACTTTAAAAAATAAAAGAAATTCTTCTTTAATATGACACAATTCCTTCTTTAAGGGCCCTCTGAAACTCAGCAATGTTGTGTTTTGCTTATCGTAATAGGGAAACTTGTGGGTATGAAGGTATGGGTATAAATACATTATTTCATATGCATGATGAAAATTAATTTCCTTGCTTTCTATGAGGTATAATAATAGATGTTGATGCAACTGTGAATGCAATGTCGAGTTGTGGAGATTTACAGTCCTCCAGAGGATTACCAGGAGGTATTGTTGACCATATAATTTGTATTTGCTGGAGATTGTAAGAGGGCAAAGCAGGATATCTCAGAGTATTGAATCCTCAGTTGCTCTACATCACTGTGGGACGCCTTCTGTTGTATTTGTGCCGCACCAGCTCAAAGTGATGAAAAATAAGATTGAGACTCTAAGACTGGTTGTGAAATAGCTAGTCTTGTTTGGCAAATGCACACAAATAAATAATGTAGCGGGATTTCTTCCTGTAAGTTCCCTGAAGGAAACTTGGTACTTGAAAATGTTTAAAAAGAAGAAATGGTGATGCAAACACGGCAACAGTTTGATAGTTAAATTACACATGAGTTGTTTTCCCGAAGTTTATTGAACACTTTCCCTTGTCTTCTATTGGTCAAATGTTTTGTCATGTTTCTGCTTTTTTATTTTTCTGATATGATAAAAATAAAAGTAATACAAATTCACATCAGCGTGTCATTTCCAACACATTTCAAAGTATGCATTGTAGTTAATAGCATTCTGTGATTTAAATTATGGTGGTGGAAATGACAAATATCATAGCTTACATTTCCTATATTAATGCAGTTAATTTTCACACTTTTTGCATAATTTGACAGTTACAGATTGATTGGCAATGACACACAATAAGTCTGTTCACAAGGAATTTACACTATAGTTTCCTTCACAAAAATTGTACCATATTTTATCTCAAGCTCTTCAAATTTGGAACAAAATTGTTTGCTGTGGTGGAAATGACACTACAACTTTGGGCCAGTTGTAAAGTTCGAAATTTTGATATACTGTAAACCATGTTATACCAACAAAAACCTGGTCTAAAATCAGTAAAATTCAGTCATATTCAATATTTTTTGTTATTTAACGGCGAGTACACTCTGCTTATTACACACACAGGGCAACTGGCTTTTAAAGGGAATGGGAGATGAGACTCTGATTGGTTTATTGCACGTTACGCCCAAAACACACCCATTACTCATTAAGAGAATACGGATAACCCTTTAAAGTCCCTGTAAAGGCAATTTAAAAAAAAAATTCTAAACACATTATAAATGTTAGAAATGTATTGCTAAAACATATTACAAAGACTGTGAACTGTGAAGTACTGAATTGTGAAGTTAGACCATTAAACAGTTTTTCACTATTGATATTTTCCGGATTTTTTGGGCGGGGCTAAAACGGGGCTCGATGACGCACTGGAGCCCCTGAGCTCCTGGACACGCCCCTACTTGATGACGCACTGGAGCCACTGAGGCTGTCCGCTCCCCTAACAATATAATAGAGCACATTCACATCAGTTTTGCCGCTCAATCGTGAGTTACGGTCAGCACTATTAGTTACTACAGCAGCCTACAGATTGCTAGCTAGCTATGCCTTCATCACGGAAATGCATAGGCCTACTACCTGGATGCGATCACCGGATCACATACAAAACAGATCGGTGTCCTTATTTAAATTTCCGAAAAACGATTACATCAAGAAGAAGTGGATTAATTTTGTGAAGAGCCAACCTTGATGGAGAGCTGAGGATCACTGCCAAAACCCGCCTCTGTAAGTGATAATTTTACACGGGATAGTTTTATAAACTTTCGTCGGAGACAACTAAGACATTCACTGATAATCCGTTGTTACTGGTGAATGGGGCCGAACCGACTATCTTCCGCCTCGGCATTCATCCTCCCGTCGCGCCGACAACTGGTGCCATCATTGGCAGTGCGTGCCCACCGTGCGAGCATCTATTCCGGCTGTAGAGTTGAGTGTGGCGAATGCAGCTTTCCCGCGAGTGGGCGTGGTTTCAGCACAGCCAGCGGACACACCCCCAGCGTTTGAGAGCAGAGACTACTGCTCATTTTTTCAAGATTTTGATAGCTTATTTTATGTACTTGCTGGCTTTTTTTATCATTCAAATTTGGCAGGGTGGCTAATAACACATTTTTCTGTGGTGTGACAAACTCAGAACACATACAAAATTTTGACTTTACAGGGACTTTAAGACCATGCGCCGGGCTCGCCGAACATTTTTCCTGTCGTTAAACTAGCAAAAGTTCTAAAAAGTTCTAGTTGTAGAACAATAGTAAAAATAAAATCTGTATATAAGGCATTTGAAAAGTAGCAAAAATAAATGATAAAGTCATGGTAAATGTCAGGTGTTTTGTGATCTTCACAAACATAAAAATCTGTTTAACTCCTGGAACATAAAAGTGGCCAAAGAAACACCCTTACACTTTTCAGGGAAATCATATACAGACAGCTTATATAGTTGTTTCTTGTTAGTAAGAGGAGATAAGAGGAAGTATTTTAGCACGGTAAAAATTACACGCCTCAGCTTTTAAATTAAATAAAACTCTGAATTTGTAAACAGGAACTCCATATGAGCTGACCGTTAATCAAGGACAGAGTACTGCAGCTTGCCTATTTCGCAGCCTCCCTGCCTGTGGGCAGAAGCTGTTTGCACTCTGTTTAATTGAACTCAGTTTTTCAAGTAGGCTATCTCTTTGAGAAATTAAAACATTTCACCAAATGAAGTATCATAAAGCTTTAACAAATATAATGCATGAATATCGCAGAACCCCCAATTTTTTTCTCTACCAGAAGTGCGTCCTCTTGTTGTGGCGAAGTGCACCAAGCATTAGTGTGAAAAATAGAAAGACATGATGTAAGACGGATTGTGTCTGTAATTAATAATAATGTCCCCCTTGCCATATTAGCCATCATACAAGCTCATCCTCTGCTGCACTACTTTTCCTCGTTCTTTCTCCTCTCCCTCTTTCTCCTTGGTTTCTAGAAGAACAGTGGATTAAGAGATTAGTATGAGGGGAAAAAAGGCAAAGAAAACATAATTTTATCTGACTGTTTATCTGGTCCCAGAGTGTGAGGTTTGCCAACATTAGCTGTTTTGAATTGCATGCACACACCCGAACTGCGATTTCACCCTTCTCCTGGACACTGTAGACATTTATTATTCCGCTAAACTCACTGTACTCGGGTTGAAAGCAAATCCATAGCCTTTGTGATTCTGCTAAGTACAGATTTGTGTCAGTGGAGCTGTATGCTCTCACAAAGCATGACGGATGGGATTAGAGACAATTGCACTACTTGTATCTTATCTGCTGGTTTCTCCATTATCAAACAGACCCCTTACAGAAAAGCCCCCTCATCTGCCTGAGGTGATGTCTTCCTGTAAATGCTAACCCCCTTCATCCATTTATGTCTGGATATGTCTGTTTGCTCTGCCAGCCTTCAGAAAATCCTATGCCAGCAGGTTGAAAGGCCAAACGATTGAGACGAGTGCATTTATAATGCCTAGATAGATAACTTTGTAAAGTTCAGTATCTTTATGTTGTCAGTTAAAAGATTCATGTTTCCTTGTAGATAGATTGAGTCCCGCATGTTTTTATGATACTTATCTACAGTCATGAGTATATTAATACCATCATGTTGCATGATATGTCTGCATGGGGATTTTTTTTTTTTTTTTTTTTACGTGCCCTTTCATCACATATTCCATGTGAGCAGCGCTTTATCTAAGAGTTTGTGGAGCCAAACATTTGGCTTTGTTAGCAGTATGAGGTTTATGCTGACAGTGTTTTTAGCAGCATAAAAGGGTCTTGTTCACACACGGTCTTGCTGAGTGGATGACACCTGTACACCTGCGCTGCATTTCAGGTAATGAGGATATGTTCAAGCGTGTGTGTGTGTGTGTGTGTGTGTGTGTGTGTGTGTACCAAAAAATATACAACATTTCTTTTATGCTTTTCTTACACCATTAAATTGAGTCACATTGCAATAGCTTCAAAAAATGTTGTCACTGCTGTGACCAACAGGTATGCATGTGATGAGCATCACCAAATTTAATTGCAAATAACAACTGTTTTCAAACAAATGAGGTCCGTTATACTTAGAGAAAGCTATCTGTTGTCACTCCCATTCATCTTAAAAGGGATAGTTCACACAAAAAAGAAAATGATGTTTTCATTCTATCTTCACCCTGTCAATGAGGACCCATCATTCAAATTGTGTTCCACAGAATAAAGAAAGTCATACAGGTTTAGAATTATATGAGAGTAAGTAAATACTGACAGACTAATTTTTGGACTATCCCTTAGGCCTTGTCCACACGGACACGGGTGTTTTTATAACCGGAGTTTTTCCTACAGCGTTTTAAAAAAAATCCCGTCCACACATGCTCGGTCTCCGTCTACATGAAAACGCAAAAACACGCTATCAAGCGCGGTCAAGAGCATGCCACGCCAGCAGGCGGCGATATAAACCTTAACCGTAAAGCCACGTTGGCCAATCAGAAGCGCAAATCTGACGTCAAACACAGCGGATAACGGCGCACACTCTGACGTCGCAAGGCAAAAACCCCGGTTTCACTGTCTACACGACAACACTGTAACCGGCGTTTTTGAAAATCCTCACCCTGGCAGGGGTTTTCAAAAATGTTCGGTTTCAGTGCGTTTTCGTGTGGACGAACGGCCGAACCGCGTAAAAAAAGTCACGGTTATAAAAATACCCGTGTCCGTGTGGACAGGGCCTTAGTCCGCAAAAATTCGAAAGTGACCCCATTTACTTCGTTAGCTCGCATAGTCTTGTGTTTTCTGTTAATCCACAGAAAAAACATGTGTTTCTGTCATGTCAACTCTTGGAGTGTTTGGCATGGAAATGATTATGTTCTTGGCGGAGTAGGTCTGCTACTTTGCTGCTGCTGTTGGTTATTGCTCTGCAGCAGCAGGACTTGCTACTGCTAATTCATACACGACACACTGTGAGTAAGTAAGACAAGCTGCTGTACAAGAAAGCATACATGAATTACTCATAGCAGATCTATACAGGTGGAGCTGGGGAAGGTGGAGTGTTTCTGAAAGCACGCTGCAAACTGCTACAGAAAATGCTGACCAAGTATTTGAATGTGTAGCAGCGAGCTGGTTGGCTACTTATACAGCAGGACCCAATCAGCTGTGCCTCTAGAGAATGATGTGATTGCAAGCAGATTGAGTTTAGGACCTATCAGTCTGTGCCATCTTGAGAACTTTGTATTTGTCTTCTTAATCTTTTGTCAAAATCTGGAAATTGCTTCCCCTCTGGAATGTGATTCCTTTTCTGATGACATTAGTTTGATGGCTTGGACAGGACTTGGATCCTATATCACTGCTCTCCAACCATCAGTCTGTTTCTAGATATAGATGCCGA
This sequence comes from Rhinichthys klamathensis goyatoka, assembly GCF_029890125.1. Lineage (NCBI taxonomy): Eukaryota > Metazoa > Chordata > Actinopteri > Cypriniformes > Leuciscidae > Rhinichthys > Rhinichthys klamathensis. Next base: position 2,368,234 of record NW_026606714.1, on the reverse strand, counting down.
GGAGATGTGCTAAACCCCGCCCTCTTTAAAAAAAAAAAATTATCTTCACTCAGAAATATGTGTCAATACTGATGTAAAGTCGGACTCTACTTCCGGTTCACATTTCAACCCCCCGAAATCACATTTAACCCTCTGGGGTCTGAGTTGTTTTCTGGGCCCTGGAGGTGTTCTGACATGCTCTGAGATTTGTGCGTATTTCTGTTACTGTCACGGTTCATGAGTTCACTGACACCCCATTTACACCTGGTATTAAAATGCGATCTGTATCCAGATAAGTTATCCGGATAATAAGTGTTCTGATCTTACCTTTGCGTTTACACCTTGTATTTTTAATGCGTTCTCGTTATCCACATTGAGTTCGGATCTCTGTCCTCTAGTGACACCTGTGCGTGAGCACTGAGGTGGCGGGAAATCAGCTGTAGTTTGTCAACATGGCAGGTGTAGGATCGTTAGAGATGCTATTACTGTACCTCTTGTTTCTACTTTTTCTCTGTCGCGGTAGGGGTCATTTTCAACGTTTTTCTATTAGGAGCAAACAGAAAAGACGACAGGCCCTGTTTGCAGCTGTTGTTTTTGCGGCTACTGTCAATGCTACGACAGTGAACCGGTCTCTGTGGATGTTTAGCTTAACGTTACTTCTGAGGGGTGTGGTTTTCGCGGGCAGAGGATGACGTTTGGCAGGTACGAATGCCATCACGTCGTACGGATTGCGTTTACACCTAGTAAAGATCCGAACACAATGCGAGCCAGACCTCCAGATGTGGTCAGGCAGATCCGATCACAACGTATTTACACCATTAACATGCGTTTTTTATTATCCGGATAACTTATCTGGATACAGATCGCATTTTAATACCAGGTGTAAATGGGGTCTGACTTGCCCTCGCTATGTGTGTGCATGTTGTGTGAGTGGGCGCGGCTCATCAGCGTGGCTGATTAGCGCGGCTGATGAGCTGATCAACGCCAGCTGTTTTGAATGTGGATGTCCTATATATTGTTTGCTACTTCGTCCTGTCTTCGTTAGATGGTTGTTGAGGTTCACCAGGGATCATCTCACCGTGTTTCTCCTGCAGTTCCGGTCCTGTTCCTGTCCAGTGGTTATCCCGAGTTTTCCCTGTGGAATTATAGCCTGTTCCTGTATCTACTTCTGCCCATTGCGTCTCTGTGTTACCGAGTCTTGGATCTTCTTCTGCCTGCTTCCAATCTGACCTGCACTACTACCTATTTTGACTCTTGAATTAATAAATTCACTATTGTTCACTCGCAACTGAATCCTTTGACTTTTTCCTTCAGTGATGACAGTTACTTGTAATATTTTCATGGCTAAAGTCTGATTACGCTGTATTCAGCACAAACTCTGCTACAATAATATGTGAGCAGCATGTATGTCTGGAATGTATGGAAACTGATTGGAAATGTTTACAATTTATACGTTTCTTGTGGATCTTTTTTTTTCATAATAAGCATTGCAATGCTGGCTCTCTTAATTGGTAACAAAAAGTGTTGAAGATTTCTCTAGTCATAGCACTGATTGCAAATAACATGTTGCCTTTCTACTGCATAGACAGACAAGTACTAAAGCCCATCTTATCAGCGGTGAATTACTCCTTTAATTGTAAAGAAGGTTTACAGCCACCATACTTAGTATAACAATTTCTCCCATTTATTATATCTACGGGTGGACATCTCTTTCATGGGTGAATCTCAAGCATAAGAATGGAATTGATGGCCAATGAAGTAAAAGCACAACTAAAAAAAACTTGTGTCTGTCTTTTGTTCAAGCTTGCAAGCGTATCTCACAAATAACCCTCTGTGCTAAAAAATTATACTCAAAGATCAATAGACTCCATCACCTTGTGATATGGCCATTCTAATATCTCCTTCCCATCTCCCCTGGTTGCATCAAATTTTATGGAGAGGGGTTTAGTCGATTGCACCAGATATATAAGGGTAGGGATTGGCACCTGGAAAAGAGGCAGCCACAAATGAGGCACTTTGAAGTGAGACGTTTGATGCTCGAAGGGAAGAGGCTGAGAATGGAGGGCAACAGTGAAAAAAAAAAGAAAGCTATTATATGGACTTTGAATTCCCACTTTCTATACTTGAAATATTGCATGAATCGCAATGATTACAAGTCACATCTTTGGTGTAACTTTACAAAAGTAAAACTTTTCTGACATATATCCCTGGCATGAGAATTGCATTTAGAGAAGACACAGTCGTCAGAATGTCAGTAATGCAAACAAATTAATCAAACACTATTTTGTCACAGTTCACATAAACTTTAAACACAATTGTATGAAAACAGCAACCCAGTTAATGGCATCATTTCACAGCCATTTATCCTGGCCTCCTATCATTGTGTTAAGAGTCCATTTGACGCTTTGATTGATCTCCACAGTTAGAGTTTATTTAATGTTTAAATTGCATAGCACACAGTTTCTTACCACCAGCCACTTGTTCTTTTGAGTTTTTCAAGGTCTTATTTTGTAAATTGTCTCTGCTTGTGGACAGTAAAAAATACAGCATTTAGAACAGGGTGAACTGAACATATACTTTAGACTGTTTACAAGGTTTTTCTCTTTCTCTCTGTCTGACTCTTGTCTTTTTTTCTCTATGTTTTCATTTTCTGCAGGTTTTTGATAATGAATTCTCTCAGTGGATGCTCTCCTGTGTCCACGAAGAAGTTGGTGTTGGGTTTTGAAAGTCTAGTCTGACATCTTTTTTTTTGTGTGTTTTTTTTTTTTTTTGCTCTCTATACATTACCAAAAAAAGAACCACCCCAGTCACAGTAGTGATATTTGTTGATTTAATGAAAACATTTTGGAAATGGATCTCCTGCGCCAGGAGTCCATTTGTGAATTGGTGATAATTAGTGCTGTCTTTTAGACCCCATTTACACCTGGTATTAAAATGAGATCTGTATCAAGATAAGTTATTCGGATAATAAGTGTTCTGATCTTACCTTTGCGTTTACACCCTGTATTTTTAATGCGTTCTCGTTATCCACATTGAGTTCAGATCTCTGTCCTCCAGAAAAAAAAATGACACAAAAAAAAATGACGATTGGCAGGTATGAATGCCATCACGTCGTACGGATTGCGTTTACACCTAGTAAAGATCCGAACACAATGCGAGCCAGACTACCTCCAGATGTGGTCAGGCAGATCCAATCACAACGTATTTACACCTTGCATTAACATGCGTTTTTTATTATCCGGATAACTTATCTGGATACAGATCGCATTTTAATACCAGGTGTAAATAGGGTCTTTGTCTCTCTATAGATGTAACAAATCATAGAGAGTTGTCAGTCAGACAATACAAATTGTATGATATCTGCTCCCTATTTGACAAGAGCAAATCTGGCTGATTACCCTGTCAATATTGTACCCCATAGGGTACTATCCTGTTCTAAAAAAGTAAATGTATATTTGTACAAGTTAAATGCATCTGGGTACTTTTGGATAATTTTACATTATTATTATTATGCCTAAGAGTAAGCCTATATTAAGAATATTATTCATTATTTACTGTATTAAAGGGGTGGTTCAGAATTTTGGACATCGCGGGCCTCATTTCCAAGTTAGCCTTAGTGTTATTTATCAGTGAAGACAGTTTTAAAAAAATGTCATCCAGTCGTTCCAGATGCATATGTGACCTTACGAAACTTTGACCAGATCTAGGCTTAAAGGTTCTTGACTACGCCACCTGGTGCCTCGCACACCAAGATATATTTTGCACAATAACTGCTGAATACCTAATCTAAGGCAAGCAGGTTCATAGAAATACATCAAAGATGAACTAGACAGAGACGTGCTTTCGGTAGAAAAATAAAAGTACTTTATTAGTCAATTGTATAATTAAAAGAGCCACACCGTCATGATAGAGGCACAATAGGTACAAACGACAAGTCTTGGCCTAAAGGGAGAAACCAAGACTGGTATTGGCTGCTTAGACAGGGACAATGAGCATTTTAACAGGATAATACTGATTCACTGTCAAGGTAGGTTACCTGTCCGGGATAAGTGTGAAGTTCACCAACCGTGCTCTGAACTCTGGTGCCTACAGTCAAATGCATACACACAAACACACACACACACATAGGCACAACCACTACAAGCAAGTGATTCAATCAATATTGTGAGGTGTGGTTTACCACTACAATACGCGGTGCAGTGCGCGAAGACGGACCCAGGAACCTCTCCTGTGAGCAGCTGCTCTAGTACTCTGGAGGACAAACATTCTATTTCTTTTTACCTCAATGTGACATACGAAATGACAGTGGAAAAACAGCCCTTGCGCCAGTCTTCACAAATCCTACATCACAGTTGTTACACACTAAAAAATAATTCAGTGGCTTAGTAAATATCACAGTAATAGTTAACTTTATTAACTTAATAAAATCTCTGAACATCATTTACTTGATAGTTTGAGTTGAACATACAAAAATAATTGACTAAAAATCCAACAGTTCATTTTGTCTAAAATTTTCAGTTATATTTAAGTTTTTTTCACTAATAGAATTTAGTATTTGACTAACCAATTATTTATTTTAAATATACTTAATCTATTTGTGAAATTTCCATCAAAATATTTTGAGAATGGATAATTAAACTGATCTGTTTCAAGAACCACAAATATTACTTTATTCAAATCAATATTATTCATATTTAACACATAAGAAATTGAGTAAGTTTACTCAATTAAAACAAGGCTAACTTGGAAATGAGGCCCAATGTCCAAAATTCTGAACCACCGCTTTAAAATGACAACACTGTCTTAATTTCTTCACTTCAGGGAATTAAAGGATTAGTTCACCTCCAAATGAAAATGTCCTGATAATTTACTCACCCCAATGCCATCCAAGATGTTCATGTCTTTCTTTCTTCAGTGGAAAAGAAATTAAGTTTTTTGAAGAAAACATTTCAGGATTTTTCTCCACACAATGGACTTCAATTGCAACCAACGTTTTGAAGTCCAAATCAATGCAGTTTCAGAGGGCTATGAAGTGCTTCAAACGGCTCTGCACGTTCCAAGCTGAGGAATAGGGTCTTATCTAGCGAAACGATCGGTCATTTTCTAAAAAAAAAAAACATTTATATACTTTTTAACCACAAAACTGCTGGGGCCCGTTCTTCGTACGTCGCTAACTCAGTTAGCTGGATTTGATTGTTGGCGATTTGGCATGATCTTGGATTGTTTGGTTCTTCGACGCTCATCCTGGACTTGCTGTCATAGCAACAGGTGCGGAAGCTTGAACCTGCTCGCGAGCAGGCTTATTTCATGTTAACCCTCTGGGGACTAAGCCCTTTTTGGTCCGTTTTCTCTATTTTTACATTTGGGCTTATAAACCATATGTAATGGAGATGGAACACTATGTGTTTGATATCTATGGATTCAGAAGACCATAAGCTAACATAAGCATGCATGTAATGTGTTTATAAAGGAAGTATGAGTGAAAAATGTACTATAAACTAGAGAATTTCAAAAACGGAAATTAGATTTTTGTCGTTTATTTCTGAAAATCACACATCACACAACAATACTGCCCTACAAAGCAAAAAGGCAGTAACTGCATTTTTGGTCAAAAATGAGTTATTGTCATTTTCATGACATTCAAGGCATCCTTTGTTATGTGACAAAACATCTTATCTCAAATGTGTGTCGTTTTGTAGAAAAATGGTAGTCGTTTGTACAGTAACTGCAAAAAGCCCTTGTGAAACAAAGCAAGAGTACAGTAACATCCATTACTGTATTCTTGTTATGTTTTACCTAACAAAAAATAACCGTGTTGCTGCGCAGTGTAGTTACTGTTGCCATGGTGAACACACAGCTGATTTCGCGGCATCCTCGCGGGACGGTTTTAACATTTGCGATTTCACGCTTCTAACTTCACACAAATTTAGTTTGAGATGCAGTGTTTCCCCTAATTGTTCCCCTACCAAACTAACAAGGTCTTCACGGCAACCCGTCAAAATAAAAGTTCGGTTTAACTTGACAGAAATATATTACTGCTGTACAGTAGAATTTAGAAACGTCTCAATGTAATAATAATACAAATAAATTAAGATTAAAACTTAATTGTTCTTCAATGTTTTAATTTTAACAGTAAAGCTCATTGTGCAGCATGTTGTTTGACCAAAAATGTTTGTTTTTAAAATATTGTATAAGTTTAATAATAGTTTATAATAAAAGTTTCATGATTTCAGTTAATTAGACATGATTTTTGATTACTAAAAAATTACACCACATATCCGTAACACGCCCGCTCCGCAACACTAGTTTCGCAACACAAATTTTTTGAAAATGTTGTCCAAATGGTTCCATTTATTTCAAACACAGTGTATCAGACCAAAGTCCTTTTAGGCAAGTCATGCCACTCGGCCGCCATCTTGGCAACGCCTCCGGGCAGCTATTTCCGACTAACAAGACCAGGCTCCTATCTAAATGAATGGGCAGAGAGTCAGAACTGCACTTTCACTGGTCATCGGGACATAAAAACTGCATGTATAGAAACAGCAGTAAAATATGATAAAAATCGCTGAAAAAGTTTGATGACTTTGCCCCAAAAGAAGGTTTAAAACACCTTTTTCCCCACAGGTTATACTTTACCTACGCATGCGCAAGGGTTCACGACACCAACTTCATTTACGTCTCTATCCAGAATGCCGGTGTCGTGCTCTACAGCACATACTTAGAATGTAAGGTAACATATTTGTGGTCGATATAAAATGCTTTAACTACTGTAACAAGGTTCAGATGTTATGGAAAGAAGGAGGCAGGAACCGGCGAACATTCAACCATTTTAATAAATAAACAAATCCAAAAATGGAAGTATGCCAGCAGCCCCGGATGAGCTGCTGGCCACACAAAACAGAAACAAAACACAACATAAAATCAGGCCTGTTCCTCTCTCGATCTCCATGTCGTCGCTCCACCTTTTATGCCTCCGCTCCTCCGTGAGAGATACGAGACGATGCGTCGCGCAGGTGCCGCTCATCAGTAATCACGCCACCGGCCTCACGCAGCTCTCTCACGTCCCTCGTCCTCGGCCTGCTCGCCACAACTACCTTGGTAGTCCGGTGTTTTCGCGTTATCACCCTCTTCCATGTGGATTCCATCTGATCTTGCACACAACAGTGACAACACCATGGCACAAAACAACTCGCTGTCGCCAAATCGTCTCCGCTGTCGCAAACCTCAACTGTGCGCATGCGTCAGTGGAACCAGACGATAGGCTTAAATGTTTCCCGGCTTGACTGTTAAAAGCAGACGATTGGCTTTCCAGCGGGAGGGGCGGGACATATGCATACAACCGCCATCTTTGACGTTACAGGTTTTCCCTATATAGTTGTATTGAGGATTGAGGAAGTGGCATGTCTCTATATAAATAGTCTCTGATCAGACCCAGAGCCCAAGTTGTGGCAAAATAGTTTTTGGAGAATCTGTAGTTACTGCCTTTTCCCTTGGTATGGTGCCACGTTTTTGGTAAGTAATACAAAGCAAGAATACAGTAACTGCAAAATAGGGGTAAAATATCAAATTAAATATGATGATTGATATGTACAAAGAATAAGCTAATATAAAGTAACAAAACAGCCACATGTCCAATAATCTACCTACAACTACTTAGGCTGGATGACAGGATAACTTTAAAGTCATTTTTCTCTGTTCTGCACTCTGCGTAGTTACTGCCTTTTTGCTTTGTAGGGCAGAATAGTGAACAGTTTTTGAACAAAAAATATATTTGTCAAAGCCTTTGCTTGACAGACATGTGTAATTGTTAAATAAAATGTGTAAAGAACAATGAAAAATGTAACTTTATTTACAAATAGTCCTAGGCGTTTTTCTTAGGAATGCTTAGAATTTTCTAAGCAATGCTTTCTCCTCGTCACTCTCCAGTAATTGTTCCAGAGCTTGTTCCACCGTAAATCGTTTACTGCTTGCCATCATAAAAGTGCTAAAACAATAAATAATGCTATAATTGTATGTGTATATATATATATATTATAATTGTTCTGTCTCTCTCTCATATAAATCTCTTATAATCCGCTCCGTAAGCCTCCGTTCGCTCTCTCTCCTTCTCTCCATTCAACGCTGTTTGCGTCATATCCCTAACTATATAGTACCACCCCTTGCAAGGCTACAGAGTCCTCTGATTTGCTAGAAACGTCATGGTAACCTTCCTCTGATTTTCCATTGGTTGTTGTTCGCGGAATCTGCCAAACAACATCGATTTCATTGGCCTTTTACATAGTGGTATTGCGCAACAAGGAAGTGTGTATATTTACAAGCCGGGTAAGTTATCACTGTTTTCAGCGGAATCTGAGGAAGACGGTAAAAAAGAACGCACCTCTCTATCATTAATAGTTAAGATAATTACACATTTGTAAAAGTATGCCATTTTGGGCGGTACCGCCCAATCCGTCCCCAGAGGGTTAACAGGATTAGATCGCGGCTTTATAAGCGGAGCTGATACGGGAAGTCTTTTAGCGCAGCGCGATAGTGTAGGATACTTTCTGAGATATACTTTCGGTGAAGACCCCTCGGGCGGCCAGGGCGAGCGGTGAAGACCCCTCGGCGGCCAGGGCGAGCGGTGAAGACCCCTCGGGCGGCCAGGGCGAGCGGTGAAGACCCCTCGGGCAGCCAGGGCGAGCGGTGAAGACCCCTCGGGCGGCCAGGAACAGCGGACACCGGCCCAGGAACAGCGGACACCGGCCCAGGAACAGCGGACACCGGCCCAGGAACAGCGGACACCGGCCCAGGAACAGCGGACACCGGCCCAGGAACAGCGGACACCGGCCCAGGAACAGCGGACACCGGCCCAGGAACAGCGGACACCGGCCCAGGAACAGCGGACACCGGCCCAGGAACAGCGGACACCGGCTCAGGAACAGCCACAAGAACTGAAACAGTTACAAGAACAGACACAAACACAGACACAAACACTGGGTCCGGAACCGACATGGGCTCCAGCTCTGGAACTGGGACAGGCACTGGCTCCGCCTCTGGGACACAGGCACTGGCTCCGCCTCTGGGACACAGGCACTGGCTCCGCCTCTGGGACACAGGCACTGGCTCCGCCTCTGGGACACAGGCACTGGCTCCGCCTCTGGGACACAGGCACTGGCTCCGCCTCTGGGACACAGGCACTGGCTCCGCCTCTGGGACACAGGCACTGGCTCCGCCTCTGGGACACAGGCACTGGCTCCGCCTCTGGGACACAGGCACTGGCTCCGCCTCTGGGACACAGGCACTGGCTCCGCCTCTGGGACACAGGCACTGGCTCCGCCTCTGGGACACAGGCACTGGCTCCGCCTCTGGGACACAGGCACTGGCTCCGCCTCTGGGACACAGGCACTGGCTCCGCCTCTGGGACACAGGCACTGGCTCCGCCTCTGGGACACAGGCACTGGCTCCGCCTCTGGGACACAGGCACTGGCTCCGCCTCTGGGACACAGGCACTGGCTCCGCCTCTGATCCGAGCCAGACGCTCCAGATAGTCCGTCACAACCTTGGCGGCCACGCCAAAGGGGATCTCTGGCTCTGTCCCAGACTGAACAGACGGAACGTGATCAGTCTCTCGCTGGGCAGACGGGACGTGAACCGTCTCTCGCTGGGCAGACTGGACGTGAACAGTCTCTCGCTGGGCAGACGGGACGTGAACAGTCTCTCGCTGGGCAGACGGGACGTGAACGGTCTCTCGAGCTGTCCCTACAGATGGACGAAAATTGGATTGACCCAAATGTGGCGGTGGTGTAGTCCGGGCAATCCAAGTAATCGTCGTCCATATTATTATCATCCAGATTCACCCAGTCAAACTCCTCATCCTCCATGCTGCTGAGTCCACAAGTGGTCGGATCTTTCTGTCACGATACGATTTACAAAAAGTGGAGAAGAGGACTCAAGTGCAGTAAAAGGATATTTATTAACAAATGAAAACAAAAACACAAAGCAAAAACCCACAAGGGGGAAAACATAATCAATGAAACATAAAACAGAACTGAACTAGAATGACAAACACTGACCAAGAACACGAAGACCATCACAAGGAACAGGGGTAACATGTGACAAAGATCCGACCAAGACAGCAAACAAGAAGAGACTTAAATAGGGAACAAATCAAGAGGGAACAGGTGGAAGAACTCAAACACTAATCAGGTAACGAGGGGGAGGGATCAAACAATGACAAGAGCACATGGCCCAACATAACAAAGACACCCATGTGCAATACAAGACAGGACAGACACGTGACAGTTTTTGCAGATCAGAATGTATGAACAGATCAGAATTTTATGAACAGAAAGGGGGATCACAAGGTAAATGTGCAGCCAAGTTACTATTACGATTCTTAATATTCAAGATTAGTAATATTATATCAAATTTTAAAAAAGGCAGTTGAATGAGTAAAATCTCTTAGATGCTTGGGAACAGGTAAAAGTGTTGGTGTATTGTTTAAAACTGCACAAAAGAGGAAAACACAATTTCATTACAATGAAGTACACTGGGGGGAAATGTGATCAATAACTCATGGCAACATATTTTTTTACATTAACTACATAGTTTCAAACATGTACACTTTCACAAGTCAAAGCAATTCATTACTACTCAAGGTTTAACAGTTGATATGACTGGACAGCCATTTGGATTATAGGCCTACTTAATTTAATGCAGCAACAAATTATTTTACAGTGTACTAGGATCATTTAAAGTTCATTTACCAGCAGTGAAGGTGTTGCTGCTCCTGGCCTCTGGCTATGGGTCTGAGGAAGAGCTGAACCCAGGGATGCCCTCCACAATGGGTCGGTTCACATTCAACCCAAGGGTCAGCTCTTCTGCCTGGGTATAATGTGGGGGTGCAGGACCACCACCTGTTTGTTTTTCTTTTCTTTTTTTACTCAGCCTTTTTCTTGGTTGCTTTTATAAACAGGCAACCATTTATTAACAGTGCCTTTTTAAAAGAGACGATAATATAAGTAGTACAAATTACCATTATGTAGAATATTCACTTTTACTTGTTCCCATGTTCTAGAAGTGGGTGGTGACTGACATTACAATGAACATGGTCACTACAAACTTAATTTGTCTGCTACTTTTTGCCAGCCCTCTCTCCTGGCTTTTGCACACTTTGAGGTGTTCCCTGGTGTTTTAATTAAGTTTTCAAATTCAGCGTAACCTTCAAGCAATACCTCTTGCTCTGCTGCGGTGAAAAACTGAGCGCGCTCTTAGGCCACGGTGAGCAGCGTTGCTGATCAATGTTTCTACTATCGATACATATCCCCTTTTAAACCAGCGCATGCACGCGCAATTATCCCAGATAACTCAATCCAGCTATACTAATCATAACCGGCAGGTGTGTTCGAAGAACCCAATTAGCCAGATCATGATTAGGCCGATGATATCATCTTGGATGTCTCATTTGATCTCGGATGTTTTAAGCAACGTACGAAGAACGGACCCCTGGTCTGCGACGCGCCAGGGATTACGTCATCACGTTGGAAACGTCACGCGTCACGTCATCTATCTAAGTTATTTGTCTGTGTACTCCGGTTAAAAAAGGCAGGGAAGGGTGAAAAATTCCATCTCATTTTCTCCTCCAACTTCAAAATCATCTGACATCTTTGTTTTAATTTATTATTATTATAAAAAAAAAAAAAAATTGTGACGTTTCCAACGTGATGACCAACTAATCCTTTAGTCGCTCGAGCTTATATTTTGGGAGAAAAATGCAGTTTCTCTGAAAACAGGCTTACAAACGCATCTCATTGTAAATAAAGTGAAATACTACAATCATCGGTCCAAAAAAATTAAAAATTGAAATTATGAGAATATAAAAATACTGTGCGCAAGTGGCACACATTGTATTCACAAATGAACATTAAACTGACAGCACATGCATAGATTGAGTTCCCAGCAATCTAGCTCTATGAAATATTAATAATCAATCATAACTTGTTATAATTGATTATGAATATTTGGATCAGTTAATCGGGTTAACTTGATGTAGCTACATTAACATTACAACCAATTACTCGGTTCATCCCGTGAACACTCAATATTGGTTATTAATTAATTAATAGAAATGTACATTTCCGGGGCATGGGAAATGTCTTTCTTACTTAACCCCCCGACTCCGTGCCACCGCGAGGAGCCAACACCACAGAAGACAGAGACCAAACAATCCCGAGTCAAAGTACAGGGTCTTTATTGAATACAATGTGTTAAAATGGGCTCCAGCAGGATGACTAACTCTCTTCTCAGGGCTCAGGCGACCGGAGAAGAGGCAAGGGTTCGATAGTGTCACTGGCTTTCGGCACAGGGCTCAGGCAGACGGAGCGAAGACGAAGTTTCAACGGCGAAGCTGGCTCTCTTTACAGGGCTCAGGCAGGCAGAGAGAAAATGAAGATTCCACAGCGAAGCTGGCTTTCTTTACAGGGCTCAAGCAGACAGAGAGAAGATGAGGTTTCAACAGCGAAGCTGGTTCTACTCACAGGGCTCAGGCAGGCAGAGAGAGAATGAAGATTCCACAGCGAAGCTGGCTTTCTTTACAGGGCTCAAGCAGGCAGAGAGAAGATGAAGATTCCACAGCGAGGCTGGCTCTCTTTACAGGGCTCAAACAGACAGAGAGAAGGTGAGGATTCCACAGCAAAACGGGCTCTCTTTACAGGGCTCAGGCAGACAGAGAGAAGGTGAGGATTCCACAGCAAAACGGGCTCTCTTTGCAGGGCTCAGGCAAACAGAGAAGATGAGGTTTCAACAGCGAAGCTGGTTCTACTCACAGGGCTCAGGCAGACAGAGAGAAGATGAAGATTCCACAGCGAGGCTGGCTCTCTTTACAGGGCTCAAGCAGACAGAGAGAAGATGAGGTTGCAACAGCGAAGCTGGTTCTACTCACAGGGCTCAGGCAGACAGAGAGAAGATGAGGATTCCACAGCAAAACGGGCTTTCTTTACAGGGCTCAAGCAAACAGAGAGGAGATGAGGTTTCAACAGCGAAGCTGACTCTACTCACATGGAAAATAGAGAGAAGGGAACTTTACCACTAGATGGCTTCTTCATGGGCTTCAATCCGACGAGATGCAGACGATGGTTCCACAGCCAGGACCGCCTCCCCAATGTCACTGCATTACACTTCCACACGTGTTCCACTGCAACCCACACAACTCCATAAACGTGAATATCTTAAGGTATAACACTGCAAAGTCTCGTCACTCACAGATTTAGGGCGTAGACAGGGGGTCTGGTCCACTATGCGTCACTACAATCTCCTCGACTTCTCCCAATGAAGTGGGGCTTTCAAACCTTCTCCAAAAAGACAGTTTTACACATCCTGAAGTATCAACACACCCTCCAAACGATTCCTCATGTCACAAGCCCATCATTTAACAGCACTTATCTCTCGTCCACCGTAAATCTCCTCTCGGCATCTCCAGATTCGCCCGAACGCCCACAGCTTTGCTTTCCCTTCCTTCTCGAACCCCGAATTGCAGATGAAATGCCCTTTTATCCTTCTCCAAGGACAACGTGTCCCAATCGCCATCCTGTTCGCGCTCTTCCGCACCTGTTTTGAATCTTTTACTAATGATTCTCCGTCTCTTCCCGGCGCTTCCGGGTTGGCGTCTTCCGGGTCCCACACCGGAAATCCTTCCCTTCCGACACCCGACCGTGATTAAAGGTTCCGCCTAACTTTGTCACCCCGGTGACATATGTATGTGTGTGTGCGTGTGTGTGTGTGTGTGTGTGTGTGTGTGTTTATATATAAAGTTTACTTTGCTTCAGTGTTCTATTACAATCAGTCTATTTATTTTACTTCCTGAACTTTTTTGGACACATCTAAATTGTCAGTAAATAAAAAATACCAGCTTTTCACTGAAAATCGCCTATAATAATGTTGTAATAAATGGCTATAACTTGCTTAGGGATTGTTACATGTAGTCAAAATTACATCTGGAAATGTAGAATATCCAAGTACAGCTTTCTAAAGGAAAAAAAAACTTCAGGAGGATTTGTTTGAGTTGAGTAAAAAAAATCACTAAAATATGCTGCCGTTTTTCTTAAATCTGGTAAATTCATCCATTCTAAGACAAAATAAATGTAAAATTGGATTATTTAAAATAGATAGATTGAAATGTCAAGTTCTCCTGTTTAAAATGATATATGGAACTTGATGCTGACTGCTATAATGGCTTAGAAAAACAAAGAAAAGAACAGGCGGTGCAGGTGCTCCAAAAATGGTCTAGGTCTTTAAGGGTTAATATAGAAACACTAAATGTAACCAGGTTGGCTGGAATAGTGAAATGCTTTCAAGTACTTCACACATCTTTTTCCAGCACTTCAAAACTCAAATATTATACAAATAAATATATGAAGAGTTCAGATGCACATGTAACTTAGCATCTAAGTGCCATTTGAAATTTTCTTCTAGAATGATCATTTTTATGAAGCTTGTATATTTAAGTTCAGTAATTTCACTCAAATGACAATTAATAGGTCTTCATTGCCATTTAAGTGAAATTACTGAACTTAAATATACAAGCTTGATAAAAATGATCATTCTAGAAGAAAATTTAAAATGGCTTTTGCATCTGAACTCTTCTCTTCATATATTTAAATGTTATTTTTAATGTGATGACCAAAACATTATTTGTTCATCCTTCAAAAATGACACCCATTTATAAACCTGAAAGTTTCAAGATGTAGGAAAACTCACTTATTTAAGAAATATTTTTTCTTTTAACAAATAGGAAATTTCTCTGGCATTTCTTACTTTTTGCTGTATCGAAAACGTACCGAACCGTGACTTTAAAACCGAGGTACATACCGAACCGTGATTTTTGTGTACCGTTACACCCCTAATATATATATATACATACATAATATATAGGATTAAAAGGTGTAAGGACTGGGCTAAAAGGGTGAATCTGAATAACTAAATACATCCTGCTAAAGACCCAAAAAGACTGAATGCAACACACACACACACACTCTCTCTCTCAGGAATGGCCAGAGTCATAAAATGCTCGAAACATTCCATGCCCTCCCCCATCTCTGCAAGAGAGATAACAGAACTCTAACACACACACACACACGAACCAACACACACACATGATGGACCTTTACATTACACTCATAAAACGAGCCATTACCAATTGTATACGATATATTCCTGTATGTCTGTGTTTCCCAGTCCATGGTGGTCTAGATGTGATCTCCTAGCGTATCAGTGAAACTCTTGAGAGTTTATAGTTGTGTATTGAGATGTATCTTCGTATTCCAATTATGTGTAAATGTTGTGTTTGGTACCGTTTTAATTATCTCGTTCCAACTGATTTGGTCAGATACAGAAGATTACAGTAAAATGTATGTTTTCTGTGTTTTTACCATCTTGTGGAATGATTCTGACAAATTCTGACTGGTCATAAAAGAGGCGGACACGGCCATAGTTTAACTTTGACAAGACAAAGAGAATTTGGCCGCCAAAAGTTTCGTTGAACGTCATTAGCCAGTTCGCACCTCAGAGGTGTGGGCTCCAGTTCCTCTAAAGAGGACTGAACCTCCCTCTGGACTCTCTTCCTCCCTTGTCCTCGTGTCATAATGTAACGTCTCGCCTCCGGGCGAACTCTTCGCCTTTTTATTTGTTTCTAGTTTAGTTTGTGTTTTTCAGTTGTAGATAAGTCTCTGTGTTTAATTCCAATCGACGATTGAAAAGAAAACCCCGTGACATATCTCTTCAGCAAATCCATCTACAAGGGACCTTTAAACGAGCACGCGCTCGCTTTGAAGGAGAAACACGCGCACGTGACCGCGTGACGCGCCGGACCGAGCGAAGCACGCGCTTCTTCGCCAGCCATGCACAGATGGAACATTAACTCCTCGTGATTCCCCCCGTTCTACGAAGTGAAACGAACTCAGCCGAACTATTTTCCTTTGGTAATGTTACCCCAAAGACTGTGAACCTCCGTTCAACACGCGCGCCAAGCAGCCCACGTGATGCTTCCTCACACACAAAGGAATCCTCTCACGCACGCGGCCAGACAAGGCCGTGCAGGATTGCCGCGATACAGAGAGACCAAGAAACTTGCGCAAGTATATCTCTTTATAGAGCTTCTAAGAAGTTTTAAGATGATGTTTCGTGTTGTAATCGGAGAGGTGAATGTCTTCCTGCCAATGAAATTCTCCCAATTTTCTCTGTTCTCTCTCTCCCCATCCCCTTTCCTCTCTCTCTTACTCGCTCACGCGTGTAAGTTATCCATTGTCCAAACTTTACGCATTTCTCGTTCATTGATGTCTTATTGTATTGTTCATTGATGTCTATGTGTTTGTAAATACATATATCCCGTGTAACCGTAGTAAATACATAAGTAGTCATGCCTCTATTAAATTAATTATATATTCATTTGATTGATGTGCTGTCTCTTTGCTCAATTTCAAGTCCCTTAAGTGCAAAAGGTCTTATGCTACATGCTTACTAAAATTAAAATTACCTTAAAGAGTATGTGTTGTGTTTATAGGGCGGGAAACCCAATTCTTCTGGCCAGAGAATTGCGTTTCCTGAAATCCTATAAAGTAAGATGATATTGTGGATCCCACAAATATTATCCTGACAATTGAGCTAATTCATTTTACCTGTTTTGTGAAACGTGGTCCGTGTAATTAATTGCAATCAACTTGTGGTTAATTTCAAGGAGTCACATGCATGCAGGTAAAATGACAGACCCTCCCTTATCGGGAGATTTATTAACATGTAAGACTGATCTAATCCAAACATGTATGAATAATTATTAATTACCAATTATTAATTATGATATGCAAATTCCCCACGGATTAGATCCGCCCTGAATCCTTACAAAGGGTTCATTTCTTCTTCTCAGCAAGAATTAGGAGACAATTCCCTGCACATTCTTTTGGGTCTTAAAACTGTTATCAGTCTTGAGGTGTCATGTAACAGGACAATGGGTTCTGCCAGTGTTGGCTTCATTTGTGGGGGAAGTTTCATAGAACTTTGTTGGAAGAGTGAGTTTGTTGAATTATTCATTAAATATAATGAATAATTTGTGTGTGTCTGATTGGTCCAGACGCTACACTGAACTGAACTGCTTTAAGATGCTAAAAACACTGGATCAATGGAATTTGATGTCACTGACTACCTCTAGGAACAGCATTCATGTGTACTCTTTGTTGACAAGTTCCTTGCTGCAATCTTGTTCAAATCTTGTATTTGTTCATGTCTAGGCAAATTTTATGATTTTATGTGTTTTATTAACTATTTTATTTCTTCTGTGCAACACTTCTTGAATGTGACTGACTAATTGATCTTTATACATCTGGCATGTGTTTTAAAGTATAGCGTTGGCCATTTGTTAAAATACTTTGGAATTATACATCTGTCTGAAGACTCATGATGTTATGTTTGAACATAAAATGAATAGTGTAAAAATGTTTTCACTGAAAAGAATACTTTATTAATAACAGTGTAATCCAAAAGAATTAAAACAACACCAATGGTGTTAATTGCCCCATAGGGTAAAACTTGCATACCACCAACAGTAAGTGTAACACTCTACACTCAGTGTAATTTTTCTGCACTGGAAGGTGCTATATTAACAAATATAGTAAATTCAACACTACAAACAGTACTTTTTACTCTTGATAGAGTGGGACCATATATG
This sequence comes from Rhinichthys klamathensis goyatoka, assembly GCF_029890125.1. Classification (NCBI taxonomy): domain Eukaryota; kingdom Metazoa; phylum Chordata; class Actinopteri; order Cypriniformes; family Leuciscidae; genus Rhinichthys; species Rhinichthys klamathensis. Next base: position 2,350,563 of record NW_026606714.1, on the reverse strand, counting down.
CGCCCAGGTAGTGTTAAAATATACTCTTTAAGTGTTTATTTGACACTGCTTTTTACAGTTTGTGTGCAGTATTTGTGAGAGACTGTGCTCGGCTTAGCATAGTCGTTTAGAGTTTACTAAACTAATTCTAAAGAACAAACCACTCGCAACACAATGATTAGGCCAACCACTAGACCTGTGAGACAATCGGTCTTGAAAAAAAATCTTGGCTTTTGTGCTCACTTCCCGAATACATCCAAAACCACGGGGGTTTTTTTTCAATAGCAACATCTCACTCTTTTTCATTCAGTATATCTCTCTCTCTCGCTCCTTTTCACTCTCCATCTCCCCGTCTGACGCTTAAGTTTGAATCCCTCCATTGCTTTTTAAATGCACCCTTTTTCATTTCTGCCACATGTCTGTGGTTTCAAAAAACGGGGACCCATGTCGCATAGGCCACCAACTGTAGTTGGTAGTGGAACGTGGGAGAACAATGGCTGCCTGGCATATGTCTTTAAGGCACGGGACTCGTGAGGCTTCTTCGGTTTCTTTATAGGAATGGCAACCACATTGTTCACTTGTTTTATCTTTGTTTCCTCCTCTTGCAGACACATCCTTGGGTCTTAACCTCAAGGAGAGCAGGGAGACAAGGCAGCCACTGTCAGATAAAGAACGGGAATGAATGCTCTGAGTCGTGGCGTACAGTATGGGGTGTGCGTGTCGTCATCGACAGTCAAAGCTATCTCCTCTGTGCAGATTCAAAACGTTGCTGCTCCTCTCAGTCGCTTAAAGTTGAATGATTTTTCTTTCTTTTTTTTGAGTAGGGCATGAGCAGAAGTCTACAGGTACACTCAGTACCAAAAGTGTGTTGCACAAACACTAATGTGAACCACTGACTAAATTTCAATGTGTCATTATTTTGGGGGACCCCTTGTGATTTAAGTTGCAAATTGCATGCAGAAATAAACATTATAGTTCTGATTTACCTTCAAACTTTCTTTTTCACCTTTCCTTTCCCCCCCTGTGTCTTCTCTGTATCCATACCGTGAGGAAATCCAGATGCTTTTGACTAATGAGAATTCTCTTTGTGTTTGTGCTCTCTCTCTCCTTGCCAGGCCTGAGAGGTGATTGTATTTGTAATTAACAAAACAATACACCGCACATCAAGCATTCCTGGCACATCAGCGTTAACAGGTGGGCATCACACAGAAATATTTGGTTTATGATTCTAATAGGACATAAGACATGCAGCTAGATTTGCAAATTAGTTTTCATAAGATGTCATGACTGTTTAATCAACAGAAATGCTTAAGTCAGGTTTTCACTTAATACATGATTACAGCACTTGTGTTAGCAATTTCTAATTTACTACAAATTGGGTCCATCGTCAGGAGGGCAATCTGGAATGTTGTTAGAATTTGGAAAAGGAGAGGGCAAACTCTGGGTTTGTATTGTTGAAAAAAAAAATATAATTGAACAACATTATTTGTATGACTCTATTTATCTTTATTTTTTAGTCAAATTTAGGGTAGAATTAATCTAGGCACTCTCCACCATCAGTATTCCCTTATCCAGCTGATATTCAGATATTTTGTCACACATTTATAAACACGCTATAAAACAGAATTCTGTATATTACAGAAGTGTATTCTTTGAACAATTTGTGGATCAACGTAGTATCCATAGGAAATTGAAATGGCCACTAGGCCTATACATCTGTGATTAAATAAAAGTGATTTCATTTGAATCTTCTATCATTCCGAAAAACACACTATTGCTCTCTCTCTCTCTCTCTCTCTCTCTCTCTCTCTCTCTCTCTCTCTCTCTCTCTCTCTCTCTCTCGTGCATGCTGGGAGTGTGTGAGGATGTGAGGAGCTTGAGTGTTTGTTGGGAGTGAGTGCGTTTTCTTTTTTGTGCTTTATCTATTTTCTTTTCGTTTGTGTAGGTTTTTCCCCTCGGCAGTTCATTTCTAATTTTAGGCAGATGACAGAGAAGGAAAAGTGGCGGTTTTCAAACCGCATGCGACAGACGCCGGTCTGTTGCCGGGTCAGCTCTGTCACTCCGGCATGGTTGCAGTGTTCCGGAGCCTGGAGTGACAGTAATCTGCTCGTAGTTATCACGTATGAATCGATTGTGGTATTTTTGAAATCTGAACCGCTGGTAAATCAGTTGACTGTGAGCGGTTTACGTTTGTTGCTGTTCAAATGCGCCTCCGTTCGTATCGAATGACGCGATTACGAAAGAGTTGCAGAGGTTGGGAAGATTGCGAGCCCCGTAAAAATGATTCCCCTCGGATGTAAAAATGCGGCATTCAAACATGTACTCTCTTTTAGACGTCAGATGTTTCTTACTTCACCCACGCGTACTCTTGAAGTTTCCTTCAGTGTGAATCACGGAAAAAACTTGTTTATGGTGTAGCCTATGCGAGTACTGAGAGTTTTAAGTCTTTTGAGTTTGGTGATTTGGGCCATAAACCTTTCACGTGTCCACATAGAGATGAGTAAAGGCCATCCACATCTAGAGCTGAAACTGGAGTTACTGTTGAACATCATAATGCTGTAGCAGAGCAGAGGAGTGTGGAACAAGATGGAGTCACAAAGGAGGTGAAAAGAGAAGAGGAGGTGAGTGTCAATGCTGAAGGTTTGAATGATACTGACGCTATTTTACAGATTGGCTCGCAGAATGCTGTTACTTCTGATATTATTGAGATTAATGATGGGAGAAAAGGAGTTTTAGACGAGATGAATGATGATGGAGCTCAGGCAGGAGGCTCAGAGGAGAACATTGCTGATGATGTAGATGAGTGTTCACAGTTTACTGATGATGGTATGAAAGAGGGTGAGCAATGGTCACATGGAGAGGCTGATAATGATCTATACACTGTTGAAGAGATTAATGCTTTCCTAGATAAGACCAAAGGAAAATCTGGGGTTGAAGTTGATGATTATTTCCCTGACTTTGAAAAGTTTGTTAATTCTGTGATGAACGCAAAAAAAACGAGTAGTTATGAAGAAATCTTACAACAAAAGAGGCTCCGTCTTAAGAAATATTTAACTGCAATAAGACAATAGGAAGAGAAAGAATAACGAGAGGAACAACAAACCTTTTATGATGGCTTTTAACTTTGCTTCTCTTTTCTGATTTTTTCTCCTCAAGCTCTCTTTCATGGAGTTTTTGCGGGTGGGATCCCTTAATATCAATGGGATGAGAGATGGGAGGAAGAATGTGATATTATCAGAAATTATTAAGTTAAAGGATTTATGTATTACTATCCTACAAGAGACCCATAGTAGGGGAGAGCCGGGACGGTTGAAACCCTTTTCAGATAAACGTCGTTTTCTAAGATAAGGTTACAGATAGATTTTTTTTTGTGTGTGTGATCAACAACTCACATATGTGTTCTCTTAGTATCATGTGTTATTCGGTAGAAATATAGAATGATTTAAGTAAAAATTGACTTTGAACGGGAGTTATGCTTTGTTTCAATCGTCCCTCCAGAGCGGGGTGATTGAAACACAGGGGTGGGACGGATGAAACATAACAGTTTAAACGGTAACTATTCATCTAATTATTGTTTTTATGAACAATACCTGATAAGTAACTTATGTACATATTGTTACAAACATATTTTGTAATTTATTTTCATTTTAAGGTTCATATTAACATTTTGGTTCTGTATCCCAATAAACAATAGGCGATAAGCCTTTGTGCATTGTTCGTAATCTTTCTAATAGGCTATTTTGAAGAAGACAGACCAATCCGTTAACAATTAATTCTTACACTTATTCCTTGAGTCATATTGAGTGTTTTCCTATGACCAGGTTTAACTAGCACGAGTCGCTGTTTCAACCGTCCCGACAGCGCCTCCTGCCATTTAAACCTGTTTTGTCCGTAAACTAAAAAACTCTGATATTATACACTTAAGGGTGTGATGCAGTACTAATACGCCTGCTGTATTATCATTACAATGGCACATGAAACAATAAATACAACTTGTCAGTCAAAAAAAAAAGTACCTCACGAAAGAATTCACTAACCACACTCAAAAACAGCTTTCCGGCTCTAACTTTAAAACGGCAAGACGTAAAGAAGAAATGTTTTCGCGGGTCTGAAATGCATTGCGTGCTGTACGTGCTGACGAAATTTGACGTACATAACGTGAGTGGTTTTCAAGGAAATCTCAATGTTTTATCCGTCCCGCGTTTCAATCGTCCCGGCTCTACTCATAGCAATGAAGTTGATTGGGGATTATGGTGGAAAGGAGACTATGTTTGTCAGGGACCATTTAAGCTCGGTTCCATCCACCACTCAGCGTTCACCCTCACCTGAGTATTGATATCAAACACCTGTTCCAAATCAGCACATTCATTATCCAGCACTATAAATTCCATCTTACAACAGCACTCCAGCGTCAAGCCACGAATAGGAAAGACTACTTACATGCCTGTCTTCTTGTTTTCATAACCAGTTCCAGGTTTTCTAAAGAAGTATCCTTATCTGAATATTGTAATTCTTGTGTCTTTGTCAAAACCTTTTCCAGATGCGCTAAAGGATCTCACGGATGTTCATCTGGGTGTTCACGGAAATTCGGTTCCTTTCTGACCTGCCTGCTTACCTAGATCCTTACCTGCTCATCTTCCTCGCGCCGTATGTTCATCACCTTCTTCGCCACGTTTTCACCAGAAAACGCTCCTCGCACGTTATTCTTGTAAATAAACACTGTGTTTGCATTCACTTATCTGGTTTCCGAGTGTGTATCCTGACAATGTTTTGAGTCATGGGACTAATTTAAGTGCTGGTGTAGCTGTCCTTTTTCCCCCTTCTGTTAAAGCCAAAATTCTATCAAAAAATTAAGTGGAGCCAGGAAGGTGTTAAATAGTAAAGGCTGAATGTGGTGAGCAGGACGGCCGAGGGACGTGAGAGAACGTCGCGCGAGGCCGGTGGTGCGATGAGCAGCACCTGTGAAGCACACCGGTCTCGCATCTCTCACGGAGGAGCGGAAGCATAAAGGGGGAGCGACGGAGTGGATGAGCGAGAGAGGAACAGGCCTGCTTTTGTTTGTGTTTTATTTTATTTTGGTAGCCAGCAGTCGTCCGTGAGGGACTGCTGGCAGGTATTGTGTTTATTTCATTTAAATAAAGTTTTATTTTGATTGTCCGCCGGTTCCCGCCTCCTTCTTCCCTGAACATTGCTACACTGAAATTTTTAATTTAAATTTTTTTGTTTGTGAACATCTATGCTCCTAATGTTGGAGCGGAACGATTAACATTTTTCACCAGGTTAGAAAATATAACAAAGGAAGAAAAAGATGATGGTTTTATTGTTGTTGGAGGAGACTGGAACTGTACTATTGATTTTACACTATATAGAAATGGGGAGGAGTCTCATGCAATGTCAGCCCCCTGTTTAGCTGGTGTTGTAAAAAAGCTGTTTATCAGATGTGTGGAGAGAACATAATCCCCTTACAAAGCAATATACATGGGTGAAAGTTTGTAATGAAAATGTTTCTGTGGCTCGTTTGGATCGTTTTTATGAGAAAAAAAAAAATATATATATATATATATATATATGAGAAATCGAGTTGTGAATGCAAATATTATTCCTAACCCTTTAAGCGCCAAAGTCGCAAAATTGCGACAAGACGTCATACTTAATAAAACAGGCTGTAGATCCTAATATGGTGTAATATCTAATTTGTATTCCCTAGATGGCAGACATGTAATACTTCTATTCAAGATCAAAATGACGTCCTGTTCCTATTCAAAGTGTTGGAGGAAACAGCAGAGCAAGAGAGCGATCGTGTCATTGATGCGGAAGCAGTTCAGTTCAGAGCGTCTGAGTAAATTGTGAGATTTGTGAGAGAAAATCGTCAAATGGCTAAAAAAAACTTGTAGCCTACCGTGAGGATGTGTTGCAAATGTTATTCGCCGATTCTGACTCTAAAGGGGAATATTTGCCTTTTGTAAATGACGATCGCGCTTCTCCCGGTACATCTTTGCCGCGCAATGGTGCCGCGCGCGCTTCTCCCGGTACAACTTTGCCGCGCGCGCTTCTCCCGGTACATCTTTGACGCGCAATGGTGCCCCGCTCGCTTCTCTCGGTACACCTTTTACGCGCAATGGTGCCGCGCGCGCTTTTCCCGATACATCTTTGCCGTGCAATTGAGCCGCCGCGCAAGGCGCGAGTGTTCACGAAGCACAAACAGATCATTTTGACCATTTGCCCAACGGGGGGTGGCAGGGGTGGACGTGGTCTTTTCCTGAATATTACTGATGAACTGATCAAAAATTAGGCTACTGTTCACAAGTGTTTTACTACTAAAGTATTAAATAATTTAGTACTTTTTCCTATTTTATTGATGGTTTCCTCTTTTCCGATCATTTGGAATGAGGATCAAAAAAAAAAAAGAGAAAAAAGCATGTAAATAAATTCCAACATCCATTCAATATCTACTATTTCCTGAATATTACTGATGAACTGATCAAAAATTAGGCTACTGTTCACATGCGTTTTACTACTAGTATAATAACAATTTAGTACTTTATCCTGTTATTGTTGGTTTCCTCTTTTCTCATCATTTGGAATGAGGATAAAAAAAATAAAATAAAAAATAAAACATGCAAATAAGTTCAAACATCAGTTCAATATCTACTATTTCCTGAATATTATGAAATTCAAGAGGGCCGCCCCTGATGACGTCATAATATGCAAATTAGATGAGTATATTTACACCCCACATAAACTTTCAGTCATCCCCAACATTTTTCTAATTTACAGTAGATCTCTATCTTTAAGCCCTTTCAAGCCACAAGCTTTTGACATTTTGATGTCAAAATCCAGCATTTTTTCAAAAAAACCTTGGCGCCTACTATTTCTGATCATTAATGCATTACTGTTGCAGTTGCTTTGGCAAAAAAACACACACAAAAGTTGTTTAATACAAAACTTTTAGAAGATAAGCAATTTTGTGAAACTTTTTAATTGTTTTGGGAGACCTGGAAAACAGAAAAGAGTTTTTTTGAAAGTATTATACAGTGGTGGGAAGTTGGTAAAGTGCATATAAGAGATTTTTGCCAAAAATATGCATTTCATTCCTCTTTTCAATAAAAAAAAACTTTTGGAGTGGCTGGAAAGAGAGATTTGTGACATTGAAAAAAAATGGCTGATAATCTAAAAAAAATCAACTAAACTCAATTTTAAATGAAAGAGTTAAAGGAGCTCTCATAAGAAGCCACTTTCTGACTGTAATGCTCCTACTACCTACTTCTTTAATCTGGAGCATAATAAGGGCCAACAAAAACAGATGTACTCGTTGAAGGATGATAAAAGACATGTCACCTCAGATCCGCTGGAGATGCGTAGGCTTGCTGTGGCTTTTTATGCAAGTTTGTTCTCTGCTGAAAGCTCAGATGAACACTGTAGGAATGAGCTGCTTAAGGATCTTCCTGTTCTAACTGAAGAACATAAGGCTTCTTTAGAGACTGAGCTTACTTTCGATTAAGTTACCTCGGCCGTAATGGGTCTCGATGGACTTCCTGGTGAATTCTATAAGTTCTTTTGGGCCACTATTGGTGAGGACTATTTTAAAATTCTTCAAAAATGCTTTCTTGATGGAATTCTTCCAACAAGTTGTCAACGTGCTGTTTTATCATTGCTCCCAAAAAAGGGTGATTTGACACTTTTAAAGAACTGGAGGCCAGTAGCGATTTTATGCACTGAATATAAGATACTTTCTAAATGTTTGGCCAATAGACTGAACTTTGTGTTACAAGAAATTGTGCATAAGGATCAATCTTATTGTAAAGAATAGAAAGAATGTCTTTTATTTTACTCATTGTAATGATGTTAATTTGGGTTTGTTATCTTTAGATAACAATGTTTTTCTTTTTGACACTTTGAAGGCTTTTGGTTTTGGGGATACTTTTATTTCAAAAATTAAACTCTTATATACTGAGGCAAAATTTATGATTAAAATGGCTGGTGGATTGAGTATCCCTATAAGTGTAAAAAGAGGTATCAGACAGGGCTGTCCTCTCTCAGGTCAACTGTACAGTATTGTAATTGAACCTTTTTTGTGTAAGTTGAGGAAAGAGCTAATGGGTCTGAAGGTGTCAGGGTAATAAGCACAGGAAGCAAGATGCAAGTGAAACAGTTTATTATAAATGAAGTAGATGGTGGTAAGTCCAGAGATGACAGGTTAGTGGCGCAGGGACCCCGATGGTCAGATGAAACTGGTGAAGACCGTGCAGCGGTGCGGTGAGAGAATCCAGTGACGAGAAATAATCCAAACGAAATCCACAGGAACATGAACAGGAACAAGGAAGGTACAAGACTCGAGACGTAGACTGGAACACAACACTGGGAAACCACAAACAAAGATCTGACAAAGTAGATGAGAAAGTGATGAGTATATATACACATGATGAGATGAGCTGCAGCTGTTGACGGGAGTGATGAGTGATCGCTGATGATGTTAATGAGTCAGTACCCAATCAGTACACACACACACACACAACAACAGAAACACGAGACAAAAAGGAGACATAGGATTTATGAACCGTGACAGTACCCCCCTCCCTAGGAACGCCTCCTGGCATTCCCAGACTCCCTTACCTGCCGATTGTAATCATCGATAAGGGAGTGATCCAAGATGTCTCTAGCTGGTACCCAACTTCTCTCCTCCGGACCGTAACCTTCCCAGTCCACCAAGTACTGAAATCCGCGTCCCCTCCGTCTCGAGTCCAGAACACGATTGACCGAATAAGTAGGTTCCCCGTCTACGAGTCGCGGCGGGGGGGGAACCGGGACTGGCGGATTAATGCGAGCAAAGAAAACAGGCTTAATTTTGGATACATGAAAGACGGGGTGAATCACTGGAGGAAGATTGAGGCGGACTGTCACCGGACTAATGATTTTAGTGACAGAGAACGGGCCAATGAATTTAGGCGCAAGCTTATTTGAAACGGAGCGGAGAGGAATGTCCTTGGTAGAAAGCCACACTTTGGAACCAACAAAATTATACGGGAGGCCTACGCTGGTGCCGATCGGCTTGGGCCTTGGTGCGCGCCCCCACTTGGAGTAGAGTCTCACGGGCTCTAGTCCAAGTGCGGCGACACCTCTGGACGAAGGCGTGTGCAGAGGGGACCGCACCTTCGGACTCCAGACTAGGAAAAATAGGTGGCTGGTATCCTACACTACACTCAAACGGTGATAGGCCCGTGGATGACACTGGCAATGTATTGTGGGCGTACTCCACCATAGACAGTTGCTGACTCCAGAAGGAAGGATTCTTGGACACTAAACATCGCAACGTTCTCTCCAAATCCTGGTTGGCTCGCTCAGTTTGACCATTGCTCTGGGGATGGAACCCAGAGGACAGACTGACAGTCGCACCCAGGAATTTACAAAACTCTCGCCAAAATTTGGACACAAATTGGGGTCCCTCTGTCAGAAACCACGTCTGTCGGGAGGCCATGTAGCCGAAAGACGTGGTTAACGACAATCAACGATGTCTCCTTGGCTGAGGGAAATTTGGGCAAGGGAATGAAATGGGCCGCCTTCGAGAATCGGTCCACCACGGTCAAAACTACCGTGTGACCCTGGGAGGGTGGGAGGGCGGTGATGAAATCTAGAGCGATATGGGACCAGGGTCTTGAAGGCACCGGCAGCGGTTGAAGTAACCCATCTGGGGGCCGATTGGAAGTCTTACCCGTGGCGCAAACTGAGCAAGCCAAAACAAAACTGTGAACATCGCGAGCCATGAGAGGCCACCAGAATCGTTGCTTGACTAAAAACTTAGTGCGATTGACCCCAGGATGGCAAGCCACATTGGAACAATGACCCCACTGAATGACGCTGGACCGTAAACCCTCAGGCACAAATAAACGATTCGGTGGACAACGGATCGGAGGCGTTACCCCTTCTAAGGCCTTCTTGACCTTCGACTCGATCTCCCATATGAGTGTAGAGATTAATAGGTTCTCTGGTAAAATGCACTCGGGAGTAGACGGGCGTTCGGAACGGTCAAAAATACGCGATAAAGAATCGGGTTTGATGTTCTTGGAGCCTGGGCGGTACGAGAGATTAAAATCAAAACGACCGAAAAAAAGAGCCCACCGAGCCTGTCTGGAGTTTAGTCTTTTAGCAGTCCGAATGTATTCTAAGTTCTTGTGGTCGGTCCAGACGATAAAAGGTACCCCCGACCCTTCTAACCAGTGGCGCCACTCCTCCAATGCTAACTTGACTGCCAACAACTCTCTGTTGCCAATGTCATAATTGTGTTCGGCAAGGGATAAACGATGAGACAAAAACGCGCAAGGGTGCATCTTATCGTCTGAAGGAGAACGCTGGGATAGCACTGCACCTACCCCCACCTCTGACGCGTTGACCTCCACCATGAACTGACGTGATGGATCAGGGGTTATCAGGATGGGGGCTGAAACGAAGCAACCCTTCAGTTTAGCAAACGCCGCCTCGGCTGCGTCTGACCACCTGAATGTCGTTCTGGTGGAGGTCAAGGCGGTCAGAGGTGCGGCTAGTTGGCTGAAATTGCGAATGAAACGCCGGTAGAAATTGGCGAACCCCAGGAACCTCAGTAGGGCCTTACGGGAATCTGGACTTGGCCAATCCACCACAGCCTTAACCTTTTCAGGATCCATGCGCATTCCCTCAACCGAGATGATGTAACCTAGAAAAGTAACAGACTGTGCATGAAAAGCGCATTTCTCCGCCTTGACAAAATGCTCATTCTCTAGCAACCTCTTAAGCACTTGTCGGACGTGCTGCACGTGTTCTTGGAGAGACGATGAAAAAAATCAATATGTCATCCAGGTAGACATATATGAACTAGGGTTGGGCATCTAAGGTATAATGCCGATCCGATATGCATCTCGATACAAAGTATCCGATCCGATATATTAACGATACATGTGTAGCATTTTGCGATGCAATACGATACGATTTACAGTCTTATCACGATACGATGCGATACTTCAGCACTAGCTAATTAGATCAAGTTTATGTGGTGATGTGAAAGAGGATGCGGTGCCATTGAATGAGTTTGATTATTTATTAACCAAGTAAAACCAAGACTTTTTTACAAACTGGCTTTTCTCTCAGAGCCTGAGTGTCGGTTTACAGTAGAGGGCCATTTTAGAACACATGGCACATATTATTTAAGTATTTCCAAGATAAACAGAAGGTATAAGTGCAATGCATACTAAAAAAAAATATTTGCACTCTTTCAACAGAAAGAAGGCTTACCATTGCACAACAAGAATTGTGATTTCAGTTTTCAACTATGAAAATAAGTTTTACAAAGATGTTTTGCCACTGAATATTCAAAAGTTAACGTTGTGAACTAGCAGTGTTATGCTGCTTTTACTTTGAAACATCACTGTCACTGTAAACAACAGGCTAATAAAATAAAATTAAATAAAAATTAAATAAAATTCTAAATAAAAAAAAATGCTTTTTAGAATAGTGCACATCGGTCAGTCACCTTCAGTTAAAGGTTTTTCTTCAGAAATATCAACTGATCAACATGATCAGGGTGAAGCAAGCTACGCTGAGCTGTAACTATATCTCCAGCTGTGCTGAAAACTCTTTCAGCTGGTACGCTTGTTGCTGGGATGGACAGATATCTCTTTGCTAAAGCTGATAGTAGTGGAAGATCTACTTGCAGTTTCCACCACTGCAACACATCCCCATCCAAACCTAAAGTGTCCCTTTCTCTATATTTTAAGATTTCATCCTTAGCTTTCTCCCTGATGGTCTTTGCTGGTGGTCTTGCACTCAGGAAATCTCCAAACATCTGGTCCATGGCAGTCTTTTTCTTTGGAGGGGCATCATCTACAGAAGAGGGCAGAGGAGGCTCATCAGTTGTGCTAAAAATATTACTTTAATTTACAATCTGAAAATTAGTTCACTATATTGAATCTTCACTACATATTTCTGTACATTTTTGGCATTGTCTCCATTTAAACCAACCTGTCTTGTCCTCGTTGGAAGGGCTTTTGTCGCCTTCTGTTTCAGCTGTCTGGTCCTCTTCCAATGTGCCTGTTGCCTGGTCTTCATTCGGCATTGCTGTGTCACTGACCTCTTCCTTAAAAATGCATAAACATGTAAAATAATGCATATATTATTCATATTATTCAAATCATATATTATTAGTTCTAAACTGCAATAACAATCTTACTTTAAATGTTCTTACCTCTCCATTCATCTGTACCACCTCTGTTGTTATCTTCATGAATACCATATCCTTGGCATCACTGTCATCCAGAAAAGCCAGGTCTTTAAAACGGGGGTCAAGTGCTGAGGCACAGTGGAGAGTGCCTTCAAGATATGTATAACGGCCATCAAAGTCCTGCCTGAATCTGTCTTTCATATGGGAAATAACCTCTAGATCACTCTCATCTGGTTGGAATTGTCTCTGCAATTTGGCTTGGACTGGAGAGATAATGGAGATGGTGGGATTTTTTTCCTCACTGAGGAGTGTGGTTGCCACTTTCAGTGGTGACATTAATTTGATGATCTCTGGGATCAGTGTCATGTCATCTTCTGTCAAACTGGCCATAGCCTCACGCCTCTTTATCTTCCTGGATAGCAGGGTGTTCAGCACAGCAGGCTGCTGCTCCCAGAAACGCTCCAACATGTCGAGGGTACTGTTCCATCTGGTGGAAACGTCATGGATGAGCTTGTGGTTGGGCAGGTGTAACTGGGTCTGTATTTCACGCAGAACTTCAGTTGCCTTGGGGCTTTTGTGGAAAAAGGTGACAAGCTTCCTAACTTTCACCACCAGCACAGAGACACTGTCCACCTTAAAGGCTTTTTGAGATGCCAAGTTCAATGTGTGGGCGATGCATCTCACGTGTGGGTCCATTTTGGCACCAGCACCAGCCAGGATCATGTTTCTGGCGTTATCTGTGACTAACGCGGGGCTCTTCTCTTCGATCTTCCACTCGCGGCAAACATCCTGAAGTAAAACGGCTAGATTATTCCCTGTGTGAGCCTCGTTGAACACTCTGGTCTGCAAAACGTGGTTTTTGAGAATCCACCCGTCATCTATGTAGTGTGCTGTGACCGTTACATATGATGCTGTAGCGCAAGATGTCCAACCGTCCACTGTTAAAGCAACTCTTTGGGCTTTGTGCAGAGACTCCTCTATCTCTCTTCTGACTTTGTCGTACAGAGCAGGAATCTGTTTATCGGAGAATAGCTTTCGGTTTGGTATCTTATAACGAGGCTCCAAAACATGGAGGAGGTGTTTAAAACCTTCGTTCTCCGTGACACTATAGGGCTGAATATCTTTGCAGATGAACAATGCAATAGCATCTGTTATTGCCGTGGAGCGCGCGGAATTGTTAGCAAGCGGTGCATGGAAAAAACCTTCAATACTTTTCTCACCACTTTTGGAGCTGGTAGCTACAGGTGAATCAGAGCAGGATGCAGGGGCACTGGCAGATGCTTCCTCCACAACAACACCGTGGCGCCGCTTCAAGTGAGATATCAGATTAGTCGTACTGCCCGTGTATTTTACAGATGCGCGGCACAATTTACAAATTGCATTTGTCTTGTCAAGTCGTCCGTCTTTCTTGTAAAATCCATAGTGTTTCCAAACTTTAGATTTAAAACTCAGTGGAGGATAAATTATCTCGGCATCCGACATGTTTGTTTTGCTTACTCCTCGCGCTTCCCGACAACTACCTTTGGGCGCATCACTGGCTTCATCCGCGCAGCTGATACATTGAGTTATAGTGTACACACCCGCAAAGTCCGTTGCTTAGGCCTACTTTATGTAGGTCGATTAAATTATGTGCCAAAAACAAGTTCACAACACTTAAATAAATAAAGAAATACATTCTGTATTAAAAGGATAAGCTGTATCTCGGAAAAACCGATGCATCTCGCAAAAACCGATGCATCTCGATTTGCTTCCAAAATTTAATTCATCCTCTGCTGCTCTACCGATGCACTCGCATCGTGCACGCGCATGACCGCGTATCGATACATATCGGTTAATCTTCCCATCCCTAATATGAACTGATCGACCATGTCTCGCAATACGTCATTGACAAGTGCCTGGAAGACCGCTGGGGAGTTGGAAAGGCCGAACGACATAACCAAATAGGAGAGCGGGAAACATGGGTCTAGACCGTCATCTGTCCCTTATGGAAATTAATAAACTGGACCTTTCTGGACTAAGCTCTTTTTATAGATCGATTTTAAGATCATGGACACTTTTTAAGTTTTCACGTAGTAGAAATGGGACACAGACATTATGGCTGAAAGAAGAACTGCTACTTTTAATCTTGAATTAGATTTGGACATTTCTAAATCAGACACCCTCAAAAAATCCATGTGGAAAATTGTAAATATTGGACATTTAATGGAAACAAAAGAATGGATAACTGCTGAAAGTATGGCTTTAAAATTGGGACTAAGATCAATCAGATTGGCACAGAAAGTGTTGAATCAGATTGCCACAGGACTATAGACTGGCACTAGAAACTTTTGAAGAGGAGGTGGACAAATGTGTGTTTCCAGAGATGAGTGTCTCTGCTGAGACTGGGACATGGCAAGAAAAGCAGGGTTGCTTGCTATCTTTTAAGACACCACAGCTGTTTTTGTTTCGAGATGCTGGAAAAAAAGACTTGTATACTCTGTGTGTTAAAATATGGCACCTTAAAACACTAAAGAGTGTCAAAGAGTCAAAGTAGCAGGAGATGTTTGGGCTGGGCGCTTCCCCTAAAGGTGGCGGTCTGTGTACAAACCACCTCTTGAGAAGAGATCTGGAGATCTTCAGTGGAGAATTGTACATGGGATTATAGATACGAACAGATACAGAGCACACTTTGACCCACAGGCAGGGAGAGGTTGTCCTTTATGTGGAGATCAGTTTTTAGATTTTAGAATGTGAAAGGCTTCAACCACTTTTTTATAGATTGGAAGAGTGGTGTAATACTCTGGGAAGTTTTTACCCTGATTTTTCATTTATGGACCAAAATATAGTAGTAATGGAAGGGAAGTTCATGTTTTAATTATTTTTTTATTTGGGCAGGCAAAACTGGCCAAATGGTTGTCACGGAAAAAGCTTTTGAGTGGTGATGGATCAACTGATGTGGTGTGTGTTTAAATATAAATGGGGAATAAATCGATGCATTTGTGATGTTGATAATAGGGCTGGGTATCGTAACAAAATTTTCGATACCGATACGATACCTTGACTTCGATACCGGTTCCTGAACGATACTTTTTTCGATACCAATTTTAGGAAATCTGTTTTAACAATATTACATTACCTAATTCTTTTTTCTTTTTTTTCAGTTTGTTGACTTTTTTACACTCATATTTTGAGTCCGTAAAAAAGCACCAATGCTAAATGTTTCCTAAATGTTTAATGTTTTAAAAATCATTTAACAACATGTATTCTTTACTTCAATGAGCTCATTGTTTCTGTCTTAACTTAATGCATTGTTTAACAATGAAACTGTGTACAATGCATTTCAATTCATTTTCATTCAGTCACCTCTGATAACAGATCACTCTAAATTGAAATTTAGATACATGAATTTTCTGTAAAGCTGCTTTGAAACGATATGTTTTGTGAAAAATGCTATACAAATAAATGTGAATTGAATTAAAGGGGCATTATGCAGAAATCCCGTTTTTGTCAAACAGCGACCCCTAGAGTTACTGTGGAGTACTTGAATTTAATGTTACTGTCGTAAATACCACTCACTCAGAGCTTGACATGCCCTGTTACATAGTATACAATAGTACATTGTGTTTAATTTGTCGTTTAATGAGATATAATATATGTTGTTAGTGGTGAGAATTTTCACGTGATTAAATACATAGATCCGACAATTTTAATGGTCCAGAGGCAGAACTTTTGCCAAGTGTGTCAGAGGTTCTGGGTTCTAATCAGTAGTAGTATAGTTTATTTTCCTCATCAAAACCGATTGTTTATTAGTGGTTGTATTTCAAGCAGGGACATGTTTTTTGTGCATTAGATTTTGCGATTTCACCATTACAAAATATAGAGAGTCTCTCAGTCCCCGCAACGGATTCAGGCGCGCGTCACAACAGAACACTGTAACTTATCTGCACCACTGATCGCAGAGGCAACGAGCACTTTGGTCACTTGATTTCAAAACTAACACATTTCAGATCGCCTCTTATTTAATAAACGAATGAAATGAATGCTCTACTAGAGTTACCTGGAGATGTTTTATTTGTTTGTAATGGTAACGTTACATCCGTGCCGCGAGAAGTTTCAATGGGGACATAACACACCAGCAAATTATGCCTATGCTCGTGTCCGACTCCTCGCTCGGTCAGTCTGCCGTTTCCTCTTTCTCTGTTCCTCCGACAATGCTTTCCTAGCTTTCTGCATCTTATATGCCGGCTCAGCCATGACGATAGTGTGACAAACTCCATCCATCTATAACTTGTTCCTGTGTGTATGTGTGCAGTTGCCGTAAAGGAATATGTTACATCGCGAGAGCTGATATCACGCGATACTTCCTGACGCGGCCCGCCGCACCGAAGTTGCAAGTGAGATTTTTTCGCTCACAGGCACCAGGGGGGGTCGAGACGCCCACCATTCAACCCGAAAGAAGTTATATTACCATTTCAATAACTCTGAAGCTGTTCAGTTAAGCTAAAAAAGCTGCATAGTGTCCCTTTAAATATAGGCTACTGGGGTGCAGGATATATGCCTCACACTCAGCACACATAAAGTTTGCCGCAAAGCACTGGCGAAAGTAGCCTAATGATTATGGATGTGTCGGGATAAAATAGCAAGGAGATATTTAATTTTTTTATTAATAAACAAGTGTTTACTGAGTGTGTTGGCTGCAAAGATGAATATGGCGATGTTGACTCGTCATTCCTGCAGTAGTGAACACGCACGCGCGCCTATATGGATTACATAAACTATGTATTTATAATTGCTTCGTTTAAAAGTAGACATATTTTAACCGTCTATAGGCCTATTTTTCATGTCTGTGAGTCAATTATCCTATATGCTGAGTTTCTGTTCTGTTCTGTTCAGATGGATAAACTTTCTACTTTCAAGTGTATTCTGTGCGCTTTTCAGTGCCTTATCAGAGTTATCGTGTTGCCGGTCTTGGCAGCATTTATCTTGTCGAAAATATTGCATCGCGTGCTTCTGGCATCGAGTGTGGTACATAGGTAGGTACTCTTTTGATCTTTTCCACATATTTTCTAGTTGGGACGCTCACACACACACACTACAGCCTCACGTGCGACGAGCCACGTCTCTCTGGGCAAACGCGTAAACTAACGCTAGTGTTTTTCCGCCACAGCCAATCATGCTGCATCCTTTTTGTTTCACTGACGTTGACTAGATTAACTCCTTAGGTATCAAAATTTGGTACCGAAAAACAAGACATGTTTCGATACTCGGTAGTATCGAGGCAATTAGGTCGGTACCTAAAAAGTATCGAACTTGATACCCAGCCCTAGTTGATAATGATGGCTGCCTGGAAATGTATATTTAAGTGTATTTGTGTTTGAAAAGGATTATTATTTTAGTTTTAGTTTTTTTTTCTCTTCTCCTGGAAAATTGTTAATGTGAAAAGTTAATATTTTTTTATTTTTTTGTAAATAAATAGTAGTCAGATAGTAGTCTCTCTCTCTCTCTCTCTCTCTCTCTCTCTGTGTGTGTGTGTGCGCATGTGCGGAATCGGAGTGAGTGTGAGGAGCGTTGAGCGCGGAGTGTTTGAGCGTGTGAGGTACGAGTGATTCTTATTTTTCCTTCTTTTCTATCTTTTGTGTGTGTGTGTGTGTGTGTGTGTGTGTGTGTATGTGTTTTGTTTTGCTTGGTGGGTGACTTTGTTGACCTCGTGAGTGTTGGTGAAGTGGTTAATTCGCTGGGCTCTCTGCTCCCAGTGTTTGTACTGGGAGCATGGCGACTTCAGGTTTGCAGAATCTCGGGTTTCTAACGAGACAAAAATTTCTAAAATTGATTCAGTTTTTGGTGTTGAAGAATGTGGTTTAGCTATAGGTACGTTAATTGGTTGCGAGAATATCTTGTCAGCATCGCGGATGAATGGTGCTGTTGTTGTTTTTGTTAAGACAATTGAATTGGCGGATCAACTGGTGGAGACTGGTGTTGATATTTGTGGCATTTTTGCGCAGGTGCTTCCTCTTTCTACACCCTCGAAAAGGGTAACGTTATCTAACGTGCCACCCTTTATCAAAAATGAGGTTTTATCAAGATGTCCGTTTATCAAGATGTCCGTTTTCTCAACAACCAAAACATTTCATTGTGTTCGTTGTGGAGAAAATCACATAATTGAAATCTTCGTTATGAAAATTAAGAGTTAAGTCCAATTCTTCAACATTATCTTTTAGAATCATATAGACATACCGTCTAAACGACACCACATGTTTTAGTAGGGAAGACTTTCCCCCAATTGGGATCATCTTTATTGTTAACACCATTTTACTATATCTGGGAAAATGGTGTCAACAATAAAGATGATCCCAATTGTGGTGTCGTTTAGACGGTATGTCTATATCATAGGTTCTCAAAGTGCGGCCCGCGGGCCAATGGCGGCCCGCCGAAACATTTCTGGCGGCCCGCGATAACATCTGTAAAACTGTTAAAACTATTGCTTTGAAAAAATGAATATCTCCGTTTAGTGGTGTTTAGCGGCATCCATAGGCATAAGCGGTAATTACATGGTCCGACCGACCGATCGCACTTGACCTCACTCCTAAGGCCACCAGGAACAGTGGTTGTCTACACAGGAATAGGAATCGTGGCCAACCGAAACCAGCACCACAAATCCCATTGCAATTTAAAACGGTATGTTGACCAAGTAATCAATATTCAATGTGACTTAATAATAATCTTAACAATGTCAAGCTTATTAATAGCCGCGTTTCCATTACCTTTCAAAATGTTCACGGGCGCGAACACTTGCATTTTCCTATCAACAGTGGAAACAACTTAAACTAGTCTATCATTTCTGGTCATACAGAAAATAATAATGCATTATTCGCAACTACTTTTATTTGTGTAAACTCATAACAAGAAAACGTGCTTTTGTAAAATAAAATAAAACAATCAGTAGCCTAGGCTACTACGCGCTTTCATGATCTCCGTGAACTGGAGCGCGAGAACTGAAACAAAATATAGCCTATGTAGGCTAAAGCTTAAAATGTGCACTTTTAAACAAACAAACTCGAATCGAAAGCAAATACCTGATTATGTAGGCTAATCCGTATGAAAGGTGGATTTCTCTCTAAAAGCGCATCTGCTTAACAGCGGAGATGGAGATATGTTTTTAGCCGACACTTAGAAAACAATAGTTTATTAATAAACAATTAAAATGCCTCGCTGTTTTTTCAGACGCATTTATTATCATTAGCCTATAACTCACCTATAAATCAGGCTAGATCAGACACGTACAGGCTATATGGCTCTTCTCATTCATCACTGCGGGAAAAATATAAATTCTAATTTGGCCTTAGAAAACCAGTAAAATCGACATGTTTTCCATATTAATTTGTGAATATTTAAAATGTTTAATAAAGGGGCAAAAAGTCATTTAAACTTTTGCGCAGCAGTTGGTGAAGCCAGTTCAAATTAAAATTTTGTTCAACTTTGCGTTTTAAAAAGACAACAACCGTTCATTTTTCGTTTTTCAGTTACGGGTTAAAAAAGATAGATAATAATATTCAAATCTGCAATAATGGAAACGCGACTGACAAGCAATGATAGAAATGAATGATGATGATGACTTGTTTGGTAAGCTTCTATTTTAAAAGTTTCTTTCTCTCCCCCCCAAAATTTTCACAAGTTTTGCCAGGTTTAGCCTCAGTTATGAATTAAAATGTGTTTATTGCAACTAATGTAAACTGTAGAGATGCAACCTGGTCATTAAAATAATTTCAAATGGGATTTTCTTTTCAGTTTTTTTTTCTTCGTGTTCTCCCCCGCCACTTTGGCGGCCCTCAGTTCAATGTTGGGTTCCTAAATTGGCCCTCACCTATCAAAACTTTGAGAACCCCTGGTCTATATGATTCTAAAAGATAATGTTGAAGAATTGGACTTAACTCTTAATTTTCATAACGAAGATTTTAATTATGTGATTTTCTCCACAACGAACACAATGAAATGTTTTGGTTGTGGAGAAAACGGACATCTTGTACGTGATTGCCCTAGGAAAGTGGATAAAACAAATAATAAAAGTGCTGAGACAATTGATGGTACAACCATTACAAGTACAATTGCTAGAGAATTGCAGAACGTAACTATAGATGCGGAAAGGCCGTGAATAGATTGTGTACCCGCTGCATTAATAGATGCGGGAAAAATACAAATGAGAAGACAACAGTTAAACCAGTTGAAAGTGCAAAATTAGCGGTCTTTGAAGACAAAGAGAATGAAAATCTCGTGAGTGGTCAGACAACAACAGCTCGAACGATTGAGCCAGAAGATGATGACAACAGTGCGGTTGAATTTGGCGAACAGAACACGATGAATGTGGATAATATTGAGGGTTCTGTGTGTGAATTGGAGGATTATTCTTTTAAAACACCGCAAAAAAGAAAATTAAAGAAATGCTATGTTGATAAACCGATTAAAGGACTTGATGTTCGGGAGGTGAGCCATACAGATACAGAAAGTGACAGTGAGGTCTCTGAATGTAGTATTTCAGATAGCTTACCTCTGAGTAGATTTTCTAGTCAAGTATATAGTGTAGACGACATCAAACAGTTTTTAAAAGTGACACAAAATGCAAGGAAAGTTAAAATTGAAGAGTTTTTTCCAGATATATTGCAATTTATTGAGAAGGCAAAAACCTTCAGGAGTGAGAGCTGTTTCACCGACCAAGAAGGTTATCGGTTAAAAAAAATACTTGCCAGACTAAATGCTCAATCAGAATTCAGTGAAAATAGTCAAAATGGTTAAGGGTTGTTGTTCTTCGTGTTTATTTTCTTGGTTAAGGTGGCAGGTGCTTCTTTTCCTATTTATGGGAGTAGTAAATTTTGCCTCCTTAAATATTAATGGAGCAAGAGAAAGTTGGAAAAGAGCACAGTTTTTTTAGTTAATGACACAAAAGAAGTTTGATGTTTTATTCACGCAAGAAACACATAGTGATTTATCTAATGTTTCAGATTGGGCGATGGAGTTTGATGAGCTCTCAGTTTTAAGTCATTCTACCTCGGTGAGCGGTGGGGTTGCAATTTTGTTTTCGAAAAGTTTTATACCTGCATCTTATAAAGTCGATGAAATAATTAAAGGTAGACTTTTAAAAGTCAAAGTCAAAGTCAAAGTACCGAGCCCCCTCAGGGGCCAGACCCAGAGGTTCCACAGCTCTGGCCGGGGGTGAAATAATGTGCCCCCTGCCTGAGACAGCAGATCCCTCCTCAGAGGGACCTGCCACGGGAGGCCGTCTAGCAGTGCTACAATGTCCGAGAACCATATCCGGGTCGGCCAGCGGGGTGCTACTAAAAGTAGGCTGATCCCTTCCCGGCGGACCCGCTCCAAGACTCCCGGGAGCAGAGCGATCGGGGGAAATGCGTACAGACGCAGCCTCGGCCACGTCTGTGTCATAGCGTCCAGCCCCAAGGAGCTGGATACCTGAGAGAGAACCACATTGGACAGTGGGACGTCTCTCGAGACGCGAAAAGATCCACTTCCACTGGGCCGAATCTCACGCACATGGCCTCCACCACTTTGGGGTGGAGTCGCCACTCCCCGGGCCTCAGCCCCTGCCTCGACAGGATGTCTGCTCCCTGATTTTGATCCCCAGGGACATACAGCGCTCTGAGAGACGACAGTTTCCCCTGGGACCACAGAAGGATCTGGTGTGCCAGTCTGCATAAAGGGCGCGACCTTAGACCCCCCTGGTGATTCAGATACGCGACTACGGACATGTTGTCCGATCGTATCAGGACATGGTGGCCGCGGAGGTCCGGGAAAAAACTCCTCAGAGCTTTGTAGACCGCTAGCATTTCCAGGCAATTGATGTGCCAGGAAGAGTGCCGGGTCTCCCACAGACCTCTCGCAAAGCGGCCGTCCATGACCGCGCCCCAACCAGTGAGGGAGGCATCTCTTGAAATGGCTTTCCGGCAACATGATGCTCCCAGCACCGGTCCCTGGGACAGGAACCAAGGTTTCCTTCATATGACGAGGGAACGAAGGCATCTGCGCGTTACCCTGATCATACGGAACGGATTTCCCCTCGGGGAAAACCCCTTGGCTCTCAACCACCACTGTAGGGGTCTCATGTGTAGCAGGCCAAAAGGTATAACGTTGGACGCTGCTGCCATGAGCCCCAGCAGTCTCTGAAACTGCTCCACAGTGAGGTTGTGGCCTAGCTTCACTCTGGAGACCATTGCCAGTATGGACTTCACGCGCGCAGGAGACATCTGTGCCCGCATAGCCGTGGAGTCCCATACAACTCCCAGGAACGTAGTCCTCTGGGAGGGCGTCAACACACTCTATTTTGTGTTGAGTCTCAACCCCAGGCTCTGGATGTGGGCGAAGACGACATCTCGATGCCGAATCGCCAGCTCTCGCGACTGGGCCAGTATCAGCCAGTCGTCGATGTAGTTGAGCACCCTGACGCCCTCGAGCCTCAGGGGTGCTAGAGCTGCATCCATGCATTTTGTAAAAGTGCGAGGGGAGAGAGCTAGGCCAAACGGAAGAACCCAATATTGGTACGCTTCGCCCCCGAAAGCGAACCTGAGGAACTTCCTGTGACATGGAAGGATGGAAATATGGAAGTATGCGTCCTTCAGATCTATCGTGACGAACCAGTCCTCGAGCTGGATCTGACTCACGATGGCTGGAATTGTGAGCATTTTGAACCTGAATCTCCTCAGAGACCAATTCAAGTGCCTGAGATCTATTATTGGACGCAACCCCCCATCCTTCTTGGG
Source organism: Rhinichthys klamathensis goyatoka (assembly GCF_029890125.1). Lineage (NCBI taxonomy): Eukaryota > Metazoa > Chordata > Actinopteri > Cypriniformes > Leuciscidae > Rhinichthys > Rhinichthys klamathensis. The sequence continues at coordinate 2,327,655 of NW_026606714.1, read as the reverse complement.
AACTATGAAGTACCGGCTGTAGAACCCGGACTCCCTGTCTGGCAGAGGAACACGTTCTATGGCCTCCTTGACCAACAGGGATTGAACTTCCTGTTCCATAACCCGAACCTGCTCTGGGCCAACCACAGTCCAGACCACCCCGTTGAACTTCGGGGGAGGGGAGCTGAACTGCAGCCTGTAACCCAGCTCTACAGTACGCAGGGCCCACGCAGATATATTCGGAAGGCATGACCATGCGCCGAGATAATCTACTAAGGGAACCAGCCTCTCGAGCCTGGCTTCGGGAATCAATCGGGATTCGTTCTCGACCCGCTGAAGCGGATCTCCCGTAGGGTTCGACCAAAAACGATTCTCGATGGGCGGACGCGATTGCTGCCTGGCCGCAAGCCTGTGGGGCAGACAGAGCAGCGTGCGTTCGCTGGAAACCGATGTGTCCCGAAGCGCACTTAACGGCGGGATACAGACATCGACTTCCTGAGGGCTTCCCTGAAGGGAGGCTCTTTCGGTTTCGTTCTCGACACCCTGAAGCGGAGGACCGGCAGGGAATAATCGAAAACCGTTCCCGATGGGCGAACACGAGCACTGCCTGGCCGCAAGCCCTTGGGGCGGACACTGCAGAGTGCATTCGCTGAAAACCGATGTGTCCCGAAGCGCACTTGACGCTGGATACAAGCATCGATTTCCTGAGGGCTCCGCGGAGGAGCGATTCTCGCTCGTCCCTCCACGGGGGGGATAGCCCTGCTATGTTTGTCTCGTTTTCGACCCTGAAGCGGAGGACCGGCAGGGAAAAATCGAAAAACGATTTTTGATGTGCAGAAGGAACACTGCATGTGAAACACGGTCTGAGTGGTAGGCTGAATTAAAATATCTAACTTCCTTAAAGTCGGATAATATTTCATCATTTTAATTTCTTAAAATTAAATGCAGCCATAATTACCAGAGAATACTGTTTTGTAGGGGTGGGACGGTACACAGACGTCACGGTTCGGTATGATTTCGGTACAATGGAGTGAAAAGCAAAACAAAAATGCAGAAGGCATTTTTATAAATGTCTTAAGCCTTGTATTTTTTAAATAAGTTGTATTAATAAAGGCATAGAACCAGTTTATTTGTAGTGCACTGACAGTATAATTAGTTTATTAATTTAATTATTAAAAAGACGAAAAGACCTTGAGATATGTTTGGTAATTGTACCTGAATGAATTTAAAATTAATTTGCTATTTCAGATCAATATATTTGTTTTCCTTCATTTTAATTAACCCTATTCTCATCTGAATTATAAATAATTGATTTCCGTATAAAATAATACTACCATTAAAAACTTTTGTTAACAGTTGTAGGTTAGCCTACAGTTTGACAAGAGTTTAGAGTGTGACAAAAGCACAATGTTGTGTTTTATTGCGAGTGTACACAAATATAAGTAAACACTTTGCAGGTTTAATGATCTGTATGAACAAAATGACGGAGTATGTTTTTATGTTTCCACTGTTCATCGCCCGTGCCTCTCACACACACACACACTGTTCGATCGCGCGATTCGCGCCCGCGCCTCTCTCTCTCTCTCTCTCTCTCTCTCGCACACACACACACACTCCAGCATTGCAATCTTGATCGCAGCCTGTTCATTGCTGCGTTCACAGTCACACCAAAAGCGAATAGAGCGAAATTGATCGCTATTTAAGAGGGTTTTTTTTATTTGTACCATGTATTCTCCGTGCAAATTCGTGCACCGAACCGTGACGCCCGTACCGTTTCGGTTCAACACGAATACATGTACCGTTCCACCCCTACTGTTTTGTGTCATATGATCTAATACACGCTGCCTCGGCAAACGCGAGATTCGAGTCATTACAATATATTTGGCTTTCATCCCTCAAGAAGAAAGTCAATAGGTGCGAGGCTGAAACAGCCGACAGCGCACAGATATACGCGTCGAGATATTTCTCAATGAACAGCTGCCAGCACCCTCAGGAGCTGACTGTGAATGCCTCGCACCCAAACAATATTATTTCACAGATCGCGTGTGTACCCTTCATTGCAGACCCGTACTCTACGCGCTGCCCCGGCAAACGCGAGATTCGAGTCGTTCACAATATATTTGGTTTTCATCTCTCGAGAAGAAAATCAACGGGCGCGAGGCTGAAACACCCGAAAACGCGCGGCTGTGCGCGTCGAGATATTTCTCAATGAACACAGCCAGCACCCTCAGGAGCTGACTGTTCATGCCTCGCACACACACAGAATCTTTAATGCAAAGTAGACCCGTAATCTACGCGCTGCCTCGGCAACGCGAGATCCGAGCCACTAGATTCTGTATTGCAATGTACGACCTTTAATCTACGCGCTGCCTCGACAACGCGAGATCAAGTCACAGAATCTTTATTGCAGAGTAGACCCGTAATCAACGCGCTGCCTCGGCAAACGCGAGATCCGAGCCACTATAGATTCTGTATTGCAATGCAGACCTTTAATCTGCGCGCTGCCTCGACAACGCGAGATCAAGCCACAGAATCTTATTTGCAGAGTAGACCCGTAATCAACGCGCTGCCTCGGCAAACGCGAGATCCGAGCCACTATAGATTCTGTATTGCAATGCAGACCTTTAATCTGCGCGCTGCCTCGACAACGCGAGATCCCATTCACAGAATCGTTATTGCAGAGTAAACCCGTAATCAATGCGCTGCCTCGGCAAACGCGAGATCCGAGCAACTATAGATTCTATATTGCAATTCTTATGGGACAAACAACACCAAATAAGACAGACAGTTTGACACAGAGCGCTTGCTGAAGAGCAAAAAAGCTAGTGTTTGTATATGCCAGCATACCTTTGTATCTTCCGGTTATGCCGTCATCTACTACGTCATGACGCAGCACCAATGAGGATTGGACAGATTTCATTCATGCTTCAGATGCGTTACGCTAAGGGCGTTCCCAAAGTGTCATACGATGACGCAGTTCGAGTTCCCTCGAAGGGGAACCGAAAAGTGCCTATTGGCATTTTAATAATTCATTGTTATGTGATAAACATTTTAATGATGTTTTAAAAAAATTTGGGCCAATGCACAATCCATGAAGTCTTCTTTCCAAACTTTACAGCAGTGGTGGGAGTTTGTAAAAGCCAAAATTAGACAACTTTGTCAACAATATACTCTCAACGTCACACGAGATAAAATTGGGTCCATAAGAAAGCTAGAAGAACTCCAAGAACTCCAAGAACTCTTTGTCTTGACAAAAAATGGAGCTCATTTAGAGTCTTTTAAAAAAAAGAAAGCTTCTTTGACTGAATTGTTAGATTTATCTACACAGGGTGCTATAATTAGATCATGGTTTCAGAGTATTGAATCTATGGATGCACCTTCAAAATTATTTTTTAACATGGAGAGGAAAAAAGGGCAAAATAGATTTATTCATGCTCTGCGCTCAGAAACGGGAGTCCTTTTGCGCAACCCTTTCCGAGAGATTCGGAATAGAGCGGTAACATTTTATGAGGATTTATATAAGAGTGAATTGTTGAGTACACAAGGCTTGAATAATGTTTTTCTTGAAAATATGCCGCAGGTATCTGAAGAGGCTAATATCGGAATTAACAAAGCACTGTCGATAGAGGAACTGGAGAGAGCTCTTAAAAGTATGGGAAACAGAAAATGCCCGGGATTGATGGTATTTCAATAGATTTTTATAAAGTCTTTTGGGCAGAGGTAGGTCCAGACCTACTAGAAGTTCTTAATCAGAGTTTAATTGATGGACAGTTGCCAAAAAGCTGCAGCAGAGCAATCATTACTTTGCTCCCGAAAAAGGGACCATTAAATAGTGACTTATGCTCTCCTTTTAAAGTATTAAGAGGGGTTAGACAAGGCTGTGCATTATCTGGCATGCTTTATACGTTAGCCTTAGAACCTCTTTTGAATAAGTTAAGAGCAGAGATGTCAGGTGTGGTTATGCCAAATTCCACCCTTACTGTTAAATTATCAGCTTACGCTGATGATGTGGTGGTACTAAAAAAAAGATCAAAATGATGTGAATAAGATTTTGCGATTATTGGAAGAGTTTAAAAGTGTTTCTTCTGCAAAAGTGAATTGGCAAAAAAGTGAAGCCATAAGTGTTGGGAGTTGGTTATGTGGTGAGTCCAGCTGGTCTGAAATGGACCAGGGATGGTTTTAAATACTTGGGAGTGTTTTGGGGAAATGAGAATGTTGTTAAGAAAAATTCCGAAGATGTTATTGAAAAGGTAAAAGGAAGTGGAAGTTAAATAAGTGGAAGTTTTTACTCCCGAAAATGTCTTATAAGAGGCGAATATTGATAATAAACAATTTGGCTGCCTCCGCTCTCTGGCATCGTTTGATTTGTGTAGACCCCCCAGCAGACTTTTTAAGCAAGATTCAGTCAGTCCTAATAGACTTTTTCTGGGATAAGCTGCATTGGGTCCCGAAACATGTGCTGTATCTTTCCAAGGATGAAGGAGGTCATGGACTAGTACATTTGCATAGTCGAATAGCAGCTTTCCGAATTCAATTCATACAAAGACTTTTAAAGAACTCAGAGAATGAAAACTGGAGGATTGTAGCTTTCTCTTTATTGAGAGAGTTTGGGGCTGGATAAAGCCTTATTTTGGATGGATCCTCAAAAGTTAAAACTTTCCAAGCTTCCTGTTTTTTATCGGAATCTTTTTAAAGTGTGGGGTTTGTTTGAAGTACCAAAGAGAAGGACTGTAAATTCTTTGTACTGGTTGCTGCAAGAGCCATTAATTTTTGGCTCATGCTTGGATCTGTCCAATGAACTGGGTTACTCTGTGACAGAAGAGAATCTTATCAACTCTGGAATTTCTACTATTGGACATGTACAACGGATAGCAGGAGCGGATTTTAAAGATGTGAATTCAATGACTGGACAGCTGGGGGTGAGATCTACCTGTTTGGTTGCCAGAGTACTTGACAAATGAAGGTCAGCCCTTTCTGAAAATGAGTTGAAATTGTTAACAGATTATTCTTTGGGGTTTATTAACCCGGATTGTAGTGATCCATTTCCCAATTTCTATCTAACTCCCTTGATGGGCGATTGTGAAAGCACTTTTTTAAAAGTCAAAGATTTGATTGTAATAGGCATAGATTGTGCATCTGGAAAGGAGTGTTATAAGATTTGTGTCAAAGTGTTTCATAAGAAGGCTTTGGATAAAAGAATTGAGATGCCATGGCGTAATGTACTTCATTTAGAAGAGGATGAAAAGCCTCAGTGGAGAGTGTTCTATAAGTCACCATTACCCAAGAGAATTGGGGACTTGCAATGGAGATTGTTATATGGGGCTATTGCTGTGAACGCATTTGTTTTGGTAATTAATCATTGATCAGAATTGTCCTTTCTGTTTACAAAGGGAAACTGTATTTCATGCATTCATGCAGTGTTCAAGGTTGAAACCTTTATTTGTTGTTTTAAACAACATTTTTAAATGTTTTAATGAGTGTTTTTCAATGAAGATGTTTATTTGTGGTTTCAAATATTCCCAGAGCCACAAGTATCAATGTCAGGTGTTTAATTTTATATAGGGCCAGGCCAAAATGGCAATTTACATTACAAGGAAGGAGAAAGTTGATCAGGGTGTATGTAATGGTTTAGAAGCTGTGTTTGGTAATTCTGTGAAATCTAGAATCCTAATAGATTTTAATTATTATAAAGCAATGGATGATCTTATCAAGTTTGAAATAATTTGGTGTTGTAAAGGGATATTGTGTGAAATTGTTAACAATGAATTATTCTTTCTTATTTAAAACAAAGTTTTTTGTTTTTTTTAATGATTGATGTTTGATTTAAATGTTGATTATTGATGGTTTGTTTAATGTAGATAAAGGTGTTTAAAAATCAAAATCTCTCTCTCTCTCGTCTGATAATTATGGTTTCAAGTGGGCATAAATAAAAGACCTATGCTTTTCTATTCCAATGGGCAATAAGTAGACCTCTGTTGCCATGGACACAGTGGAGTCCGAAAACAGGTCCAGACCCCATAGGAACAGGTTTTTTTCAGCTGTAAACTCATAGACATAAAAACACCCAGCCTCGCGCTATAATCATTTTCTCACAGATCATATGCTCGTGTCCACTTACTGGACCAGGAAGCAGAGACGTTTGCTGAAGACCAGCTGTTGATGTTCACTTTTAGATTGTGTTTTTTTGAGAACGAATGAACGAACAGAGGAATAGACAAATAATAATAAAAAATCAAGAACAGTTTTTTATTGTAGCAGTTTTATAAACTTAAAAATGTTAGCTCATTGACTTATTTCTTTATTTGAATGAATGCAAATGAACGATAACCTTTTTTGCTGCACAACAATGTTTTAACCATATAGAAAAGTCGAAGAGTTAATAATTAACTTTATTTAAACGAATGAAGAAAGAACAAACAAATGGAAAATGAACCTGTCAAAAACTTTTTTATAAGGTTTTTTTTTTTTCATTATAGTATTATAAACGAATTCATCTACAAAACCAAATTAATTCAGAAATAATATTTTTTCCTGCAGAAAAAAACATTGAGTCCTCATGAAATGGCAAGTAGCTTGTAGATCACAACATTGGTCGAATATTGTAGATAATGTTATTCCGCATTTACGAATTACTATAAATAAGTTTCAATAAAAAGTTTTTTCATCTCCAAGGATTATGATAAAATATCATTTGAAGTGAAGACTGTTCAAGTTAACATCACCGAGTGAAACATTTTATAAGTCTGTATATTTTTGTAACCACTTTAACATAAATATTGTTATAAAACATTATACGTATAGATATTCTTTGGTCGAATGAGGTCATATCAATGATTGAGACATAATGAAATATTGACTTGGTTGTGTGCCTTGAAGATGTTTGGTGGAGGTAAAGTGATCCAAGTTCAAGCTTGAAATGCCTGAAATGCCACTAATGTGGGTGTAAACGAACTGAAGGTCAGAGGTGATGTGCATGATCAGTCTATAGAGTACATGGAAACGTATGAATTCACAACTTGTCAAGACATGAATACAGATTAACTTACTCCCTCTTGTCAGCTTTATTGTTCTTCTCACCCTTCACTTATTCTAAACTTCTCTACAGCTCTCTCCATTCCCCTCTCTCTACCATAACAGACCTTCACATTTCAAACAAGGTGTCAATCTTGCACCTCTGCATTTCTGTCATGTTTTCTGTCTTTTTCTATCACTCACTAGTCAGTCAGGGAATATTTCAAAAGATTTCTTCACCTTCAATTCAAAGCCACCTGTGTCTCTGTCTTCACTTCATAGATGCATAGATGATTATATAAGATCCACGCTGTGCTGAATTAAGTGCTGTGAAACATGTAGATAGATGAGAGAGATTTAAAACAGTGGGTTCACCTTCCTTCTCTTGCCATGTTGTTCATCTTCTTACCATCCCCCTGCACTTGAGGTTAAATGCTGCTGACCCACATGCAGGACTCTGCTTGTAATGGGAATTTCAGAAGTTTAAGGTCAGAAAGACAGTTTAGATGCTTAGCAACTATTCTGAAACTGAAAAAAGTGCCAGGGGGTTATAAATCTATCCATCAGTTGGCCTTGATGACAGTAATCTGAAAATCTTAAATCCACAGACAGACATTATCCACAGAAAGTGAATCGATAATCTGTTCACCAAGTATCAGCTTATGTGCTGAATCCTTCAGCAGCTTGTCTCAATCCATTCAGAATCAGTCCCTGCAGTTTTTTTGCCGAATTGCTACAGTTTGGCCATGAAACGCTGTCAGCAAAAAAGGCTGAACTTGTTGACAGTTGTCAAGACGTGCCGTTTTAAATCAGTAATACTATTCAATTTAAAGTTTCAGTTTCACACTAGTTGGACAAAACTGAATTATTGGCATTCTTTCCATAAGGCAGCATTTGGTCATGGATGAGTGTACTGCACCACCTCTGTACCCTGGTTTTGCACAATTCAGAATTGGGAGGAAGGACAGTTCAGGGTGGAAAAATACTATTTCCCAGAATGCATTACATTTTACATTTACATTTAGTCATTTAGCAGACGCTTTTATCCAAAGCGACTTACAACTGAGGACTAAACCAAGCGAGTCATCGTGAAGAAGCAAAAACAACGCAAGAAGTGCTCAAAATACAAAGTTCAGACATTGCTCGGAGTAGCATAAGCCAGACAAGTGAGGATTTAAAGGAAAAGGATTTATTTTTTTATTTTTTATTTTTTTAGATTTATGTTAAGTGCTCACGGAAGAGATGAGTTTTCAGTTGTCTTTTGAATGCTGTCAGGGATTCTGTATTCCGGATGAGGGTAGGCAGATCATTCCACCAGCATGGTAATGTGAATGAGAATGTTCTGGAGAGTGATTTTGTGGCTCTCTGTGATGGTACCACGAGCCATCGCTCATTGACCGAAAGTAGGCTTCTGGTAGGGATGTGGGATGTAGGATGTAGTAGTGAGTGGAAGTAGGAGGGAGCTGAGCCTGTGGTCAATCTGTAAGCAAGTGTCAACGCCTTGAACTTGATGCGAGCAGCGAGTGGTAGCCAGTGCAGAGAGATGAACAGAGGAGTGACGTGGGCCCTTTTGGGCTCGTTGAAGACAAGACGAGCTGCAGCATTCTAGATCATTTGTAGAGGTTTAGTTGCACATGATGGAAGTCCAGCCAGAAGAGCATTGCAGTAATCAAGCCTAAAAATGACCAGGGCCTGGATGAGAAGTTGTGTTGCTCAGTTAGGAAAGGCCTGGGGCCTCATGTACAAAGACTTGCGTTGAATTCATACTAAAACATTGCGTACGGACAAAGCTGTAAATGTGCGAACGCACAAAAAAAAGCAGATGTATGAATCTCTGCGTACGAAGGATCCCACGCATATTCTCTTTGTACATGCCAATTAACGTAAAATTTAGCGCACATGCACGAGCACAACGCCCCACCCAGTCTCCTCCCCCAATTAAATTTATTTAAATATGGTAATTAGTCCAATTTGGCAAAAGAAACCTGCAAGAACATGGCTAAAGCAAGCAAGAAACGAAATTTCACTGAAAATGTCTTCTCTGTCAAAGTGTAATTTATTCCTGTGATCAAAGCTGAATTTTCAGCATCATTTCTCCAGTCTTCAGTGTCACATGATCCTTCAGAAATCATTCTAATATGATGATTTGATGATCAAGAAACATTTTTGAGTATTATCAGTGTTGAAAACAGGTGTGCTTCTGCTTCATATTTTCGTGGAAACCGTGATATAGTATTTTCAGGATTCTTTAATGAATAAAAACTTAAATCAAACAGATATAGAAATCTTATAATCTTTTGTAACATTATAAATGCATTTACTCTCACTTTTAAACAAATTCAATGTGTCCTTGCTGAATAAAAATATTACTTTCTTTTTTATCTTTACTGACCGAATTAATGAAGTTTATTTTTTATTCCTAGTTAAGCCAACACGGCGATTGCTAGACGGGTTGTATCAATTTGCACATGCTTTATATATGTTCTTACTTAATTGAATAATAGAATATTTTAATAAGACTCGTGTGACAATAATATGTCAAATAATTTATCAATTACAAATTATAAGCAATATCTGACAGCTGGTGGTTCGATAGAACAATTCGTAGTGTAATGTTTGCCACTTCACTTTATTGCCTCTATGAGTCGCCAACGGACAAAAATCACGACAAATATACGTACGCCAGACATGAAGTTTACTTAGAGGAACGCACATTCTTACGTTAATTTCACTGTTAGTACATCTGGCCGTGAACGTGAAAGCTGACGTACGCCGTGTTTTTGTGCGTACGCAGTGTTGGCCCCTGATCTTCCTGATGTTGTGCAAAGCAAACCTGCATGATCGAGCTGTCTTTGAAATGTCAGCTGATCATCAAAGATTACTCCAAGATTTCTGACCGACCTTGATGGGGTGATTGAGGAAGAATCTAGCTGGATAGTGAAGTCGTGCTGTAGGGACGGATTGGCAGGGTGGATGAGAAGCTCAGTCTTTACCTGTGTTGAATTTCTGTGAATTACAGTCAATTTAATACAGTAAATTCAACTTCTGTCATTCTTATTAAATGTCCTTAAGGGTTTGGAAAATTCAATTCAAATTCAAACTTATGAATTGAAATGAAGCCCATTCTTAAGTTCTGGATTTTGCACAAACCTCTGTACTTGTCTTGTTGCAGGTTCTTTGTTTGAGAATGGTTTGTAGGTATTTCATACTAAGTGCTGTTCTAAGATAATGTTTACCCATGTTTTAACATTGCATTCCAAAACAACTTTAGTATTCTTCTGATTTTATGTTTTGTATATATTTTATGTTGAACCATTCAGTGCCAGAGGCAACAAAACAACCCCTAAATATCACAAAACCACCTCTGTTTGACCGTAGGGAACATGAATATGTTCTTTGAAGTCTATTTAGCTTTTTGTAAACAGATGGTTTAATCTGTTCACATGATACTTTCTTATAGAAATATTTTGTTATTACCCAAATATTACCCAAAAGTGTGGTCAACCCTTTTGTCTCCATCCACGTTACAACTTACAGTACAGTGAAGTCTTGGAACCCTGTTTCTTTGTGTCTGAAAGCCAATACAAATCTGTGTGCCAACTGATCAAGGTGTCTCTCTGCCATTCAAAGAATCCTTTACTGCAGTCTTTGAGTTTTCTCTCGCAGTTGTATCCACAGTTGTCGGTCAGATTGACGTAGTACTGATAGCATCACGTATGTCTCAAAAAGAAACATCAAGACCCCTTGAGATGGATTTACAACCTTGAGATTACTTAGTTGTAGACATGCAAGTTCCATTAGCGTGATCACATAAATTACTAACTCTTAGTGGTATTTTTTTTTTTTTTTTTTTTTTTTTTTTTTTTGATTTGCAGTGGCTTTTAACAATTCCCTTGTGGCAAATTTTTGAATATGAAGAAGAACTCTAAGCAGGGACTGGTACCACATTCTGAAACATTTCAAACAAACTTCAAAGGAGGACTGACAACCACTATTGAGCATTTTTATCATCAAAGCAATCCAGTAGGGACTAGGATGACAATGGCTGTTCTTACTGAAGGACATACATCAGGTCTTTGATGTTCTTATCCATTAGGAAAAAAAACACTTAAAAAAAAAGGTTTAAACCAATGCACTTTTTTTCAAATTACCATGTCAACAGTTATCTCTCCACCAGCATCTAGCCTATCAATATGTGTTTGTGCATTGCATTGTTTACAGTGCAGAAGCTTTCTTAAACTCCTTTAGAAACTGTGTTGTTTAATCTTATAAAATCAGATACAAGATGTAAAAGTGTTCAAAAATGTCTGCAAATGTACGGAAGCCAATTCATTAGCATAAGTGGAGAGATCTCCTAAATTTTAAGTAAATAGCTATCATTATTATATTGTTTGCGTTGTATTTGGCTGGTAAATATTGTATATCTATAATTATGTGTAATTGTACATTTATGTTTACACAAGAACAAACACAGTGATGGTTATCATATGTGAATTATTGAATGAAAATTGTATGAATTATTTGTTCATTTTGCATCAAATGTTTGTAAAACAATTTGATTTGGAACAAGACCAAAATCAGCTCATGCCTTTGTATGTTCAGTTATTAGTTATTATTATTTCTTAAGAAACCTTTAGACTATGCTGAATCAAAGCTTTAAAGTTGGCGTGAAATGAAAATTCCTCCTTACTATTTTGTAAATGGATGTTATTGATCTTATTATGGGCAATTAATCCATGTATATGTTTTTTTTTGTCAACATGACGTTGATGTACCTTTATGGTAATAATAGTAGTAACTTCTCTGGGTGAATTTGTATGCCAACTTTGTATGTTTTTCTAAGAACTGCTACTGAGACTTTAAAAGCCACATCCTGTAGTAGCCTCTGCCACCATGATGTCCCTTTAACACCTCCCTCATAAACAGGTCTTCAGATGTATTGAGATCATAATCCTGCTCTTTTCCCCCTGAACAAAGCACCTAATCTCAGCAACACTAGTGAGCATGAATACAGATAATACAACAGCAGAGGTATGAGATTAATGTGCGTCCACTGAATCTGTATGTTTTAAACTTTCTACTTTTACCACCTTACCTTCCGTCTAATAATCTCTCCCCATCCTCTACCTTCATGGCCCTTGGCCTGGGTAAAACCATGATGAATTGAGCAGAGGAGAATTAGCTGGATGTTAAATTACATTATCAGAAGCCTTGAAGCTATGTTAGCTCAGTCTGGCTGGGTGCAATCTATCCATTAGCACATGTTCCCCTGCATCAGTCCTGAGCCATTAATCACCAAACCAACCTGGGCCACTGTCCACCGAAGCGCAGACGATCAGACGGCTCATGTCACCTATGAACTCCCTTTTCCTTATTTTATTGGTGCCCTGCAGGAATATTTGTTTTTGGTTTCCTGAATATGCATTTCCACTAGAGAGGCCATGCTGCTCTAGGCAGTCACAAGCTGGGCAGAATCAGATACTCTCAAATACTTTCATATACCTTCTCTATGGGCACAGTTGAGTCGGACTGTACTTTTGCTGACCTGAAGATGAAACATTTACATTGCAGGTAAACAACATGTTGAAATCATTGCTGTTTTACTGCTGGCAACTACTGTATACCCAGGTCAGTGATGTTGACTGTTTGCATGAAAATTAAGGCAGTGTTATATATTTGTTGGACACTTTTTAAACTAATAACCATTATGAAGTCTTTAGCTTTCTTTAATATTTAAGCTGTCTTTATGAGGTTGGCATTGAAAAGCCTTTTTTTTTATTGCCTCCAAAGCAAATGTTTTCAGGCACACTAGTTCTACAGGTTTTATGCAGTAGTAATGCAATGTTGAAAATAAAATGAAACCTCATTGCTGTAACAGTGTTGTGTTTAATTTAGCCGTATGTGTGTAAATGTAAATGAAAGTTTATAAGAAGTTATAAGTTGAATTTAATTAAATAATTAAGTTTCCCAAGTATACAGTAGCTATACAAAAAAATTGTATTTCAGTAACCACACAAGTTAGATTGCAAGTTAGCCTGAACACTAAATTGATACACATAATCAAAAGTCAAAACAATATTTACTTTTATTATCTTTCTATTCTTTTTAATAATTTAAACATATTTTTATTTATTTATTATAAATTAATTATATTTAATGAATTATATAGATTTACAAAATGTAATTGTATGTGAGTATTATATACTGTACATATTGTATTATAGATACAAATGTATACTTATGATGTTTCATCTGTGATTAAGTGTGATATTACACACACATTTATGATCTAATACAAATAAATGAAGGAGCTCTCATGGTAATACAGGAATGCAATGTGTACAATATTTCTATTTATTTCCCTTAGAATCGAATAATCATCTTAATGTGGCGGCAAAACTGCATGAGGCTGTTAATAATTGCTTGGCAAGACATTCTTTCACATGTTCACAAATAAACAGTATCTTCAAACTCATGGTTGTAATCTAATGAACTCTACTTTCTGGCCACATTCTAATTATCGCTCACAGTTTGTCGTCCCCCCCAGCTGCGATGGTGGCTATGTTCTCTAGCAGCTTCTTCCTCCAACACTGGGAACGATGGTTGTTTAACAGAACCATTTTCCTTTCTTTTTGACTTTGTTCTGTGTCTGAGGAGCAATTTCCAGAAGCAGTGGGAGCCCATTGCGAGACCACAGGAGCTTTGAAGAGTCGCTTTGCCTGCTCTAAAGTGACAAGTTTCACACATTCATAAGGTAGGGCTCAGCCTAGAGGAGGTTCTTGCTGAAATCTCTTTCCCCATCTTCTCTCATGCGTGTGTTTCTGAGAGGACCTGATTGGTGCATTGAGCTGTAGCCAACAGTTCTACTTCACATCTGGAGCTTCCACTGATATCTGCAGGACAACCTGCCTGTTGAGAACAGCACAAACACGACTCGGCTTGATGGCAATGCATAAACGGGCATTTTGGTGCACCCGCCGTTTGAGGCAGGTACAAAACTGATGCACTAAGGCACTGTAGATCGAGAAGAATGAACATACTGAATGAATGGGCTTCAGACTTAAGAACTTGCACCAGCCTGAAGCACCTGCACTTATTTAAATGAGAGCAAATGACTTGCTCAGGGTCCTTAAAACTATTTACTTGGCAATATACTATTGAGTATTTATGAGCTGTCATTCACGTGGAGCTACACTGTGCCACTGACAATTCATCTTTAAGGTGAAATTACATTTGTGCTGTCAGACTGGTCTATTTTAAAACCCCCTAACGGAATCAACTCGACTAGGCAAGCTTGCTGATGCATTAGCTCTAATTAAGTTGGCAGTGACAAAGCTTTGTCTAACGATGTGCTAATTTATTTCTCTAAAGAGTGCCGGTTGTTAGCATGTGATAAAAACGCAAACCGACGAGCAGTATTTGCACGGTGATCTGTGTCTAAATACTGTGCATGCAGAATGATCAGATATGGAAGCACTTTAGCTTTGCAAATTATGAGAGTTAAGTCAATTGAGAACCACTGATTTGATATATTTGTTAAAATCTTGAAATGCTTCATGTTTAGGGTGAGGTAAATACTGGATAATTGCACTTTATTATGTTAATGATATGTCTTTGCTGTTGGCAGCATAGCATAAACTTCTTCCCCCGATCAATTAATATTTATAACAAAGGGTTTGTTTTTCCACTCCCACGTCTAGTTGAATTGGGTCGGTGTGCATGAAAGTAAGCAAGCATACAGTATATATTTATGAAAAGTGATTTTGATATGTGGGTGTGTGACTTTAGGTCAGTTGAAATGAAAATCCGCCATTTTAAAAACAGCACTGAAAATCTGTAGTTATTGTTTTTTTAAAATTAACCTTTTGTATAGTTTTCCTTAGAATCAGTTTTTATTTGTAACTTTTAATGTATTTTTTTATTTATTATTATAATATAAATACAATTTTCTTTCTCATTGTATTTCTTTGCTTTTTTACCCATTTAATTGCATACATTTTTATTATTATTAATATAAATTATTTAATTTACATTTGTCTTTCTCTGTCTTTAACTTTTTCTTACTGACATTTTGCCAGTATTAGTTAGTGCAGATACAGATATAAGTGCAAATATATATATATATATATATATAATAAATACAACTGCATCATTCTCAGCTAAGTAAATAAAATGTCTCTTGATGAATGTCTTGATATTCTGTAGAGATACTTCTTCCACAGCTTTCCTTTCTTAGTTGTCTTTACACCTTGAACAATTAATGTATAGATAAAAAGAACATACCTGATTTGAGTAACTCCCTCTTGCATGAACTCTAGCATTACTTTCACTTCAACCTAACATGGGGCCCAAGGAATTACAGAGAATGCATCAGAGCAAAAATAATTCACTTGCCTTCATAATGCTTTTTGAAAACATTACTAATTATGCTCTATGGGTTATATTGCAATGTTCTGGTCTATCTATTTCAGTCATTTATTAGCCAATAAATTGTCTTCAGCTATGGGCAAAAACAAGCCATGTGTCCTCTTGCTGGTAACCCTACAGTAGTAATGGTTCAAACTCTTACTCTTGTATTAAAGCCAGCCAGGCCATCCGCAACTAACATTAAAAATAGATGTTCATTCAAGTTACTTAAAATAAAAATTATCAGGCCCAGCTTCTTTCTTTTACAAAGTTATGACTGTGTGGCGTTCTAAACCAGGACAGACTAAACACCGACTACGCCACCCTGGGAATTTCACCCAGAGAATGATTTTACTACCCAAGCTCTATAGATCTAACAGCTAAGGACACACACAGGTACGTATACAATACAGCCAAAGACAATGTTCAATTTTGAAAGGGCACCATTTATTGCATAAATAATTATAACAGAAAATACAAAAAAGCAGGAAAAAAAAAAACTTCTTAAATCAACAAAATTATAATATAAAGCCCCAACCCCTTGAACTATATTCAAATATCATAAAAGCAATAGCACACATGAAACAAATGGCACATCCTTTTGGCCAGACAGCCGCAACTACCCAGTGGCCGTGATAGCAAGGCGAGCGTACAGCGATCTACTCCAATCGCTGATACCTGCTCAGTAACGTTACTTGCACAAACGAGGCAGTGGCTCGGGCAAAGCGGCACGTATGCCAGACAGAGACATAGACAAAACACGGAAGTATATACAAAACAGCACATTAAACATAGGCAAAATGCACAATATAGCCGCCAGGCAAAAAGGCAAAAGCAAAACAGCAGCCATGCGAATCGGTCCTGTGCAGCTAGCGATGATCTCCGGCTAAACCGGCCTCATTCCTGTTAGCTACACAAAGAAAAATTACCATTAACCCCCAATTAATAAGAAACAAAATATAAATTAATCCTACGTCATCTGAGATACATACCCATCATTCAGACATACCCGAGGGAGAAAGCTCGACAAGTGCCCACGGCACTAATAATGCAGTATGTTCAGTGGTTCAATGAGTTGAACGACGAGATGAGAGCTTGTCCATCCGACCGGAGATCTACGAACGCAAGTAACCACATAGTACCAGTAACCAAGACGGCAGGAAACAATGTTCGCATGGAGACAGCAAAGCCACCCTACCTGTTAGCACAGCAACGCACACAGAGAGCGAGGCCCGGCAGCACAACACATCTTCCTGTCACCAATGAGCAAGAGAGGGCGTCAGAAGGGTTACTCGCTATTTATAGGGCGGAGCTTCACACGGGGAGTGGCCAAAGGAACGCCAGTTCTTTATACTAACTCATACTGCCACAACTGCATGCACACATTTACAATTACAGTTGCAGACTAAGTGATATCCTTTGTTTTGGCAGGCCTCCAGTTTACAGTAAACTTGTCGCCTGATATATTCTTTATAAATAAAAAATAGTAAATTGATGACAGTCGTAAATTGTGATGTCTTCACCTAATGTCTCCAGCCAGTAAAGCCTGTGTGTGCGTGTGTACGTCCGTGTGTTTGTGTGTGTGTCCTGGTAAACCCTACATCATGGGGACAAAATGTCCCAACGAAGCTGGCAATATCCAGCCCGTTCTCATCCCAAGGCGTCATATACTGACGCTTTTGCCAAAGCGTCTACATCCAACGCACATGGCACCCTTAAGCGTCAATATTGGCGCTTTTCCACTGCAAAGTACGGTACGGTTCGGTTCGGTACGGCTCACTTGTGGTGCTTTTCCACTGCATGGTCCGGTACGGTACGGCTCGCTTCGGCTCGCTTTAAATGGTACCTGGTCTGTTGAGGTTCCAAGCGTACCGTACCGTACCGGTACTAAAATGTGATGTAAAAACACTGCAGATCACTGATTGGTCGGACAGAATCGTCACTACCAGCGTCATTGGACACTAAACCCGCTAGATTTAAATAACCAGTAGACAACAGCCAACGCGGTAGCATCTGTTTTTTAAACTTTAAAAACAAATGGCTGAATCGTGGTCAGTGGACGAGGTGCAGATGTTCCTCTCGTTGGTTGCCGAGGAGCGGATCCAGCGAGAGCTGGATGGGGCAAAACAGAATGAAAAAGTGTTCCAAGAAGTAACTCAGCTCTTAGCCGCACACGGCTATCACCGGACCTACAAGTGTAGGGACAAAATAACGATCAGTCCCACCCACTTTGAAGAGGTACTAACTGCGGTGGAAAAGCAAGCGAGCTAAAGCGAACCGAACCGTGCCGTACCGAGTCGAGTCGTACCACGCAGTGGAAAAGCGAAGCGAGCCGAACCGTTCCGCGCCGAGTCGAACCGTACCGAGCCGTACCAGCAGTGGAAAAGCGCCATTTGAGATGCAGATATATATGGGCCAGAAGGCGCCTCCTAGTGGTCTAACCCTAACAATACCCCAGACCTAAACATACCCATAACCGAAGCGTGTTATATTGACGCTAAAGGGTGCCATGTGCGTTGGATGTAGACGCTTTGGCAAAAGCGTCAGTATATGACGCCTTGGGATGAGAATGCGTTGCAATATCCGAAGTCCTTGTGGGGGAAAAATGGTCTCTTTGAGGAAAACAGCTTATAAATCATACTAAGTGAAGTTTTTTGAAAATGTAAAAATGCAGACATTTTTCTGTGATGGGTAGGTTTAGGTGTAGGGTTAGTGTAAGGGGATAGTATGTTCAGTTTTGTAGCAAATTAGCTCAAAAGGGAAATATGAATAATTAATTATAACTTGTTATAATTAATTATAAATATTTGGATCAGTTAATAGAATTACCCTGATGTAGCTGATTTAAAATTACAATCAATTAATCTGTTCGTCTAGCGTGAACTCAGTATTGATCATCTATCAATGTAACGATCAAGTCCACTGGAAGCAAGTTGAGGTGAGAACCCAAACGCAATTTATTCCAAAAAAAAGATAAACACAAAACAAAAGCATGACAAGGCATGGAAAACTCTAAACTAAAACAGGAACACAAACCAAGACTAGAGAACAAGATACTGGAGCCTGGGCATAGAACAAACAATACTCGACAAAGACACAGGGCAAACATGAGAGTTAAATACATACAGGACTAACGACGAGACAAGGGACACCTGTAAACATTTAAACAATCAACCAATGATAACATGACACAACAGACAAGGGAACACAAGGCAAGATCACATGACTAGAACAGGGGATCACATGACAGACAAGAACAGGAACAAGACACAAAACCCACACCGTGACAATCAACTCCCAGAAAGGATATTTTTCGTGGCCACAGAAAAAAAACTCTTTCTTAGCATCTAGGAGGGAAAGTTTACGACTCTTTGTCTTCGAGCAAAGTATTTTGCATATGTACGTAACTGGATTGGGTGTTGATGCAGAAACTATTAAAGATTCTTGTAATACTAATATGTTGCATAATATCAACATATAATATACACGGTCATTTAGATCATCAAAATACAAATTTGTAGATTATATATATGCGATCTTGATTAATCGAGTAATACTAATACATTCATCCCAGGATTAGTACATGGGCAAACACTATAAAATAAATCTCACAGGGAAATCTGATTATACAACTGAGTAGGAAAAGGGTACATTATCTAATATTTTTATCATAAAGCATAAAACAGAATACAGTATACAAGACACTGTATAAGACAGCAATAATCATACACACAATGTCCTGGGGATATTTGTTCAGAACAGTTTGCCTATAAATTGCTTTAAGTGTCTTTTCTATGGCCTTTGCTTTTCCATGTGTTGCCATATATTTTTTAAGCAATAAAGCAGTCTTATCAGATGGTAGCACTGTAACTGAGGCCTGTACTACCTTTTTGGGGTGTTAGTTGCTCTTTCGGGGGATGGTTTACGGAACTTACAGAGTGGGTTTTAAAGATCATATGTTAAATATAACAACTAATTGTGTGTCCGATTTGTCTGTCACTACAATTTGTACAGTAAAAAAATCATCGTCTATAGAAATTCCCCATAAAACATTAAAACACTGTGTGTGTGTGTGTGTGTGTGAGTGTGTGTGTGTGTGTGTGTGTGTGTGTGTGTGTGTGTGTGTGTGTGTGTGTGTGTGTGTGTGTGTGTGTGTGTGTGTGTGTGTCAGAGTGTGTGTGTGTGTGTGTGTGTCAGAGTGTGTGTGTGTGTGTCACAGTGTGTGTGTGTGTGTGTGTGTGTTTGATGATTTGTTTTATAATTTTCACACGCTTATAGAATTAAAAGGAATATGAGAAAACCCCACAAGACATCAACTCTAGCTTTGAATTCAGATGCATATGGCAGCCTACAGTGACCAGTTTTTTCATGGTAATGATCTCATATTGTATTACTCCATCTTGCATTACAAAGAAAATAAGTGTTTTCCAAAATAAGTGTTTTAATTTAACATCTCACAAGCACACACAATCTATTAAAGCACCTTGCTTAATGCACACTCGTTATGTCCCACTCCACATAGCCTATGAACTTGGCTTAGCATGTGTGTGATGCTCTTTTTTATGGATATAATTAGCATAAGGCCAGGAGAGCGAGTCCAGCAGCGATTGCATAAGAAAAATAGGCTGTGAGTGCCCCCCAAAGGCGCAACGCCACCTGTCAATATCCAAACTCTCACAAAGAGCGAGAGCTCACTCTCACCCTTTCCAAGAGAAAGCACAAATGAGGGATAAAATGTTCCTTCAGACAGGGAGGGTTCAAGAGAAAATGCAAAAATACTATAGTTAAGACTTTTGTGCAAGACCGCATGCGAGGAAACGGGTCTGAAAAGGAAGTGAGAAAGAAAGAGCAATGAGGCTCAAGGGGGGAATTAACATAAATGTTTCCCTTTTGTAAAAGCAGGCTGGATTCTGAAGGCAACGCGCCTCCACATTGTCGAGGGCGCCAATTAACAAGCAGAAGACTTGCTACTAATTAGCTTTAGCATGTGGCGGAGAGTTGTTGCTCCACAAGCAGATGTTTTAAAAGGGTGAGGGTTCATGGTGTCAGATGAGTTGAAAATGAGTGCATGTAACCCGCACCTGGTGGCAATAGGTCTAGATATCGTCTCTTCACGTTTACACCAAAACAGTTTCCCCGTAGAAATGCAGCTCCTTCCTTTTCTTCCTAGTCCCTCCCCTTTCCCTCTTCCCCCTGTTCCCTCTCACACTCTTCTCTGCTCATCAGACTACAGCGTTTGATCTTTCCTCCGTCCTGTATGTTGCGTACACTCCGCAGACAGTGTACAGAGGGAAGGAGGAGGGTTAACATCGGAGGACTGTGATCCTGTCAGAAGAGCCCTGAGGCTGAACAGGGTGCAGTGTTCAGCAGAGGTGAGGCAGCAAGCGCCGCAACCCCACTCCCCAATCCTCTGGATCAGGCTTTTCAGGACACTTGAGTTTGTTTAAAGGAATAGTTCACCCAAAAATTTCAGCTTATATCTTGTCATTCCAAGCCCATGTAATGTTATTTCTTCTATGGAACACAAAAATATTTTTTTTGAAGACAATACTGATTACTACCATGCAGTTGCAAGTGCTTAGTCAGGGTATCGCTATATTTAAAATTTGACAGGTGTGAAAATGAGGCTGTGAGGAATGGAAGTACAGTGTGTTCAATGGACTGTAGTTAAACAACACAGTTGTTTGCCATCTTTCAAAAAAAAGAAAAAAATCTGTAGATAGAAACTCTCTAAAACTATTTTGAAAGTTGTGAGATTTGGATATTACATACAGTATAATCCAGGATCTTTATGCAGGTGTATGCTATATTAAATACTGTAGTAATATTCCTCACAGCCTCATTTTCATCCACAAAATTCAATATGGCATCTACCCTGACTAAGATCTAATAATTATTAATGAGTACAAGAGTTTTCACACTTCAAAACAAACAAAAAAGCAGAACAAAAGAACCAGAAAAGTTTTTTGAAGTCATGGTATTTTTTTAAGTATAGCTTTGTGTGAAGAACAGACCAAAATGTAACATTTGCATTTATGCATTTGGCAAGCACCTTTATCCAAAGCGATGTGCATTGGATTCAAAGTATATATTTTTATCAGTTCATGCACTCTCTGGGAATCAAACTAATGACTTTGGTATAGCCATGCAGTATTCTTTGAGCATCAGGAATTTAAGTTGTTTATTGACAGCAGCCAGAAATAGCTCCTCATTGCATGTTCATGAGAGTTTATGAGACAAGCAGTGGTGTTGAATCTATTGAGTCAACAATTCATTGTTCCAGTTTGTTGGTTCAGAATTGAACAAATCCGATTTAACTCAATGATGTGGTTACTCAGCTAAATCAACCACTTTAGTACTGACCAGTTTTTTTAAGCAGGGTTTCTTTCACTCGAGGTCTATTGTCCTGCAGAGTTTAGCTCCCACCGTAATCAGTCTCAACAGCCTGTTACTTTCTAGTGATCCTGAAGACCTTGATTAGCTTGTTCAGGTGTGTTTGATCAGAGTTGGAGCTGAACTCTCCAGGACAATGGACCTTGAGGGCCAGAGTTAAGAAACCCTGCTTTAAAGCTTCAGTCAGCATTCACTATAAATGCATAGAAAAGAGCGATCAGTACATCACTGCAAGACCGTAACCATGTCTTGGGGGGACCAAAGGTGTGTTGTTGTTTTTTGTTGTTGTTTGTCTTTTGCATGAAGGGGGAGGGGTGTTAATTACAGGATTAAAATGGATTTAAGGAAATGAAGAAAAATAATATTTTATTTAAAAATATGCATACATTCACTCTTATCCGTATGTCTAATATAAATAAAAAAACACAAAACGTTTCTTGTCACATTCAGTTATGAATTAATCATGTAAATAATAGCATATTTCCAATTAAATATGGTGACATTTCATAAAAAAGTTGAGTAGTTTTGCATCACTAGATAGTACAGTCCGTCGCTAAACATTTCTATCGTAAAAAAAAAAAGTTGTCAAATTATTTAATGTTTAGCTTTTTACATCTTGTTTACATCAATGTTTACATCTTACCATGCACTTTTTCACTGTCGAAACTAAAGTGTTGCATTCGAACTCTTCTGTGATCAGTAAGGCCCGCCTTCTTTGATTTGATTGGCCATCTCAATCATTTTGAAATTGGCAAGTGCTGTTAGGCCGATATGGCAAACCAGCTAAAACATTTTAATTATTGGGGATGCATGTCCCCCTCAATGTCTATGGTCGGTCCTGCATTACTGTATTAAAAAAATGATGTAAATGATGACATTTTTTTTTTATCACTTTTCACATGTTCTCTGGCTTCCATCTCACTGTCTTTGACAGTTACTTTTCTAAAGATGAGTTCCCCATTTTGCACTTCTTTCCACGTATATCTCAACTTCCTCTTCATCTGTTTCTCTGTTCATTTATCTGTCTCAGATTCCATTCTTTTTTTCTTTATAGACTCTGTGCTTTGTCTTGCTGTCTCTTTCAGAAGCCTTCCGTTCCTCTTTCTTCATCAAGTTTGTTTTCTTTTACCCAAGCACAGTGGTCTTTCCCTGATCAGCCTCAGCATATCTAAATAAAGAGTGTGTCTTAGATTGTAGTGGTCCATGATGGAGAGTGTTTTGTCAGGTGAATGAATTGCTGAGTGAATGAGAATGGAGAAATGCTGATTCTCGCTTCAACCTTCCACATGTTTAAATGTCAGCCTCTCCCCAGCTACTAACAGGATGGAAAGTTAGGGATAAGCAAGAACATGTGAAAGAAAGAGGGGGGAGGGAGAGAATCTCTTGATACAAGGATGGGATAAAACAGGAGTATGACCAAAAGAATGAGAGTACACAATGTATTACAGTTATTTTGTCAATTTAAAAAATATTTATTTATTGTTATTTATAGATATTTATTGTGATAAAAGTCATTGATTTATATTATAAACATAATAAAACACTCCACATAGAAAACAAATCCACACACATACTGCTCAGAAGGAGAGACTCAATTCATTTTTGATTTCAAGCATTTTAGCATGTTGCTAAGCTAAAGGGGTGATAACATTTATGCCCTTGTCAGATGCTTTTAACTTTTATTTATCATTTCATGCATTCCCAGTGAATTAAACTTTTTACTGAGCTTGAGTGCATTATGGCATTGCCTTCTTCACAACAGATTGGTTTTTTTTTTACAGTTTTTAAATGTAACGTTTTTTTTAATGTAAATAATGTATGCTGTGTGTCTGTTTGTGTAATCCATATAGTGTGTGGTTCCATGTTGAAATGCACAGGGCAGATGTATAATTTCAGCATATGGGAAGTGAGTGTGAGAGTTTCCAAGAAATGATTTTTATTCATAGGCCATGAAAATAATTCTGCCAGAGCCTGCGGAGAGCTTCCACACACAAGCAGCGTTATGAGTACAACCACAGTGCCCCCTTATGGGTGATCAACAGAAAAACACCTCTAGCTGGAACCATGCATGGAAGCACACTGACTATTACCTTATGTGTAGATGGCAGATTTGCCTGAATCCCAACTTCTAAAGGGTTAGGATAGCTACCCGCTGACTTAAAGATGGATTCTGAGAAAAACAGCAAACCTTATCAGCATGTGAAGGTGACTGTCCTACTGTGCTATGTTTTATTAAATGCTAGCTCTAAAGCCATCAAAACCCTGTACTCTTACATGGCAATGTGTTCTGTCTGAATGTAATAATATTTTTTTCCTCAAAAATTTCTCACAAAATACCAGCCACTGTGAAAAACACCTCTCATCCTCTCCATGGTGCTGTTACTGCACAGCGGAGCACCTTTAGCAACAGACTGCTCCCATCATGATGTACGAGAAAACGTTTTTGCAGATCCTTTCTTCATGCCATCAGAGTGCAGAACTGCCTGAGTTGGATCTCTAGCCAGAGCATCTGTTTAAGTTTCTTTCAAAGTCATATTTCACCTGCAGTGTACACCATAAGCTATTTACTGGTTGTATTTTATTTATTTCACTGACCTATAACTCTTTGTTATAGTATCCCCTCTGGGGATCAATATAGTGTTCTTTTTTCCTCCCTTTTTTATCATTATCATAATTAAGAACTCTAAAAGATCAAATATTCACCCTACCTGCAAATCTTTAACTCTTGTAAAACAAACATTTTAATGTCAAGACAGTAGGCCTACTGTAAACTGAACTCAAAAAAGTTAGCAAAATGTCTTACTAATATTAGTTTTGTTTTGCTCTGTAATGATACTGGTTTTAAGTGCAAACCAAATGCTATTTCAGTTCATCTCTGAAAACATGGCTTGTGAGTAATAGAATAGTAATATTCCTGCTGCTATGCCTTTAAAACATGAGTGGTTTATTTTCCCGAATAATCAATAGGAAGGTATGTATGAAGAGTAAATTAATCATTAGTCTTTGTAAAAGTCTCATAGAGCTATAGAGCTCAACATTTCTGGCTGGGTCTTGTGTCACCATTAAAAGTGTTTATTTTGCGATAATGGCCAGGGGCCGTATTCACAAAGAATTTTAAGGTTAAAAGTAGCTCCTAACTGGCGAATTTAGGAGCAACTCCTAAAAATAATGGGCGTGTCAATCCTAACTTTAGGACTCCTAATTTTTTCACTAAGAGTAATTCACGAAGCATTTTAGCCCTAAAAGTAGCACCTAAGTCTGGGACTGCTTAAAAGAAGTCGAGATTACTCCTAACTCACTAAGACCTATTCACAAAGGATTGTAGCGCATACCACCGCCTCTCGCAGTCGTCCGGCGTCCGCGACACAAGCGGGAATGCTGCATTGACCTGCAAACAAATCCTCTCCCATGTCTCACGCTTAGTTTTGCTTGATATCCCAGTGCCGAATTTCCCTTTTATTATGGTTTTTTTTTTTTTTTCAGCACCAACTGGGCCAGCAGCA
This sequence comes from Rhinichthys klamathensis goyatoka, assembly GCF_029890125.1. NCBI lineage: Eukaryota > Metazoa > Chordata > Actinopteri > Cypriniformes > Leuciscidae > Rhinichthys > Rhinichthys klamathensis. The sequence goes on along the minus strand of NW_026606714.1, from coordinate 2,302,363 downwards.
GTAACTGATCCTGCGTCTAGTTGGGCTTTCTTTTCCGTTTTGGCGAGTTCATAATCCACCGTCATTCATCTATTACATTACTTCAATAGGAGCAACATTTCCTTGCTTTAGTCTATTTAGGCTAAGGATGTCAATTAACCAAGCAATTGTCAATGCAAGTGTCGTTTTTTCATTATTAGGCAAGTGGCGATTTTCATTAGGCTATTAGGCACCATTCACATATAGCGCCTAAAAACGCATAGAAAATGGGCACCGCGTTCTCCTTCTTCCAAAGCGCTAGGGCGGTTGCGCTCCGGTTGGTTCTTGTAACGTGACCTACAGTGCGCTTGCGGCATTCTGAAAAGTTGAGATGTTTTCATCTCGATGCGGTGCGGACGCGCTTGGAAAAAACGAGCGCGTCGCACTGCGACCGCGTCGCTTCCATTATTAATTCACGACTTTTCTCTCTCTCTCTGCCTTTTTAGAATTACACTTCACTGGGGCCTGGACAAACATGTCATTATATATGCATTTCGATGGCATTACTATTATTATTTTGTGTAGGACACAGACATATTTAGATGTCGTAATTCCATGATTTGTTGCGTCTGTGTTATGTTCCGCATGATGGCCCTGTCATCTAACAACCAATCACCGTGATCATTGCGAGGAAGCTCGTGCATGAGAATTGACGTCATCCATAGCAACGAAGACTCACTCTTAGTTTAGGAGTTGCCATTTTTCCTTACTAAGAGCAGGTCTGAAAGGCGTTGTGAATAATTTTAAGAGAAAACTCCTAGCTAAAATATTTTAGTGCGATTTAGGAGTACTTCTAGTGGTAAGATAAAATTAGTTGTGAATACAGCCCCAGATCTTCTACGTGTCATCCTACTTCTACTGTTCTCTACAGCAGCCTTAACAAGTCCTGAGTGATTCCTGGCACTTTCCAAAGGACCTGTATTTTATCTAAGTAGAGAGTTAAACAGACAAGACGAAGAGAAATGCAGAAGGAAGATTTAGAGTTTTTCACACAAAGTAATCAAAAAAGCACAGCTAGGACTATCTCCAAAATGGCGCAGCACATAAGGATTCGTCTGGGTGCTATCGGCATAGACGCCATTCAGAATCTGCTAAGCTGCTCCCGCCACTCATGAGAGATTCCATTACAGAAGAAATGGGATAGCAACACAATTATCTCAAGTCCAATTCTCCAAGCCCCATTGTGTCTGCAAACTGAGACCTGAGCCTGGATTACTATGGGCCGGGAGGGGGGAATTCAACTCACCCTTCCCTGAATGCTCTAAGCTTTTTCCATCAAAAAGAGGAAAAGAAATAAGAGAGAGAGAAAAAACAAGAAAAAAAGGGCAGGGTTTGGATAGCTTGCGATTCAAAAGATTGGCCTTGGGTGGCTCAGAGCAGCAGATGCCTCAGCAGCAAAGAGGTCTCATACCGTCTGGAGAACTTGCCCCTTAACAACAGAGAGAAGAGGAAAAAAAGAGAAACTCAGGGTTTACAGGACAACAAAAAGACAATTCGAAGCACATATGAGAGGACAATGCAAATACTTATCCAGAAGTGACTGTGTGCGGCGTGTATGGCTGAGTCTGTGGTGCCTAGCTCCTCTTGTCTGTCATTGTGTAGAATAAAATGATGCAATTATGAGCAAGGCCCAATGCATTGCAGCATTACATTGGCTTAATATTGCAAAAGCTACCAGGCAAAAATCTTTTGGGACTTCACTTTGAATGAGAATATACATTTAATAGCAACATTCTGATTGCAGTTAACGGTGTGTCATCGATTGAGTCCAAAAACAATTACACTGCATGTCTTTATTAAGTGTGGAAAACTCTCAGAGGGATTGTCTTTGTCTGTAACTGCGCTGACAGCAGAACAGACTGTTATAACACACGCCAATTGCTTTTATTCCAACATTGCTGTGCTCCAAACTTGCTATTGCCTAAAAGTGATGCTTTAAAACCCAGTGAATAATTTCTTACTGATTTAGATTATTTCATTTTTTTCCCCAGAATATTTAAACAGGTCAATTGATTTCATTTCATCACCCAGGAGTATCCAAACACTTCGATCAGATTGATTTTAGACTAGAAAGTTTGGATACAGCCCTTCTAGGTAATGAAATGAAATCAATTGACCTCTTTCTGAGGGGGAAAAAATCTAAATCAGATTTAATATTTTGGTCCATATTGACATGATAGCATCACGCAGTTGGTGCAGATTTGTCGGCTGCACATCCGTGATGCAATCATGATCTGGATACTGTGGAGGCCATTTGAGTAGTGGTACTAAGAGTCCCAAAGTGTACCAGGACAATATCCCCCACTCCCCTACACCACCACCAGCCTGAACTGTTGATACAAGGCAGGATGGATCCATGCTTTCATGTACAGTGACCAAATTTCATGTTGTTTATGCCTATCTGAATGTCGCAGCAGAAATCGAGACTCATCAGACCAGGGAGCATTTTTCAATCTTCTATTGTCCAATTTTGATTTTATTTATTTATAATTTTATTTTATTATTTAGCATTATGTAGTCCTTTTTTCATTTAAAGGTGCTATATGTGTTTTTTAGCGGCCTCTATCGGTGATGTTTCAGATTGCAACCAATTTTTACAAGAGCGCTCGTACTCTTGCGCGTGCTCGAACACAAGAGCGAGCACTCATGGTACCGGCCACACTGAGACTTTCAACACACCGGAGAAAGCATCACACAACATGCTGGAAACTCATGTAAACTCCTACTGCAACGTTACAATAATAGACTACTTTTATCAGCTTGACGTTGAACTAATGCTCCATGCTCGTACCATGATAATGTTACATTGACTGCATTTAGCCGACATGTGGTGTTATCTAGCACAACGCATTTCACTAACTATTCGTGTATCTTTCACAATCAGCAATGTCAACACAGGTGAATGTATAATATGATAACGAAAACGGTTAGTGACTAGACTGAACAATTTCAGTGTAACAGTAAGATCGTAGGAAGTAACATTACTGTACTGAACGTGTCTGGAAATGTGTATTATAAACAATATGATAGTAGTGGGATGAGTGACGTTAGACAGTACATAAAATAAAAGTTACATCCTAAAGCACCTACTTTTTGTTATCCTGGAACAGTCTGTTGTATTCATTTCATGTCTCATGTATGTTGTAGTTTACCTTGCTATTTCATTACAGTTTACCATTATTTCAGCATATCTAAAAACTTGTAATTTATCACAATAAAAATAGCGGAGGTCTCTCCATAATTCAAACGCTCTGCCGATGTTGATCCGTGTTTTCGTCCTAAGTCGATCCGATTGACGTTTGGCCTGACGAGCTTCAGCAGATACATTTTTGTTTTGTTTTTTATATTTATGTGGAGTTTGTGTTGGAGTGTGTGTTGTGCTGGAGGCAGGTCATTTGTTGGTGTTATCAGACTCTGTAGCAACATTGAGTTTTGCCTTAATTAGCTGTAGCGACTCTGACAGGGTATCCGAACAGATGTATCTAAATTAGCGAATCCCGATTTGCAAACAAAGGTCAGTTCTTCGTGAGTAAACAAAGGGGCATTCTGTATACGACCCCCTTCGGGCATGTTGACCAGATTGGTGCCACTATGGCTAGCACATGACACATTTGGAACAAGCCAGCGTTGTCTTCAACAAATGGTCAACCATTCAAACCTCGCCGTCTCACGGGACACGCATCCCCCCCCCCACAGAAAGAGTCCACAAAGCGGCCTGAACGCTTAAGGACAATCACACATTAATGCACACACACACACAAATGTCCTATAATGTGTATATAAATGTATATAACACAGAAATTGTATCCAACCTTCCTGTACGCATGCATATCTTATTAGCTTTGCTTTATAATAGAAGTGTGGTTTGCTAGTGTATAGCTCTGAAGTCTAAGAGTTCATCAAAAGAATGTTCCAACACATTAACACACAAACACCAGCCATGGAACTTGTCAGAGAAAAGTACCTCTACATGTTTTAAATGTATTCATTTTTGTGCTTAGATGTCGTCACATGCCATACTGGAAGTACTGACAATTTTATTGTGTGTTAAGCAAACTTTAAAGATGCTTGTAATTCTGCATATGAATGTAACTCTATATTCCGATAATCTTCATGTGACGTGTCTGATATGTCTGTAATTCGCTCAATCTAACGGAGCCGAATTCCGATAGCAGAATGAAGTAAGGTGCATTATTTTACACATTTCATATTTCAGGAACCGAACGCTCAAATACAATCTCCTCACGAGTCAGTCAAGTGGGAATCCCCCACAGGACAAAGAGAACTGTGTCCGCTCCAGATCCGCGGACGGTCATGTGTGATTCGCGCAAACAGAGGCGTGAACCCTCCTCTCCATAAGAGACACAGCAGTTTTCTACGAGGCTCGAGAGCTTTTTCCTGTGAGAGGTTTCTGGATCCATGGCCCCCTTAGGGGGGGCTTTCTCCGTTTTCTTTAATCTTTCTTTATTTTCGTCTTCGGACTTTTCTTACGTTTAGTTTCAGTGAAATGAACGTAATCGGCAACTTCAACCTGAAGGAGACTCTTTGAATCTGCAGCGACCACGCTCGCCCGGAAGAGCTGAGAAAGCATGCACCCGCTCTTAAGGACACACACGCAAGACACAGTTTTCCTCAGCAACACCAGGAGAACCAAAGACCTTTAAGCCTTCATTCAAACTAACGCGCTTTGCCCGCTCTGAAAGACCACGTGAACGCGTGACGCAAGGACAGAGACACAGACACATGCTTTCTTCACATCACGCCAGAGAGCGTTACCTGTGCAAGTAACCGTTTACCATTCTTTCAAGGTTTAAGATCTGTTGAGTCTTGTTCTAATTCAAAAGGTTCTGTCTGTGATGAATTTTGCCAAACCAGAAGATCTCTCATCTTCTTACTCTCTCTCTCTCTCTCTCTCTTCACAACTCTCTCTCTCTCTCTCCCTCTTACTCCTGTTTGTTATTCGTCTGTCTCGTTAGTTTTACTGTTTACTGTACATACATGTATCCCGTGTTTAAATGTAGAATTCTGTATCCGTAGTTTCATTTTATTAAAACCATTATATTCTTGATTGATCCTGAAGTGCTCATTTACAAGTCAATGAAATGAATATCTCATAGCTACAAAGCTTTACAAGTTACTATATCAGTAACGTAAATTTTATAAACACGAGAAAATTAATGTTCACGGCCGGAACATTGAGATTTCTTGGAGTTTATAAAAAGGGATAACTTTGTTGAGAAATTGGTAAGTTAATCTTACGGCTGTTTGCTGGACAAACCGATTGTTTGATAACTAATTAATTCCCTTAAAGTTATCTTATATAATCGATCTGTAATGAGACCATTGATATATGAATGAGGAATTATAATTCGTTATGATTTACCATTCATACATACAATCGATCTGTTTTCAATTTCGATAATAGAACTGTAATATGCAAATATATTAATCATATTTCATGATTAATTATTAAAATTCCCTATAAATAATTTGAGCTAATTAAGGCACATCTCGATGTTGCTACATAGCTCAAAATTATTTATAGGGAATTTTAATAATTAATCATGAATATGATTAATATCTTGCATGTTACAGTTAAATTATCGAAATTGAAAATAGATCGATTGTATATATATGAATGATAAATCATAACGAATTATAATTCCTCATTCATATATCAATGGTCTCATTTCAGATCGATTATATGAGATAACTTTAAGGGAATTAATTTAGTTATCAAACAGCAAACAGCAAACAGCCGTCAGATTAACTTACCAACTTCTCAACAAAGTTATCCCTTTTTATAAACTCCAAGAAATATCAATTTTCTGGCCGTGAACATTAATTTTCCCGTGTTTATAAAATTTAGGTTACTGAAATAGTAACAAATTGTAAAGCTTTGTAGCTATAGATCAATCATTTCATTGACTTGTAAATATGAGCCTTTAGACAGAAAGCAATCAAGAATATAATGGCTTTAATAATGGGACTAGTAATACATTGAACCACAATTCACACAGAATATGTACAGTATACACCCGAAACAAACAAACGAAAAACATTACAAACACGAAATAAATTGGATGAGAGAGGAAGATAAAAATGAGGGAGAGGGAGAGAGAGAGAGTTGGGAAGAGAGAGAGAGAGAGAGAGAGAGAGAGAGAGAGAGAGAGAGAGAGAGAGAGAGAGAGAGAGAGAGAGAGAGAGAGAGAGAGGGGGAGAGATTGAGGGAGAGAGAGATTGAGAGTAAGGAGATCTGGAGAGATCTTCTTGTGGCAAAAGTCACAGACAACCTTGAGAGACACACAGATCAAATCCCCTGAATGGGGCAAACAGATCTTAAAGCATTTAAATCGATAGGAATTACGATACTTGCATGGTTCTTTCTCGTGGGGCTGAGAACGAAAGCATGTGTGTGCGTCATGCGTTCACGTGGTCTTTCAGAGCGGGCAAAGCGCGTTAGTTTGAATGAAGGCTTAAAGGTCTTTGGTTCTCTTTGTGTTGCTGAGGAAAACCGCGTCTTGCGTGTGTGTCCTTAAGAGCGGGTGCGTGCTTTCTCAGCTCTTCCGGGCGAGCGTGGTCGCTGAAGGTTCAAAGAGTCTCTTTAAAGTTGAAGTTGCCGATTACGTTCATTTCACTGAAACTAAACGTAAGAAAAAGGTCCGAAGACGAAAATAAAGAAAGATTAAAGAAAACGGAGAAAGCTCCCTAAGGAGCCATGGAACCGGAAACCTCTCACAGGAAAAAAAAAACTATCTAGTGCTCAGAAAGAAACTTCTGTGTCAGTCTCTTATGGAGAGGAGGGTTCACGCCTCTGTTTGCGCGAACCACACATGACCGTCCGCGAATCTGAAGCGGATAAAGTTATCTTTGTCGTGTGGGGGGGATGCCCACTTGACTGAGTCATGAGGAGATTGTATTTGATCCGTTCGGCTTCAGGAGTATGAAAGGTGCAACAGCATGCACCTTACTGCATTATGCTATCGGAATTCGGCTCCGTTAGATTGAGAGAATGGCAGACATATCAAACACGTCACATGAAGATTATCGGAATACAGAGTTACATAAGATATGCATTTTATAAGCATTTAATGTTCACTCACACGACTATCAAGCCATAATACCGGCTACCATGACCTAGGAAATATCAAATTCATGTTTATGCATTTCTTAAGTGGTTATACTTATAGAAAATATAAGATTGCAGAGTCTATTCCTCTTTCTTCATCAGAATTCAAGAGGGAGCTGTGATTCCCTTGGAATTCCCTTTTGGGGTCATAAAGTTTTATGACCTAGCAAGGGGGAGAGTTACAGAAGGTGATCCTGTTGGGGAATCTTTCTTTAGAAATAAACTTAAGATTCGAAGTTACAGAACAGTCTCAAATTACATCTATAGAATAAGACAAAACTAATTAGATATGCATGCATACAGGAAGGTCGGATACAAATTCCGTGTTATATACATTAAGGACATTTCTATCCTAAGTTGCACACAAAGGCTGTTGTGTGCGGGTATGTGTGGTGTGCATCTGTCCATCCGTGGTGTGTACCACGTGAGGGTTTAGTTCGCAAATGGTTGTCTTCAAGACAAAGGGTAGTTTTGTGTTTAAATCCACTTATCAGACATAATAATTGATGAGGGGGGGGGGGACTAGCTTGAGACCCTGAATGGATCAGTTCTTTAATTCTTTGTGCCTGAACACAAATTGCAAGCAGTGTAAGGATGAGAACAACGGGGACCTGTTTCTTGATTGCGCAATGCGTCATAAATGAAGTTAATCAATGACCTGCTGGCAGACATTGGGGCACCATATCACATGATTCAAGGTTTTGTGAATTAAACATATATGTGTTCATATTTATTCAGTAGTGAAAGGAAAACAGGATTCGGTCAGTCGCTACAACTCCATGACATCAGCTGCAGTGCCGTCGCATAGGAGAGAGGCTCGGGCATGCACGTCACATCCGATGGATTTCGCAGAAAATCCGACCCGGAGACTTCACATAGAAATAGGAATACTGGCCTTCAGAGGTAATAGCAGAACCCGACAAGTGGATCATTGTAATGTGTGATTACAACCCCTTCACACACAGGCAATAAAAAAAGGATTCATTTTAAAAGAAAAGTTACATATAGCATCTTTAAAAGTTGCACTTGAAAGCTGTTTGACATTTCAAAGTTCTTGCATTTCAAAGTCCTGAAGAAGTGTGGATAGAACCACCAGCTATTGCATAGTTTTTTCAGCGATACGTCCCTTGAATAAACAACATCCTCCAGTGACAATTACTTGCAAAAGTTCTTGCAGAGCTTCAGAGAAGGCTTTAAGTTTCAAACATTAGGCATTTTACTCTTTGTACATGCAACAAAAGCATTGCGATACTCTCCCAAACTCCGACATGGTGAGATATGTGATAACACCATTAATTACGTCCTGGTAGATAAATCATGTGGAGGACTTTGAAAAGAGCCCAGGAGTGAGCTGACGTAACACTGCTTGGTTATCAGAGCTTCCGAACACAATCCCAGTTTGAAGCCTGTCGACATATTTTATAAGCTTGTTAAGAGGAAATAAAAGGTGTGCTCTGAAGAAAGGAGACCACACGCCCAAGCTTGGAAGCTTTTATCCTCCTCCTTTCCTCAGACAAAAGAGATTTCAGTGGCACTAATTACACCAAGGGTAATAATAAAGGGAGCGAAACTAAATCCCATTCTTGCCCCATACTGAGGTTTGACCCACAGCTTGACCTCCCTACCGAGAGGGAGGAGCGTTTGATTAGCGATCAAGTGATTAGTGGACTAGCGACTAGAAGTCTCCACTGTGGGGAGAGTTTCAAAAGCTCTGTTAGCTTTAAAGTTAGTCTCACAAAATTGGTGGGGAGTATATACTCTTCGGAAGTTCCTCTAATATGCTTTACTTTATTTTAAGTTCAGACAGACCACGTCTTTAATTAAAAGACGTGCCAAAATCCAAATCTCTAACTTTTTCTCTGCTTCTCAGTGCGCTTTATCCGCACATCCCAAGAGAAACGGATGTACAGGAATCCAAATACAATAAGAGGCATTATTATCTGCTGTTTTTCTTTGATGTAGCCTACAGATTTCTACAGAAATGGTCTGTTCTGATTGGGCCGTGGATAGCAAGGACAAAAACATGCTAAATGCAAATAATATATTGAATCTAACCATATAATTGTACATACCGTTTATGTTCTTATTAGTATTTGTATGTATTTTATGTGTTTCTATCACACATATACATTACGTTTTAATAGACACTAAAACAACATTGACAACATCTAAAACCAAAATAACAAATGGTATGAATCTAATTCATGAAATATTAGGTTGATTGTATTATGTTTATGATCGACGAGATTATTAATGCTCCAAATAGATGCTCCAAATATCAATTAAACATCTAAAAGTATCTTTATTTGTACGTTTTCTGAGAGGAGTTTTCCTTTGTCCATAAAAAATGCAGTTCTCTTACGAGAGGTTCTCTCGTATTGCGTAAGCTAGCTTACGCTACAGGAAAGATTCATCTTTTCTGAGAAATTGAAGCCAAAAAATTATCCTATAATTTTGTATCCATTGTCAACGCAGTTCAGCTGCAGCAGACCATGAGTGGGCTAGCTAGCAGCTCATTGGTTCGCTCACAGAGAACTGCTTAAGCCTATGAGGAGACGCGAATGAACTCTCGGCCAATGAGAGTCTGACATGCTCTCATTGCGTCAGAGCCCGCCGAAACGGGCGTGGTCAGAGAGTATAAATTCGCCTCCCAGGCTGTAAACTCTGATTTTTCATCTCTTCAGCGAGGCTACACGCATCTGCTGATCCTGAGAGAAGCCGCCGTCGTCAAAAAAAGGCAACTCTAGCGAGCATCTGGGAGACTGAGGAAGCCGGCCGTCTTCGCCACTTTCAGCCGTCCTGCGAGCTAGCGCCATCCGACGGATTTGTATCCTTTTTACGAAAAAGCTTCCTGTATTATTGTATTGTATCTAAAAGAGCCGAGCGTCTTTGTAAAGATGTCTCGTAAATCCTCCTGCGGCTCTTGCCGCGCTCCCCTCGAGACTGGAGACCGCCACGTCATCTGCGCTCTCTGCCTCGGATTGGAGCACGCCGAGCTCGCCCTCGCCGATGGCGGCTGCGATCTCTACGAGGAGATGCCGTTGTCGACCCTGCGGGCTCGACTTCAGGCCACTAAAGTTGCTTCCGCGCCGCCTCTGACTTCGCCGCGGAAGAAGAAACGCCGCTCTCAGAGGCCGCCGGAACCCCAGCTGGGAGCGTTCATCCCGCCGGAGCCTGTCGCCTCCCGCTCTCCTTCTCCGCCGCTTCCGGACGTACAGTTGCCGCCGAGTGGCCGCTCTGTCGCCTCCGATGACGTCGCGGACATCAAGGAAACCTGTTCGCTTCTCGCTTCAGACAGTGAGGAATGGTCCGGTTCTCACGCCTCCTCGGCCCGAGAATCCTCTGGGACCCGCGCTGGAATCGAGGAGGAATTAGTGTGCCTCCTCTCACAGGCCGTCGAACGCCTCGGGCTCGATTGGTCCCCTCCCCCCGAGCAGACCATCAACCGTATGGACGGCAGCTACTTCCGCCAGCGCTCGACTCCCGTCACTAAACGGGCCACGCCCTTCCTGCCTGAACTGCACGCAGAACTCACGAAGTCCTGGAATGCCCCGCTCTCTGCCAGAACTCGCTCTGACTCTTCCGCCCCGCTTCGCGTTGTGGACGGAGCCGCAGAAAAGGGCTATCTCTCCATTCCCCCTGTAGAGGACCAGGTCGCCGCACATTTATGCCCGCCTTCCACGAGATGGCGCTCATCACCTGTGCTTCCCTCTAAAGCCTGCAGAGCGACTTCGAGCTTTCACGCCCGCGCTTACTCAGCCGCCGGCCAAGCAGTCTCTGCACTCCACTCCATGTCCGTCCTTCAGATTCTACAGGGCGATTTACTTCGTGAATGGGACGAGAGCGGAAAAATTCCCCCCTCAGTCGCGGATTTAAGGAGTGCCACGGACATTGCCCTTCGCGCTACAAAATCTGCTGCTCAAGCCCTGGGGAAATGCATGGCCGCCATTTGTGTGTCTGAAAGACATTTGTGGCTCACACTCGCCGACATGGGAGATTCTGAGCGCGCCGCCTTTCTCAACGCCCCGCTCTCTCCATCCGGCCTCTTCGGATCTGCTGTCACGGGTATCGTTGACCGTTTCTCCGAAGTGCAGAAAGCCTCCCAGGCCATGAATCTCTTTCTGCCTCGTCGCGCTAGCTCCTCTGCAGGCCGCTCACGTGACCAGCCTCCTGCACGAGCCCCACCCCAGCGCCCAGCTCAGCACAGTCAGACTTCTCAGCGACGCCAGGGCGGCCGCCCTCGTTCTCGCTCTGACAGCCGCCACAGACCGCCGCCTCCCCAGGGGCCTCGGCCTAGGATCACGCTGAAACCTGATCACTCGAAGTCTGCCTAGCACAGCTGAGGAAAAGACGGCGCTCTCCCGCCGCGGCCGGACCGCCGTCAAAGTTTCGCCCTCTGTTAGTCCCCGCTCACGCGGCTACTACAGCAGTGTACCCCGCCATTACCAAGCCGGTCCCCTTTCCCGCTTGCATGAGCACAAACGCCGTTTTCACGGCGACCCAGAGAAATCTCAAAAAGAGCATAAAAGCCTCCTGTGTAGAAAATGTGCCCACAACACTGTGTTCACTCATACACAAAAGCATTTCAGTTCCCGTGTTTCTCACGGGACATTTCCCAGTGGGTGCTAAACACAATAAGGCTAGGCTATCGCTTACAGTTTCACCGCCGCCCTCCACGTTTCCGAGCGCGGCTAGAAACTATTGTGAACCCAGAAGCAGTGACTCTGCTCCGTTCAGAGATAGCAAAACTATTGTGCAAAAGGGCTATAGAGAGAGTTCCTCTATCTATGAGTGAGTCGGGGTTTTACGGCCGTTATTTTCTGGTTCCAAAGAAAGACGGCGGCCTCAGACCAATCTTAGACCTCAGATTTCTGAACAAAGTTCTCATGAAGAGACCGTTCAAAATGCTCACTATCAGAAAACTCCTCGCGCATGTGCGCCAGGGGGACTGGTTCATTTCACTAGATCTGAAAGATGCTTACTTTCAGATTCAGATAAATCCCCTTCACAGGCCATTCTTACGTTTCGCCTTCGAAGGCCAGGTTTATCAATACACCGTCCTTCCGTTCAGCCTATCCCTAGCACCCCGCACGTTCACGAAGTGCATGGATGCGGCGCTCGCCCCCCTGCGGAGTCAGGGGCTGCGAATACTGAACTATTTGGACGACTGGCTGATTTTGGCACAATCACAGAGAGAGCTACTGTCTCATCGTACAGTTCTCCTCGACCATCTGAAAGCTTTGGGCCTCTCTGTCAACTGGACAAAGAGCGCACTACAACCCAGTCAGACTATCTCCTTCTTGGGTATAGAGCTAGACTCGGTCACGATGACGGCTCGTCTGTCAACACAGCGTGCGTGCCGTGTTCAGCGTCTCGCCGCATCTTTTCAGATGAACAGACTCACACCTTTGAAAACTTTTCAGAAGGCGTTGGGTTACATGGCCTCAGCCTCCGCAGTGCTCCAGCTGGGGTTACTGCGCATGCGCCCGCTTCAGCTCTGGTTGAAGAGCCGTGTGTCTCACTGCGCATGGACCACGGGCCGCCAGCTGATAAAGGTAACGCAGACCTGTATCACAGCTCTGCAGCCATGGACCGTGGCAGAATGGTTTCAGCGGGGCGTTTCCATGGGGACCTTTTCTCGCTGAAAAGTCATTTCGACAGACGCATCCAACTTCGGCCCCTGGTCAGCTCAGGAGAGTCTCCTCCACATAAACTGTTTGGAGATGCTGGCGGTCGAGAACGCGCTCACGCGCTTTCTTCCACACATTCACGGTCACCACGTGCTGATCCGTTCGGACAATGTAGCCGTGGTCTCCTATCTAAACCGTCAGGGCGGAGTCAGATCCAGGAATCTCTTCCAGCTGACAGAACGCATCTTAGTTTGGTCTCAGTGTCACCTGCTCTCGCTCAGAGCGACGCACGTGCCGGGTCATCTGAACGACGGTCCAGACAGTCTGTCCAGGAACCCCATTCCCCCCGGGGAATGGTCCCTGCACACTCTTACAGTCCAAAAGCTGTGGCGAATATTCGGCAGAGCAGAGGTGGATCTCTTCGCCTCAGAAGAGAACACCCACTGCCCAATATTTTTCTCAAAGAGCGAGGACGCGCTAGCCCAGACCTGGCCCAGCCGCCCGCTTTATGCATTCCCTCCGGTTTCTCTGCTACCACAGGTGCTTCAGAGAATCAGGTAAACACGCCACTCGGTGCTCCTCATAGCCCCGCGTTGGGAGGGTCAGACTTGGTTTCCGGAGCTCACTCAGCTGTCACAGACAGCCCCGTGGCCCATTCCAGTCAGAGCAGATCTCCTCTCCCAAGCTCGCGACACGATCTGGCATCCCCACCCAGAGCGCTGGGCGCTACATGCGTGGGTGATCAACGACTACCCGTTGCTTTGCCAGAGGGAGTGTTAAACATGATCATGCAGGCTAGAGCGGCTTCTACTAGAAGGCTCTATGCGTCTAAATGGTCTGTGTTCTCCAAATGGTGCACCGACAGAAATTTGGACCCACGGTCATGCGAGGTCCCTTCCTTGCTAGTTTTTCTCCAAGAGATGTTGGACAAGGGCAGGTCCCCGTCCACTCTCAAGGTGTATGTGGCAGCCGTCGCAGCGTTCGTTGAACCCCGGCGCGGCCAGTCACTGGGCAAAGATGGCTTGGTCATCCGCTTCCTCAGGGGAGCTAGAAGGATGAACCCCCCGCGCCCCCCTTCGGTGCCGATTTGGGACCTTTCCATAGTTCTCGAAGCTATGAAAGCCCCCCCATTCGAACCGCTAAACACCGTGGACCTCAAATACCTTTCGCTCAGAACCGTTTTTCTGCTCGCGCTCGCGTTTTTTGTTTCGTTCGGTGGGCGCACCAAAGGGTTGGCCGCCTCGAAACAGACTCTATCCAGATGTATAGTTGATGCCATTGCAGCCGCATACGCATCAAAAGACCTGCCATGCCCTCTGGGCATCAGGGCTCATTCCACTAGAGGCATGGCCTCATCGTGGGCATGGTCCAGCGGAATTTCCATTCATGACATTTGTGTGGCAGCGGGATGGGCTTCCCCCTCCACCTTTGTCAGATTTTACAATCTGGAAGTTCCCGCCTTGCAGGCTAAACTACTAGCAGTCTAGTATGTTACAGCTCTTCTGGTTGAGCTGCACTATAGGGAGTTTTTCACTCAGACCGGTTTCGCTCTGTCCCTCTCTATCATGTGCTTATGTACTACACAATCTCCGGCCCGCTCTGCCTTTGTCACATGTACATATATTTATTCCCACTCATAAGGGTTCCCTGGGGTCTCCCCTGGGACTCATAGTGGATGCTTAGCACGCACAGCGTTGACCAGGTGTTCCCGTAGCGTAAGCTAGCTTACGCAATACGAGAGAACCTCTCGTAAGAGAACGAATCGGTTACCTAACGTAACCTCGGTTCTCTCTAGATGAGGTAATGAGTATTGCGTTCCTGGCCGTGCTTGTGCTACTAGCGTTCTCGCTTCATTCTATGAAAACCAGAGTTTACAGCCTGGGAGGCGAATTTATACTCTTTGACCACGCCCGTTTCGGCGGGCTCTGACGCAATGAGAGCATGTCAGACTCTCATTGGCCGAGAGTTCATTCGCGTCTCCTCATAGGCTTAAGCAGTTCTCTGTGAGCGAACCAATGAGCTGCTAGCTAGCCCACTCATGGTCTGCTGCAGCTGAACTGCGTTGACAATGGATACAAAATTATAGGATAATTTTTTGGCTTCAATTTCTCAGAAAAGATTAATCTTTCCCGTAGCGTAAGCTAGCTTACGCAATACTCGTTCCCTCATCTAGAGAGAACCGAGGTTACGTTAGGTAACCGATTCGTTTTTCTCTGCTCGCTTCTCGACTGGCGCTTCCCGTCAGCACAAGTTTGGTATCGTTATAAAGCGCAGCATTCCAACTTTGTAAATATTCATAGCGCATTCTCGATGACACAAGTCTGAACAATGATTGACCAGTGATTTTCAAAACTCATGCTGATGTAAACAAAACAATCTTACTCGCACTGACTGACAGATCCGAAGCATGCGCACAAAGACGCCTCAGACAGCGCGCAGGCCTACACATATACTGTACACAGAATTACAGTATTTCAAAATATCTGTCTTGGTGAGTATTCGCGCAAACATTATCTATTATGTCTCAAGTGAAGTATGTTTTTCGTATAGATATTTGGTTTTGTCTGGGTGTGTGCCAATTTGGTGTTATTACCAGGAATTTTAAGGTATGTTTGCTTGGTGATTTCGTTTTGGAACCTTCAGAAAACTTAAATGGTAAATGGACTGCATTTATATAGCGCTTTCACAGACCCAATGGCCACCAAAGCGCTTTACATATTGCCTCACATTCACCCATTCACTCATACACCGACGCGGTGTCAGCCATGCAAGGCGCCATCCAGCTCGTCGGGAGCAGCTGGGGTTAGGTGTCTTGCTCACGGACACCTCGACACTTGGTCAGGTGGAACCGGGGATTGAACCACCAACCTTCTGGTTTGTAGACAACCTACATGAGCCACTGCCGCCCCTTAAACTCAAAGCTTTTCTCAAAATTGACTTTGCTGACTCTGTCGACTTCAAACAAGTGTAGCTCAGTAATTTTTTGTCTGATTCCAACAAATCATACATCATTTTGAAGGTTTTTTTAATAGGGAATGTGACAATAATAACTAATTTGTGAAAATGTGCTCATTGCAACTCATTTTGCCAGCACGGGTCACATATAAACAATGAGACCAAGTTAATTTATGACATCCCCATCCATGAACAAAACTATGGAAGGTAAAAGAAAATACAATCCAGACTACATTAAACTGGTTTACTGGTAAGGAGGACATGATGTGTGCTAACCACAATGTGTTTTGTGCATTGAATTATGGGCTGCCAAAAGCATGAATTCATCCAAATTAGATTTAGTATGATAAACAATTCTGATATTGTGTTGGGTTTCCACTCAATGTCCAATACAAAATCCAGAATTACTGAAGCAAAACCAGTTGTATTCAATATTTTGGCTGATTTGATTATGCATTCAGCTACTAATCAGGGGCCGTATTCACAAAGAATTGTAAGGCGAAAAGTAGCTCCTAACTGGCGAATTTAGGAGCAACTCCTAAAAATAATGGGCATGTCACTCCTAACTTTAGGACTCCTAATTTTTTTTCACTAAGTAATTCACGAACCATTTTAGCCCTAAAAGTAGCACCTAAGTCTGGGACTGCTTAAAAGAAGTCGAGATTACTCCTAACTCACTAAGACCTATTCACAAAGGATTGTAGCGCATACCACCGCCTCTCGCAGTCGTCCGGCTTCTGCGACACAAGCGGGAATGCTGCATTCATTGATCTGCAAACAAATCCTCTCCCTTGTCTCACGCTTAGTTTTGCTTGATATCCCAGTGCCGAATTTCCCTTTTATCATTATTACTTTTTTTCAGCACCAAGCCACCAACTGGGCCAGCAGCAATAACTGATCCTGAGTCCAGTTGGGCTTTCTTTTAAGTTTTGGCGAGTTCATAATCCACCGTCATTCAACTCTTACATTACTTCAATAGGAGCAACATTTCCTTGCTTTAAGTAGTCTATTTAATAGGATGTCAATTAACCAAGCAAGTGTCAATGCAAGTGTCGTTTTTTCATTATTAGGCAAGTGACGGTTTTCATTAGGGTATTACCTTAATTTAATTGAATTTCCTGACTTTTCTCTCTCTCTCTGCCTTTTTAGAATTACACTTCACTGGGGCCTGCACACACATTCATTATTTATGTATTTCGATGACATTACTATTATTATGTTGTGTAGGACACAGACATATTTAGATATCGTAATTCCATGATTTGTTGCGTCTGTGTTATGTTCCGCATGATGGCCCTGTCCTCTAACAACCAATCACCGCCCAGATAGCACATGTACGTCTGCAAGATGTCTGTTAAAGATCACTTCATCTGGAAAGCATCTGCTGTTTACTAACATCTGATAGACATCTTTAAGATGTCAGTTTATCATACATTCTAAATCTTTACATCTTAAAAACATCTTCTAATTGTCTATTTGACATCTGACAGGAAACGTCCTATAGATGTATTGCAGATGAGCAAACACTCTAAAAAATACGTCTTCCAGATGTAAACACACACATCAAATAGACGTCTCTGTGATGTACGTGTGATATCAGGGCGTGATCATTGCGAGGAAGCTCGTGCATGAGAATTGATGTCATCCATAGCAACGAAGACTCACTCTTAGTTTAGGAGTTGTCATTTTTCCTTACTAAGAGTAGGTCTGAAAGGCATTGTGAATAACTTTTAAGAGAAAACTCCTAGCTAAAATATTTTAGTGCGATTTAGGAGTACTCCTAGTGGTAAGATAAACATTTTTGTGAATACGGCCCCAGAACTCCATTTAACAATTTTTTTCTCAAAATAGTACACAAAAGGCTGTCTGGGCCTGCTTATGAGTACATGTGTTATGATTATGCAAGTTACTCTGTAAAGACTGAAATTAATTCACTAGTAATGGTAAACAGCTTGATCAAATGAAAATAGGAGAAAAGCTCTTACCCTTTTTCTGTCTTAGCGGAAGAGCGAGGAAATCTAATTCAATTAATCTCCTTCATTAGCAGGAGACATAGAGTCGGAAACAGATAGAGAAACGTGAGAACACAGCTGTAATCACCTGAGACATAGCAACTTCTTAATATTGTTAGCTGTTGACAGTGTTGTCGTTCCCCTGTGGGGCAGTATGCTGATGGGTATGGAACACTCATCATCTGTGAATTCCAGGGGCAATCACTTTATTTACACCTCTTCCTGCTCCCACCGTTTTGAGCCCCCATCGACAGATGAAAATTAGAGTAGTGAGGAGTGATTTGAAGATGATGATTTCAACATTGTCTTCCTGCTGCTTTCACTGCCACACAAAACAGATCAGCTCAGTGGAGCAGATAATACTGTGCTTTTTCCAATCTCAATTTTAAAAACCAAAACAAAGATATACGTTGAACTTTCTTTTAAATGAAATACTTAAATGTGAATTTGCCTACAGCTTCGATATTTGACCAATGATAAAAATTGGATCCTGTAATTTCTTAATTTATGTCAGGAGTGCAAAATAATCAATCGGTAACTGAATAGAATAAAAACATGCAGTCATATTCAGTCACGTCTGCTGTGGTTTATTTGTGTTCACACAGCTGCACTGAACAGCGTCCGTTAGGGCTCTTAGTCCAAAAGTGCTCATATTTGAAGAAATATTGATTTATTCTCACATTTGCTTAATGTTTCGTCATACAGAATATAATTAAAAATACAAATATATATATATATATATATATATATATATATATATATATATACAGTACTACCGGTCAAAAGCTTTAGATCTGTAAGATTTTTAATATTTTTAAAAGAAGTCTCTTCACAAAAACACATTTAAAATCTTACTGATCAAAAACTTTTGACCGGTAGTGTATATTATAAAAATGGGTAACGCTTAAGATTACAGCCCGGAAAGTACTGGGTAATTAAAGCAATTTTACAGCGTAACCTTCGGTAGTTATAGTGTACCTATAACGTACATACAATATAAGTATAAGGGAACAATATTTTAAGTTTGGGGAATAAAGGGGTAACAATAACAATCTTACATTGTGATCAATTTAGCAAGAACATACGTACATGCGTACCTTTTTGAAATAATGGTGAACCAGTACATACTGTATAGGCTTTATAAATAGATATAATAGATATGTACCCTGTAATTTTTAAAATGTAATCTTTTTAACAAAAGTGCACTGAAAACGAAAACTAATGCAACTTTTGCTTAAATATTGGGGAAAGATACTCTTGTTTCATGTAGCTTGTTACCCCCTTGTTCGATGTAGTTACAGGGTAAGTGTGACATTGCGGGCTGTAAATTAAAGTGGTGCTTGTTACCCTCTTGTTCCATGTAGTTACAGGGTAAGTACAATAAAAATGCATACACAATCTTATATCACTGACTCGGAAACCTTTATTTATTATACAAGCACCACTTACCATGTCACCACATGAAACAAGATATATTTCCCAGTATTTAAAAAAATTGCAATAGTCTTAGCTTTTCTTGCCTTGAAACATGTTAGCCCAAACTTACAGTTTTTCTCGATTGCTTAAACACTATAACCAGGCTTTTGAACTAAAATTTCAAAACCATAATGCCATTTATCAAAAAGTACACCCATTTCACTGAACTATGAACACTATTCCCCTGTTTTGACACTTTAGTCAGATTTGTTGAACTGTCACAGCAAAACTCTACACACAAATCCCTTCATTTCTCATTGCCTACACCACGTGGTCATTTAGAAAGCACTAGCATTCAATATTGTTCACTCAAGTCAGCTCAGCTTCAGCTCAGTTAGCACACAATTACCCAGGTGAAAACACTAAGAGTCAAAATTGAACACACATCAGTCAGATCCTTCAATAGATAGATAAAAGGTTATACAATATTTTATAAAAGATAAAAATCAGTTTACTGAGTTTTGGAACAATGGATCCACAGAGAAATTAAGCAATAGGTCGAGGAGGGAGAGGAGGAGGAGGAGGGAGAGGAAGAAGAGGAGGAAAAGGAAGAGGAGGAAAAGGAGGAGGAAGAGGAATTGGAGGAGGAATAGGAGGAGGAAGAGGAGGAGGAATAGGAGGAGGAGGAGGAGGAAGAGGAGGAGGAGGAGGAAGAGGAGGAGGAGGAGGAGGAGAAGGAGGAGGAGGAGGAAGGGCAAGGGCAAGAAGACAAGCAGTCTCGGATGAAATTCAAGCCACTTTAGTTGGCCATGTCCTTGTCCATGGTATGACTATGAGGGAGGCTGGGCAACGAGTACAGACAAATTTGAGTCGCTTCACCGTCGGATCATCAGAACCTTCAGGGAGGTGTGGTGGCAAACACATTTCTATCACTGAATAAGAGACAAACATTTCCAATTGTCTTTAATGAGGTTTATCTTCTTGCAAGAAAAGGCAGTCGTACAGTCACACAGAGTGGCTGCAGAGTGTGACAGTGAAGGGAGGGCATCCTTTCTCCTTTATAGTCTTGACTCCCAGAATGTTATCTTTCTAGGCAAATTATGGTATTTCAACCATATGTGGAACATTCTTAGACTTGTTCATCATATTGTATCCTTGAGTGGAGGCATGTACCAACACTCTTTACCATTCCAATACAATTCCATATTTGAATAAGGTTTGTGTGTGCTCTTTTACTGTCATATGATGCTCACACACATCTTACGTAAGAGTAGGAGAGAGTAAAAAAAAGCAAGCAACATGACTTACCAGTTTTGGAAATGTTGTTTTGAATTTATAGCACCAGTGTGTAAGACTATGTTGTAGTGTGTGTATTTTTGAGGGCTTGTGTGTGCTGTCTGAGGGCAAAGTTTGGTTTTTCAGCAAGAGTGAATGGTTTTGAGTGTAGAGCTTCATTTTGACCTGAAAATAGGATGTTTGGGGAATTGGGTGAGACGTTATGGATTTGTGTTTACAGTTTTGGGAATACGAGGCATAGTTTCAAGAAATGTGTTTAAGCAATCGAGAAAAACTGTAAACATCTGCACTTTTGCTATAAAAAAAAAAAATATATATATATATATATATATATATATATATATATATATATATATATATATATATATATATATATATATATATAAATATAGCTGCGAGCAGCGATTACGGGCCCAAGCCGGTGGCACCGCAACCCCGGTTCCTTTAGTTACCTAAAGGCACCGGGGTGGCGGTGCCGCCGGCTTTGGCCCTTCATCGCTGCTCGCAGCTATATATATATATATATATATATATATATATATATATATATAAAAACAAATATATATATATATATAAACAAATATATATATATATGTATATATATATATATATAAACAAATATATATATATATATATATATATATATATATATATATATATGTATTTGTTTATATATTATTTGCCTTGCCTGATTAGAACAATGAAAAAAATAAAAAAAATAACTAGGAAATCACTAACCCGAGAGAATTATTCTGCTTTGATGATACACTCAAAATATTCCACAAGCAATCCTTTAAATTTAATGATATTCAGAACAGAACAAGAATAAAAAAATATATAATTAAGAAATAACCGAAATAATTTAAAGCGAAAGTGAAAGTAAGTGGTGTTGGGCTCACGTAACTCTCTCATTAGAATAAAACTGTTTCAACATTTGCGATGTATTTGGATGCTAAACTATTCTTTATTATAGGCTTTGTACTTCACTTACGTTCCAATATGTGTTTGTGTGTGTGTGTGTTTATGTGTGTGTGTGTGTGTTTATGTGTGTTTATGTGTGTTTATGTGTGTGTGTGTGTGTGTGTGTGTGTGTGTGTGTGTGTGTGTGTGTGTGTGTGTGTGTGTGTGTGTGTGTGTGTGTGTGTGTGTGGGTGAGGTGCGGGTGCAATTGAACTGTTACACATAAAAACATACTCTGTCATTTTGTTCATAGAGGACATCATTCAAACTGCAAAGTGTTTACTTATATTTGTGTACACTCGCAATAAAACACAACAAAGTGCTTTTGTCAAACTATAAACTCTTGTCAAACTGTAACCTACAACTGTCCCCCAACCAAAATCTCACCCACACACTGTTTAAAAGCAAAAAATATTTATCCAACCCCATTTAAAAACAGTCTGTGGGTGCCATCTTTTGGACATTCACCATATCGCATTGATTTTCATTTATTGGCTCAGAGCCCTAATCTGTTTATTTTTCAATTACACATTCTACATTGATTAAGAAAGAAAATTCAAATGTGTTTTTTTATTTTATACAGGAATAAATTATTTATAATTCAGATGAGAATAAAATTAGTGTTAGTTAAAATTTTAAGGAAAACAAATATATTGATCTGAAATATAGCACATTCATTTTAAATTCATTCAGGTTAAATTACCAAACATACAATCTTAATTTAATTTAAAGCAAACAATACATATATGGGTTGTATGCATATTTTGGAATTTAAAAAAAAGATATATATCCAAAAAGACAAGGCCTTAAACTTGAACAAGGGTTAAACTCTTGTCGCTGTAAGAGACACAATGATTCAGCATTTTGAACGAATCGATTGACTCAAAGATTCAATGACCAATCCATAAACATCCTGTCTCATTCATGAATGACTCCGTCGTTCGAACGAATCGTTTGAACGAATGAATCAATGACTCGCTCATTAAGACAGTCGCCTGCCGACACCTAATGACGGTTTAGTGTTGTTTAAAAAGTATTATTCTTTCCAACGATTGTTAATTAACTCATATTTAAAACAATCTCATAACATTATTTAATGCATTGTTATTTTTCAGTGTAAACGATTTAATTTGATCACCCCTACCTAGAGTAACTAGTACCTAGAGCCTAGAATAACGAGTACCTAGAGCCATATAGTGTCTTATTATTCTAAATAATTGAATTTATTGATCAAATTTACAAATTAAAAATGAAAGATGAAGCATACATTTAATAAGATTAGACTAGGGGTGCCAAGCAGATATTACAATATGCAGATTTAAATATATCATGGCCCCCCACCGTCAATTTGGTGTGTGTGTATAATAAAATCATTTAGTCACTACAATTAAAACTTGAACGTGTTTGCTTACTAAATTGTGAGCAAAACGAAAGTTGCAGCAAAGATCAGCAACAGGAGTCAAAATTCATTAATCACGAGTGAAGAGCTGACTGAAAAAAATGATGACGGAATATTTTGTGTAAAAGCGCCTATTTAAGCGAATCTGTCATTTACTCATTTGTTGTTGTGTTTTCCCTGAAAACCGGAAGCAATCGGCCCCCGATATGGCGCTAATTTTAAAGTGACACTAAAAAGTATGCGGCTGCACTGGCATTCATAACGGTGCGCGTCCATGGCGACGAGCGAGCAGAACAGAGCGAACGTTTTTTCATTTCTACTTCCATAGAAATTCATTCGAGCGCACTGCGAGCGCCACCACTATAAATGTCCGTGCGGACGTCCTTACTTTACTTTCACTTTTATATTAGCAATTTAAAAGCCCTCGCTGGTGTCTAACGTCGATTAACCGGTGGGAAAAGATCCTCACAGCCACATACCTAATATATTTATATTTAATTACAATAGCCATACCTGATAAAAAAAGTTTTATGTACTGAGTTGATATCATTTTGGACACAAGAGGGCAGTATAGCCCTTTGTATTACTTGATGTATTTATTTTTTAACTGAATAGCACATTCTGGCTGTTTTTAAACTTGTACATTGTTCTTAAATTGAAAACAAGAATACAATGGGTTTAGTTCTGATATTTGTATAATTTTATCTAGAAATAAATGGTGTATAATTATTTTTTTAGAAGATATGAGGCTTTTAGTGTTTACTTTTTTGACATGACTTTAATCCCTCGCCATAGCAAAACAATTTGAGAAATTCAATAGCCATTCACAATTTAGCTTATTTAATGTATTTTCATCATGTTGAAAAAGTTTGGTGGGAATTAAATAAACCACTTAAGAGGAGTGGGTAAAAAATCAGAGGCTGGAAAGCATCTGCATCCCCCCCCCCCCCCCCCCCCCACACACACACACACACACACACACACTTTTGTCAAAAGCATTTAGAAAGTGACACACTTCCTGCTGCCAGTTGGTGGCTCTATAACTTTTACTCACAATAGTCACATCCATGTGATCGGCCTCTTACCACGAACACACTGCTGAAGTTTCATCAAGATCAGTTAATGTATGCAGAAGTTATAACACTTCGTGTTTCTCTTTACTCGCCATAAATTCGTTTCCTCGCCACGGCCAAACCGTTCGAGATATCAAAAATCCGTCCGCAATTTAGCATCTTCAATGTGTTGACCTCAAGCTGACCGAGTTTGGCGGTAAACGTATGCAATCTCTAGGAGAAGTACTTCAAATTCCTGAGCAAGCGTTCTCCAAACAACCCATAATAGCCGACTTCCTGTTGGGCTGGCGTAAAACTTGACCGAGGGTAAGTTGTTCGGCCCGATGAGATCTATATGTGTACTGAGTTTCATATTTATTCATGCAAGCGTGTTTGATCTATGGACCAAGTTTTGTGGACCCCGTTCAAGGGGGCGCTGTTGAGCCCCCCTGCCACGCCCGGGTACCAGCTTCAGCCCGGCCCTGATGGCCGTGGGCTCTGACCTGTGTGCAAAGTTTGACTAAAGGTGGCGCTACTGAGCCCCTCACCACGCCCGTTTCTGAAACTTTGCACGTGTCTACTAGCTAATAAATGAGATGTGTCTGTCGAGTTTCATGCAATTTCAAGCATGCTAAGAGTCTCAAAAGCATCAAAAAAGAATATTAAAGTTTGATGCGTTGCCATGGCAACATTATCTTAGATATTAAACAATCCTTTCACAGGTCTACATCTGCCGTGTTTTTACATTATACAGATGAAGTTTGAAGCAAATCGGGTAAAAATAAGAGGGTGATTTCAAAGCATTTTGAAAGTGATACACTTCCTGCTGCCAGTTGGTGGCGCTATAACTTTGACTCACAATAGTCACATCCATGTGATCGGCCTCTTACAGCGAACACACTGCTGAAGT
Organism: Rhinichthys klamathensis goyatoka; assembly: GCF_029890125.1. NCBI lineage: Eukaryota > Metazoa > Chordata > Actinopteri > Cypriniformes > Leuciscidae > Rhinichthys > Rhinichthys klamathensis. Next base: position 2,277,586 of record NW_026606714.1, on the reverse strand, counting down.
TTCATCGAGATTAGTTAATGTATGCAGAAGTTATAACACACTTCCTGTTTCCATTATTCGCCATAAATTCGTTTCCTCGCCACGGCCAAACCGTTCGAGATATCAAAAATCCCCTGGCAATTTTTCATCCTCAATGTCTTGACTTCATGCACACTGAGTTTGGCGATGATCGAAGGAATTCCCTAGGAGAAGTGTTTTAAATTCCTGAGCATGCGTTTCCAAACAACCCTAAATAGCCGACTTCCTGTTGGGCTGGCGTAAAACTTAGAGCACGAAAGTTGTTCAGCCTGATGAGATCTATAAGTGTCCTGAGTTTCAGATTATTACATGCAAGCGTGTTTGATATATGGACAAGTGTTCAAACCCCATTCCAGGGGGCGCTGTCTAGCCCCCCTGCCACGCCCGGGTACCAGCTTCAGCCCGGCCCTGATGGCCACGGGTTCTGACCCGTGTGCAAAGTTTCAAGAGTTTTCGAGCACGTTAAGGGCCCCAAAAGTGCCCAAAAGGTAGTAAAATAATAATAAATATAGCTGCAAGCAGCGATGACGGGCCCAAGCCGGTGGCACCGCCACCCCGGTGCCTTAGTTACCAACAACTGGTTAAATGCCTTTACTTTATTAATAAAACTTATTTTAAAAATACAAGGCTTAAGGCATTTATTTTCTTTTTTAATGCAGGCCAAACCACACAGCAGTGAAATGGTTAATCTAGCCCCCCTCCCCCTCCTCCCCCTCCCTCTCCCCTCCCCCTCCCTCATAGAATAGCATGCATGTAAGCATCTTTATTAAAGTGAATTAGTGTGAATCTCTCTCATGAGTAAATCCTACATCAACAATAACCTAGGGTAATTTTAAGCATGATCATAAACATAGAAATGCATGGCAAACATTGCATGTTGCCAATATTTTTGAGAAACCCGCAGGCTAATGCTAATGAATACAATTTGTGTCATGCTGGAAACATTTTCTGGTGTTTTTCGATTACAGCCAATGCCATGACTGCTTCTTAAATGTTAAAAGGGCTTGCCATACAGAGACGTAGGCTCAGAGAGAGGCTCACCATATTCAAACCAAAATATCTGACTTGCTGTTGGTCGGAGCAAATGACTGTAAATTCGAAAGTTGTCCGGCTCGAGGAGAACAATATACATACCAATTTTTGTAACTGTAGATAAAACTAATCCCCCCACTTTTGACAAAAGGTGGCGCTACTGAGCCCTCACCACGCCCGTTTCTGAAACTTTGCACATGTCTACTGGCTAATAAATGTAATGTGTCTGTCGAGTTTTATGCAATTTCAAGCATGCTAAGAGTCTCAAAAGCATCAAACAAGAATATTAAAGTTTGATGCGTTGCCACGGCAACAGTATCTAAGATATCAATAATCTTTTCACAGGTCTACATCTGCCGTGTGTTTACATTATACACAAAGTTTGAAGCAAATCGGGTAAAAATAAGAGGGTTATTTCAAAGCATTTTGAAAGTGACACACTTCCTGCTGCCAGTTGGAGGCGCTATAATTTTGACTCACAATAGTCACATCCATGTGATCGGCCTCTTACAACGAACACACTGCTGAAGTTTCACCAAGATCAGTTAATGTATAAAGAAGTTATAACACACTTCCTGTTTCTCTTTTCGCGCCATAATTTCGTTTCCTCGCCACGGCCAAACCGTTCGAGATATCAAAAATCCCCTGGCAAATTTTCATCGTCTATGTCTTGACCTCATGCTGACCGAGTTTCGTGGCATTTGTTTGAATTCTCTAGGAGGAGTATTTCAAATTCCATTGCATGCGTTTTCCAAACAACCCTAAATAGCCGACTTCCTGTTGGGCTGGGGTAAAAAGTAAGAGTATGAAGGATATATGAACCGATGAGATCTATATGTGTACCGAGTTTCATATTATTACATGCAAATGTGTTTGATTTATGGACCAAGTTTTCGGACCCTGATCCAGGGGGCGCTGTCGAGCCCCCCTGCCACGCCCGGGTACCAGCTTCAGCCCGGCCCTGATGGCCGCGGGTTCTGACCCGTGTGCAAAGTTTCAAGAGTTTTCCAGCACGTTAAGGGCCCCAAAAGTGGCCGAAAGTTAGTAAAATAATAATCATCCTAAGGAAAACAATAGGGCCTTCCCTTCGCCCTTTCAGGGCTTGGGCCCTAATAAGTCGGAAGAAGAATAATAATAATCCTTAGGAAAACAATAGGGCCTTCGCCTTTTCAAGGCTTGGGCCCTAATAAAAGTATAAATGCATAGATATGTACCCTGTCATTTTTAAAAAGCCTATACAGTATGTATTGCCTTGGTACACAATTATTACAAAAAGGTATGTGTATGTTCTCGCTAAATTGCTCCCAAATGTAAGATTGTTGTATCATATAGTAGAATAAGTACCCCTTAGTTCTATAATACTTACAGTATAAATATTTTTTTAATTCTCCTGGTTGTTACCCCTTTATTCCCCAAACTTTACATATTGTTCCCTTATACTTACATGCAAGTACTTTATAGGTACACTATAATTACCGAAAGTTACTCTGTAAATTCCTCTTAATTACACAGTACTTTCCGGGCTGTAATCTAAAGCGTTACCTAAAAATGTTATTGATTATTGATTGCTCAATGTGAAAAAATGCAGTTTTGTCAAGTGAAAATTTCAATTTATGAGCTTCCTTCAAAATCACATGCAATATGGGTTCTAAGCAAAGTGAACTCTTGAATCTGAGGTTGTGTTACATTTGCATGATGTATGGTGACTGCTTTGATCGCTGTTCCTGAGACAGTTCTTTATACCTACCAAAAAGAGTAATAGGTCAACCAAGGAACCCGGAAAAGGTGTAAGCATGTGCCTGTAAGCAACAGATGAACTGTAGCAGGGTTTTCTTTCTTCTGAGATGACAGTCAGATAAGGAACAGAAAATGTCTGTGGAATGCATCTTTAAATATAAAGAATGTAAACTCTATTCTTTATTCTGATCCTGTAGTACACACAAAAACTGCCTCAGGGGTCTCCTTCAAGTGACTCTGATATGATAGCATGTCCTCTTTTATTTCGGGGTTACAGTGACCTCAGTTTATACTTCACTATGCACTTGCACCTGAATACTACATGCTGATGCAGTGCAAAGAGCAGAAAGAGAAGAATGGGTTGCGTTTTTGTTGACCTGATTGCTATCCCTCTTTGTGGTTATGGCTTCCTCTAATTGGACAGGACTAGCGTGGCCAACTTGACGAAGCCAAGCAATGGATTTGGAGGTCTGTAATTGGTAGAGGGGGCTTCTACCAGTAGCACATAGCCAATTAATACTCACCACAGAGAGAGCTGAAAATCGACTTCTTTTTTAGTTCGTCTCTCCAGTCAAAGTTTCAAAGCGTTTAAAAGATGTTGCTCGGGAGTCTTTCCCAAAATCCTGCCTTTTATTTCCTGACTTTTACATGTTTTGTTTCCTAATGAAAATTATTCTTATGAGGGGGTTGACGAGAAAAAAGGCAGATTGAGTTAGAGACGCTTTTGGTTTGTTTTCAAAAGGGATGAAAAGAAACAAATCCCCTCTAACTATTAGCTTAAAAAGAGACAGAAATAATTTCTCGGTTAATAACAGTAGGCACTACAAAGACTGGCTAACCGCTTTACTCTTTGAGTATCACAGCGGTGCTAAACTGTGGGAGGCTGGAGTAGTAGACTTCTTAAACACAAGTGCCCTGGAGGTCTTCTTCTGATAGCAGATGAGTGGAGTCTGACACCATTTCCTGCAATAAGAACAAACTGTGAATTTAGAATAAGTTTTGCAAAGTAAACAAACACAGAGGAGGCAGTATGCTGAGTGACGCTAAATTGTTTGGCAAAAAACTGCATTTCTTTCTCTACCAAACTAAAGTGGTATTTTTCAATGAGTAAGCATTCCTCATTCTTTATTGTTATAAAAAATACCCTGATCTGCATGGAAAAAAAAACATACAGAACATTTCGTCGTAATCCTATATTTATTTGGCTTCATGTTTCCTCCGTAGAAACGTTTCTCTCAGTTGTTTATGTGTGGAACCGTGCAGAACTCAGAACGAGGAAATTAACTACGTCGTCATTCGGAAGGGGTTATGACCACGTAATTGACAGCTCTGAATGAGATCTCTGACTCATAACAGACACACACGGAAGAAAACAGCTATGTACGCTGTTTCAAGCTCTTCAGATCGCAAAAAAATTATAGAAATAACTATCTGTATAAAGAATGTAAGAATAAATCTGTTCTCAGACACCAATGATAACACTCAACATCCATTCTCTTCTCTCTTCTCTCTTCTGGAATACTTTTCTTCGATGTTTACACAGGTTTTCAAAGCAGCTCCACCACTTTCACACTTTTGTGCAACAGCAGCGGCTCTGGTAAGCTCAAATCTAATCACACGTCTGTCACACATATTGTTTCGATTCTAGAGCGTCATCGTGACGTACATTGGCAACGTTTAATAGCACTTTAATAGTTCAATACTTTAATAGTTAAACAGTGTGAAAGGTCCTTTAGTCTGTGTCTGCAAGCTTTGAGGCTAATATGTTTGTTCACACCTGAACATTGAAAAAATGTTTTAGCACTTATACAGCAATTATACCAGTGTACTAGTATACTAGTTTTCCTTAATTGAAAGAAAAATGAAATATAAATAAACTAAAAAAAGTTAGAAATTGCTGAATAAAAAGCTAAATAGAAATATTTTTAAAAAGTCGCAAAGCACAAACGATGCACTAAAATATGTTTTTTTTTTTTTTTTCAGTCAACGTCATTCTATCATGATTTCAAAATCAAACATTGCTTTAAAGTTGAAAGTTGGAAAGAAACAATTATTGTACAGTTTTTTTTTTAGCGAGCCTTCATTGTTTGTGTGGAGTGATAATGTACTGTAACTTCTTTACCTTCTGTCTTTCAGCACTATTGATATTTAAGTTTGTCTTCCTGAAACTAACACGGAGTCAGTGAGTAAAGATGCTGCTGTAAGATGCACTGCCATATGTCTTGGTAAATTGAGGATTGTGTTTGTTCCGCTCAGATGACCTGCAGTGTGGTAATTCTATCAACACCTCAAGAGAGAGACACAACAATGCTATTTCACAGTCCTCCGTTATGGTAAGAATCACAACCGTGTTCTGCTTGCCACAAAATTGCTAAGCTTTAGTGAGGTCTGAGAGGAAAAGAGTTTTCCCTGCTGTGGGATCACTCGCTGTCACGTCTTTGTCACGCCATAATTAAAGATCAGTTGGTAACAGAGTTCCTGCTTGTCAATCAGGACATAGGAAATCAAATAGGCACATCAGGACCTTGTCTGCCATTTCACCTGGGGGGGTGGGGGGGGGGGAATGTAATTTCGGAGGTAGTGGAATCAGTGGGTGTATATCAGAAATGGAAATCAGAAATCATTGGTTGCGTTTTATTTTGCGATTTCACTGGAATGGAGAGAGTGCTGCTTTTCCGGTGTTCATTTTTACACAACTTTTTTGATTTAGTCAGTTTTTTGTCTTTTTAAAACTTTAGTCAATATTTCTGTTTTGAATTACAGAGATGAACCCAAGCGCAGACAGGATGCTTGACACACAGTTTATTAAAGGACAAAACTAGAGAAAACAAAACACACGAGGGGGCAAAACATGGACAAGACAAGGAGTGACTAAACTAGACTAAGACTTGACAGATAACTAGACGATAAACAAACAGCAAATATGGAATCAGAACTTTCTCTAGACAATACACTTGACAGGATACTCACAAGGAATGATAAAGGTAAGATAATGAACCGGCACAGGACAGCAAACACAAGGAGATTAAATGGGAGAAACTGATAATGACAGCAATAACGAATAATGATAATGAAACAATAATGACTAACGAGGAGAACAAGGGGGCAGGGTTAAGTAACGAGACAACACAAGCACATGGCCCAAACAAAAGGCATTGTGCTTGCACACAAAACATGGGTCTGTCATGATCCTGCCTCAAGACTAGAGAAAATCAACGACACGAGGGCAGAATCATGACAATTTCATCATGTTAAATTCATGAATTTTAGTCAGTTTTACTATAATATAATTTTAGTTGATGACAAAGTGCCAAACTTATATTTCTTTCCTGTCATATTTTTGTTTACAGTATGTCTTATTTAAATCATTTTATTATTGTAATCATGTGCAGTTTTTGTTTCATCTTTCAACATTACCATTGAGAAAATTACAGGGAAAAAAAACACTTTTCATAAGGTTAATGTAATGCACTTTTTTTAGCAGGTTCTAACAAAAACTGGAATGGACACACAAGTGAAGGAGCCAGAACGTCATTCTGGATCGTTCTGGCTCAGTTTAACCTTAGTCCTCATGTAAAAGATCTATAGTAACATTCATTAAAGCTGAAAAGCTGCATCAGTGACTTCTTAGTGATCTCAAAATTTGCTGTACACAAGCTCCTCTTGCATCAGGGAACAAGCAAGCCGCTGACTGTGCAAAAAAGGAGTCAAGGCTGGAGAAATAATTATGATTAAGTAGGGTATGGCATTACTCCACCCTCCTACTAAATCACAGGCCCGGCTGGTGAGAGGAGGTTCACTCGTCATGGAATTAATTGAATCCAGCATGGGACCTCTGACCCACATGTTATAAATACAGAGACAGCGCAAGTCTCACGCCTATACAACACCTGGAAGAAGAGAGGGAAGATGTGCACAGGTGTAATCAGTCACCTATTCATCTGCTTGCAAGTTCACATGCAAAGACTTCTCACATTCCCTCATTCTGACATATTCCAGAGCCTAGCATATGGACATGCCAGCCTTGAGCTGTGCTGCCATGGCTTATCTTGTATGCCATGTGATGGCTTACAGTATACTTTCATGCTAGGGCACAGGTGAGGTCATGACAAGGAAGAACAAGTGTTCTTCACAGGACATAACATCTAATAAAAAGGCTGCATTATACTTTAACTAGGCATGGTATGATAATGAGACAAGGAATAAAAGCAATCTCTTTCTTGTAAATCTGATTTTTTTTAATCATGAGAGAGAACAATTATTTATTTATTTACGTGCAATCTTGATCTTTTTATTAATACATATTGTTTGTTATTTTATTTTGCTATCTTTATTTAAAAAGTAAAGCATAGATTGTCGACTAGTTTTCATATTGGTTTATCTGCTTCAGGTGAGTACCATATTTACTTACATTCAATCTTTTGATTAATAAATTGTTTGTTTATTATTTTATTTTGTTTTATTTAAAAAGAAAAGAAAATATTATTGACTAGTTTCATATTGGTTTCTCTTTGTGTTCTGAGTTAGTGGCATATTTGTTTATTTATAATAAATATATATATATTTTTTTATAAATCTTTTTCTTAATACACAGTTTATTCTTTTTTTTATTTAATATTGGCGAGTGCAATTATTTTCCCCAACTCTTGATATTGAAAATATTTTTTAATTGAAAGAATAGCATAGATTGATTTGTTTACTTATTTATATTTTGTAGACTTATTTAATTAAAAAAATTTAAAGTAATTGATTACTTGTTTTTGTTTATGTGTTTGATTACAGGACTATTAAATTTACTGCAAAAGGCCCATCTCAGTTTTAAAGGGATAGTTCGCCCAAAAAGGAAAATTCTGTCATAATTTACTCATCCTCAAGTTGTTCCAAACTTGAATGAATTTCTTTCTTCTGCTGAAGAATGTGGGTATCAAACAGTTGATGGGCTCCATACTATGGAAGCCAATGGGGCCTATCAACTGTTTGGTTACCCATATTCTTCAAAATATATTTTTCGGTTTTCAGCAGAAGAAAGAAATTCACACCAGTTTGGATAGACAAACTGCTTATCACTGGAAATCTGCCGCAATTGCGGCAAAAAGAGTCGGCAAAAACTAAACTTCTAAGATAAAGTTTTAGCTTTCCTTGATGCAATAACAATACCACATACTCATTTATTAGCCAGGAGTATCTCAAAGATTCAATGCAATCTTAGGGATTAAATGCACATATATAAACCTCTTCTTTAAGATCAACTTGCATAGCTTGTGTAACTCCAGGGAAGGTCTTTTGCCATTGCTTGGGTTGATGTTTGGGTAAAGTATAAATTAATTTTTATTCATGAATTAATAATTAAAAAAAAATGATATGAAACTTTGCAGGGGTTTTGGCTGACATTTTTAAAGTGGGTGGAAATCACTTGACTTCTGTACACGGTGAAGGATAAGAGAGCTTGGGGCAAAAAGTTGGTCTGTTTCTCTCAGGGGAAAGAGGCAGAGGCAGAGGTGTTCTATGGGTCTCTCTTCTCTGGAGGTTAGGGGTGGCGTATTCGTTCAGTAGAGCTAACACGAACACTATGCAACCTTTTCAACAAGGGTGATGAACAGCTTCAGGCGAGAGACTGACCTTTCATCCCCTGCAACTTTCATACACCTTCTGAGACATGAACCTCTAGCTCTATATGCACAATAAAACCATGAAAGCAGACACACAAATACACCGGCCCGCACACGCTGTGCTATTTGTGCACAGCAGGACCCCGACCCCTGTACCTGCCTTGCTTCATTTTGTGAAGACATCCACAACTTTCTTGAACAGCCAATGGGCACCGCCATGACGGCTTCCTACTTCTGTTCATAAGAGCCTTTTAAAAATGTAATGAGTGAAATATGAGCTCAGGTTCAATGTGCTGTTGTTGGTTGCTTTAAAATAAGAATAGTTCAAAGAATTGTATTATATATAAAAACTGCACGTTAGTGCCTTTAAAATTAAAATATCTTCTTTTAATTTGGTTGATATCAAACACTGCAACATTTACTTATTTACTTAAGCAGAATTAGGAAATAGTCATGTTTATTTATATTAACAGCACTTGTGAACACAGTTATCTGGAATTAAGTAATTTTATAGAGTAATAGGCAGGATGAAAGCTTACAATGTACACTACTGTTCAAAAGTTTGGAGTGGGTAAGATATTTTTTTTTATGTTTTTGAAAGAAGTCTCACCAAAGCTGCATTTATTTAATAAGAAACTGTAAAATTGTGAAATATTATTACAATTTAGAACAACTGTGTCACAGTGAGGCTCTGACTAGAGACTCTTATTATGAAAGGGATTTTTATTTTGACACTGTATGAACACACATCATGCATACATACACTTCTCATTGTAACATCATAATACACATTATCTGTTCTGCGCAAATTTGAACACACCACTGATTGTGTATTGTGTAGTGTTGTTCCTCTCCTCATCATGCCATTTCTTCCTCAGTTTAACGTTTAATGAGTCATACATTTCACTATGTTCATTTATGTGTGTTGTGTTAAGAAGTAAAACAAGACCGATAATCATGTTAAATGTTTATTGTTTCCATATATCCTCTACATATTATAAATCGTCATACTTACGTGCTGGAACATTTTCCCATCCCAAACAGACACAACCCGGTCACAATAAATGTCTGAGGGCGCGGGCGCTTCGGTCTTTTCCGGCAAGCGCCGGAAAGCGCCGGAAGTGATCTCTCGCGCGTGTACGTCACTCATTGTTTACACAGAACAGAGATTGTAGGTAAGACGGCTAATTAAAATGGTACTAATTTGCGCTTATCTGGGATGTTTAAACCGTCGTAAATATCACTTCATATCGCCCTCATGTCACTTGGACGTGGCTGTGTTTACAAGAGGTAAAAACTATATAAATACTGTTCGTTTTCTCACACAAACTGCTCGTTTCGTGTCTTAGGCCATCAATGTGTACTTACATTTACGAGTCATTAAATCATGTTTAATTGGGACTTCTCTGTGCATGCTCTTTGAGGAAGTTACAGACCTGCATTATATGACTGACAGACAAGAACGGTTTGACCTAAAAATATCAAAATTGAAACTACTGCGGAAACAAAGACACCTACATCTTGGATGCCCTTTAGGTAAGCTAAAACATACCAAAAATTAATTTCAAAATGAACTATCCCTTTAATGAAGATCTCATTCCCACTAATAGAAGGCACAGTTCATTGTTCTCATGTATGAGGTGGGGAAAGGTGATCTGTTTAATTGTTAAACATTAATAATTAATTTAGTTTGTTTTGTTCCAAATGTTTATGTATTTTTGTATTATAACAGTTTACCTCTATTATAAATCACTTTATTAAATTTCTTTATTACCCTTAATTTCTGAATGGTTTAGTCCAAGTAGGAGGGGATAGGCCTTTTGATTTCTCAGAGTTGTTTGGGAGAGTAAAGTGAGTTGGAGTATAGTTGTATAGCGAAATTGCTTTGTTCATAGCCAAAGCTTGTTTGCAACTTTTGAACATTTTATTTTGTTTGGTTTGTTTTGTCTTTTTTGGGATTTTTACTGTAAATAATAGGTGATGGTTGGTGAAATGAAGCTTTGTGAAGCACTGAGGCTTTCTCCTCAAGTGTAGCCTATCGTAAATTGGTTCATTACTCGAAGCTTTTCAACACGGTGCACACTAACGACATCAGGTGGTCAAAAGGTGGAAAAGCTACCTTTCCCAATTTTTTATTTATTGTTTTATGTTATAAATCACTTTGTGCTATGAAAACCACAAAGCAATAAAAATCATCAGTGTTAGTGTTGATGTTTACGCAATGTATGAACAAATGAGTCTATGAATTATGAAAGAATTAATACAGGACAAATTAACTTTGCTTTGTTTAACAAATGCAGCCTTAAAACTTTAGCCGTAGCTAGTCCTAAACCGATGAGTTCATAGGCAAGGCTCATATAGGCATACTGTATAACAAAGCTATTGTGGAATGGTGAAAGGCTGGGTAGTGAAAGTGCTTGTGAACTGAGGAGTTGTGTAATTGAAGAAATTAAAGATTTTTTTACTATTAAGGAACAGGACTTGTTCAACAGTGTGAGGGCTAAGTCTATTTCTTTTTTTATTTACTACTTCCCCTGCCTTTGAGAATATTCTCTCACATGGGACTTGATACGACCTGAAAATGCTGCCAGACTTCCGAACGGCCTCTTTTCACTACCGAAGCGCATGACACTCGAAACCTGTGCAAGGGGTTTGCGCTATTTTTGATTCAGAACAGAGAATAGGTGTGTTCGACATCGGCTGCGGCTGGATGTAACCGATCGGCGAGAGTTGCCGCGTGCAGGCAGGGAAGAGCTGCAAACGGAGACGTGAAGTCGGACACTTTCTGGTTCCCGTAGTGACCGCTCACGTGGTGTTTGCATACTTTACCACAGCTGAAGTGAAATAAATGCAATATTTGCCAATTAGCCTACCCAGATATTTCAGACACATTTTCATTGAATACTTTACTGCTTCATACAGCATCTGTTTGAACAAGAATAAAGTTCAAAATAACCATCAATGAAGTGAAGTCAACGTTTTTTAATCAGTTTTATTTTGATAAACATGACACAATATAACATTGCGACTACATGAAAAGACTGTTTACTGTTATAAAAGACTGATTTGTGAGCTTTAATGGAACTAAAGGTGTGAGAATAAACACGAAACGCACGTGATCGTTGTCATGCGGTGAATTTTTTATACAAGCTTCGAAGCCTCAGTGCCGAACATCACATCACTAGTAAATACAATTTGCACTCTATTGGAAAACCTTTATTTTTGCACTTCTTGGAATAAACACTGAGCTTTTGGCTTCATCATCATGTCACTTCCTTTTTACGCCTCCATCTGCCGGTTCATTCAGAGCAGTGGTGCTGCTACCGTCCAAAACATCTTTGGGGCTCTTTTTGTTGCAGTGGGGCACACCCCTGTCCCCTGTTTTCCATAGCATTATATTTTAAAATGTAATTTATTCCTGTGATGGCAAAGCAGCCATTACTTCAGTCTTTAGTGTCACATGATCCTTAAAAAATCATTCTAATATATTGATGTAGTGCTCGAGAGACATTTCTTATTATTATCAATGTTTGATCTTTTTGTAGAAACTGATTTTTTATTTTTTTTTTAAAATCAGGATCCTTTGAAAAATAGAAAGTTTTTAAAAAGCATTTATCAATCTTTTTTTTGTTGAACAATGTAAAAGTTTTTGCTGTTACTTGATAGTTTCAATGCATCTTTGGTGAATAAAAGTATTAGCTTTTTTTCTTAAATCTTACAGACCTCAACATTTTGAGCCGTAGTGTTTATATACCATTTTACATTTTCAGCCATGCATAAATGAGATGTGTTTCATGTAAAGAGCTGTTAAATGTTCTGCACATGCAACTAACATTCACTTTCTAGCCTTCTCTAAGCAGAGCTTCTCTAAATATGCTGAACTGCTTGTCAAGATATTGATTCAGATGTGTTCTCTTCACAGAGTCCTATAGGATCATCGGTGAGAAGCTGACAACATACATATTTTACTTTTGACTACTGATCAGTGTAGCATGTAACAACTACTTGGCATTCAAATCAATTTTGCCAAATCAGTTCACTAAAAAGATTGTTCAGATTTGTCACTGACCCTTTCTACAGGCTACATCATTACGTCAATGCAACAAGTGTCTTAAGGCCCTACCACACTGAGCACGATTACACGGCGCATGCCGAATAAGCACCAAAGCCTGCAGCCTGCTTGAAGCACAAAATCTCACTCAGAATTAAAACATTAACATAGATTGAACATATCTTTGTTTAATGATACTACTATAGATTGTTACTTTTGAGCTCAGAGGTGCTAAAATATGGATTGCGCCCATCCGATTTGAACTTGAATATGTTCCATAAGGTTTCATTCACACTTTTAGTGATATTGACTTCACAGACTCTCTGTTGCGCTGTAAATATGTGCATATAACACGAACATATATGCAAAACTTCAAACCCAGTTTATAATTAAAGTGAGACTCCTTTTCTTGTTCTGACACTTTAATGTAGACCTTTCCTTGTATTTGATCTTCTCAACTTGCCTCTTTATTCCCAAGTGTTGACCATGCAAAACGACCTCGGCACACAAAGAGACTTATGCACAGTGGACACATGGCATGCATCACTGATTGGATGTTGACTAAAGTTGTGGGGCCCAAGTGAAGGACAACATCATTAGGCTCAATATGAATTGTAGCAAACAACAGCAGCCCATCCATAGGCATCAGCATGATTCATTGGCTCTCAGTGCTGATAGGATCATTTAATTGTACTGAGCCTCCCCTCTCAGAGGCCGTCTGTCAAACGCCAGCGGGGGGAGGAGGATACGAGTGTCTTTGTCGAAGAAGAAACATTTGAGCCGATGTAAACAAGTACACAGAAGCAGATCCTTGCACAGGGACATTTCAAAAGAACAAAAGACATTTTTTTCCACTCTAAAAAACGATTCGTTGGCTGAACAATCATTACTTATAAAAGTAATTAGATTAAACACAAAAAAATTAAGTATTCATAACTGTTCAACCTCTACTTAACATATATAGTGTGTGTAACACAAAATAACTTAAATGTATGCATAAATAAAATGAAAAAATATAAGTCATGTCAACTACTATAATAATTGCTTCAAAATTAAGTAAATCGAGCATAACATTTTAAGTAACTATACGAGCCACGTGATATGCAATTTCCCGTGATGCCTTTCCAGCCAAAAATTGGAGCCATTTTGTGAAGCACATATGTGAAGACGCTGAAAAGAGGTAAGCTTAACTTTTTTTTTTTTTACTTAAGGTACACTCGATCGTTTATTGCATTTTTGGTCAAGAAATTGCTACGAATTTTGCATTAACAATTAGAAACGTGTTACTTACGAACACGTATGAAAACGTTTGTAGTCTACATGTTAATGTATGAAATGAGTGACTTTGCACGCGAGTATATATATTTGAATTATTAAGCAAGTGTGCTTCCATCGAATGTATCAAGTGTCAAGTGTTTATAGTAGTCAGAGTATTTATTGTGTTTTTCGAAATATATGACCATGACGTTGGCACGTATGCATTAATAGTGTGTTCACACCGAACGCAAATTTAATTATTTGCGCGAGTAGATTAGGCCTACATAAAGACAAATTCAATGCAAAGACACGAATAGACGCATCATTCGCGCCGGGCGTCGCGAATGACGCGAATTGGGCGACGCATTTGCCGCGAACGTCTTCCGCGCAAGTTGAAAAATTTGAACTCGAGCGGAAGATTCAAGCGTCTAGACCATAGATTGTAAAAAATATGGACAAAGCGTCTGTGACGTCACCTATAGACTTTCAGAAGAACGGTTTGAGGCCGTTTATGGGGGGGTATGGGCGGCGCCATCTTGGAAAATCTTGGGAAATCCTAACCCCGCCCACCTTCTGGCCAATCCATATATGGGTAAAAGGGCGGGCTTTGTGTGAGACTGAGCCGGCCAGTGGACGCGCCTCTTCAGCCAAGCAGACTCAGCTATCTGTAAAGTTACAAGATCGGCGGCAGACTAGGCTACTTTTTACAGTCAGTATCATTCTTATGTTGAAACTCCTTTTCCTCGATTTACTGAAGCCTATATGTAAAACGCATTTGCAGCTGCAGCTCGCTCATAGGCTGTGCTGCGTTAACTGCACATCCAATGGCGCGGGCGCCTCTGACGTGCGACCAACTAGCTCGCAGATCAGTCTATTCTTTATTTGGCAGACGCATTTACAGTGTTTCAAATGTCATAACCATAGGTAAAGTACCTCGGACGCTAACTTATCTGAGGCGATTTAATGCTAACTGTTGCAGTGCCACTGCCCACAAACATTGATGCTAAATAATGCTAACTACGTGAAATAGTAGTGGAATGTCACTTACCGGAAAAAAAGGAGCGAAGTCCTCCTCCTACAGTGTCGGTTAGTGCAGTTTATAGCAGAGCAACCCATTTTGTGTACGATATTTCTATACAAATGTTCAGAAACGATACAGAGGTGGTATGATGTGTTGTATCAGATCATGGCCGAGACGTCAAATTTCAGGAATTCCCACTCGGCGCAGCCCGTTATCAGCTGTCAATCAAGCTGTCAATCAAAGTTGACCACGCCCTTATTTGTCATACATTTTATATCTAAATACAATCTAAACTAATGAGTTAGAAAAAAATTCACCCCTCTCACAGTTGTCAGGCACTCGGAACCTATCGAAAAATACAATAAAAGTCCATGGGACCAACCTGTAAAAACATGAATTTATGCTGTGAAAACAGACAATTTAACATGGGGCATATGGATATTTGTTCCCTTTTGGGACCTCCCTCTAGCGGATTTTCGATGTATTGCAGGTTTTCGCACTTCCGGGTAGGCTTCATTTTTCAGCTTAGAATGTTGCCGCTTGGTCTAGACGCTATAGACGCGTATTTGGTTCGGTGTGAACACACGAGGACAATTCGGACAGCGCTCTCCCCCACGGATAAGTAGGCCTACTTTATTAACGAGTTGTCACGTAGCTTATACTTGAGTATTTTTTAAGTAGGCCTAAATGTAGTTGTCATTTATTAAATGCAGGCTATGAGTTTTCGGATAAAAAGAAATGTACTTTGCATATTTACAAATTCCCATATTCTCATCTATTCATGGATCGCGGGAAAGGGGGGTGGCTGCAGCTCCAGCTCTGTGTGCACGATTTATCATTAAATAATGGCGATCTTGATTCAAACACAATATTATTCCTAAATGACAGCGACAACCCTGTCTATTAAACCTTCAAAATTATTATCAAAATAAGTAAATACCCTTTAAACAAAAGTTTAGCTTCAAATAAAAATTGTAGATCTTTATTGACTGTTTGGCTATTCCAGTAGTGATTGTTAAAATGTTTTTGAAGAGATTCGTTCAAAAGTTTATCCTCTGGACAAAAGTCTTCATTAATTAACTTCTGTTTTGTTTAAATTAATAGATATTATTTAATAGACTAATTTTTATATTTATAGGCATTTAATAATGGACTAATTTGTAACATTTAATTATTATTTTTATATATTATATATATATATATATATATATATATACACACACACAGACTACCAGTAAGATTGTTTAATATTTTTAAAATAAGTCTCTTCTGCCCACCAAGCCTTCATTTATTTGATCCAAAATGCACCAAAATGCACCAAAAACTGTAATATTGTGATTATTTATTTATTTATTTTTACAATTTAAAACAACTGTTTACTATTTGAATATACTTTATGATGCAATTTAAAAGGTTTGGGTCAATTAGAACTTTTTTTTTTAGAAAGAAATAAAATAAATTAATACTTTTATTCAGAAAGTATGCATTAAATTGATAAAACGTGACAGTATAGACATTTATAATGTTGCAAAATATTTCTATTTCAGATAAATTATGTTATTTTGAGCTTTCTATTCGTCATATCCTGAAAAAAAAATGGTACACAACTGTTTTCAACATTGATAATAAAAAAAATTTCTTGAACATCAAATCATTATTATGATTTCTGAAGGATCATGTGACACTGAAGACTGGAGTAATGATGCTGAAAGTACAGCTTTGGCAACAGAAATAAATTGCATTTTTAAATATAGTCAAATAGAAAAGTTTTGTTTTTTTTATTGTAAAAATATTTCACAATATTACAGTTTTTGCTGTATTTTGGGTCAAATGAATGAAAGCTTGATGAGCAGAAGAGACTTTTAAAAATATCAAAAAATCTTGCCATCCAAAAACTTTTGACCGGTAGAGTGTAGCATTAATTTGCCATCAGTAGTTATACAGTCAATGAAAATTAGTTTGTTAAATAATGCTCAAACTCTATGGGATCTCTCATCTCTGTATAATTGTTGTTTTGTTTGTATGCACCATGAAAAGCCACATTTGTATACTTTTCAGACCAGTCCTGTGAAAAAACGCAGAGAAGTTGTAATTTGATGCTTAGTTGTCTACCTCTCGGAAAATCCTAAGTATATCATCAAGCATTATCAGGTGAGCATCTAAAATCGATCAATAACCAAGTTGAGCTCCAAAACTAAATAAACAACTTGTATAATGGCAATTAATTAATTTAACCAAATTAGATGTAAGAGATTTATTTTATTTTAAAATATAAAGGTACATTTCTTTCTCATTCTGTGTTTCAATGCAATGTATTTTCAATGCAATGTATTTTTTTTTTTTTTTGCAACAATCTGAACAATACCAAGTGAATGCAGATGTGCTGTTTTTTTTTTTTTTTAAGGATACTCATGGGAACGAAGAGGAACTGGAACATCTCACATTGAGGATCATCACGAAAGGTGGCTCAGCAGATGATCCTTTACAGACTGGGGGAACGCTGGAAGGCATAGAGGTGATGAGTCACGAACGCCGTGCTAAGTGAGCTGGTCGAAAGGAATTACGTTTGTGAAACTAATTACATGGAAATGTATGAATTATATCTGTTTATTAAAATAGTTTCTTCCGGAAACAACGGACCATATGAGATTCCAAGTCACAGTTCATCTCACTTAGCACGGCGTTCGTTGCTCGACTAGTCGAGACTGTTTTCCAAGATGGCTCCAGCCTGTATATGCGTAATGTACTGTCTTTATAAAGTATCTTCTTATTAAACTGTCTGTACACTTACAAAGTTCTCAATGCTTCGCTTTGCATGTAGGGACCCTCATTATGCTACCGTGTTAATGTGGGGCTATTTTGAGCCTTGTTAATGGTATTAACTAGCGTTTAACTTTTGCTTATACTAGCGTTATAAGCTAATCTGTTTTTAGAGATAAAACTATACATTTGATTATCATGAAAACGCAACCATGTGTTAATTATGTTGGAAAAATTTAAATCTTTTGAGAAGTGTTGCAAAGGTGAAAAAGTGACCTGTTAAAAGTGGTTTTCCATTTGTCGATTTGCCACATTTTGTTACATTTCCTGTGTGGTTTCAGGCTTTCAAGCCTTTGGCAAAAAAAAAATTATAATAATAATAAAGTTAAATGCTTTATTGTGTGTGATTTGCATGTTTAATTTATTTTAAGACATTGAATACTGAAACAGTGCAGTAAGCAGACCAATAGCAGTAAATAAGTTAAAATGGTTGGTTCAACTCATTTAATTGTCTTATTTTTATATATAAATGAGCTTAAATGTTAAGTTAACAGAACTAAGATTTGTTTTGATCTCACATGGCCTGCACTGTGTTGGATTTACTTAAAATATATATGCACCATTTTTGGATCATACTTTTTAAGTAATCCCAACTTGGAATAATTTTACATAAAATAAACAAGAAAACCTTTGATCTATTTTGACCTCACTCTGTCACAATGATGAGTCTCAAAATCCAAGTGCAAGTGAAACAGTTTATTGACGACGGAACAGACAGGGAAACTCAAAACACCACGTTTACAGGCGGGCGACCTGGAAGACACAACACAAGAGGAGAGGAACTGGACTGGAGATCAGCAAGGACACAGGGCAGCGACAGGAACAATCTCCCGGATGATCCCTCAGCAAACTGGATGTTCCGTGGAAAACAGGAAGAGCCCGCAAGGAACTAGGACACAGGTACTGGGTGACAGAATACAAAAACATGAACAACGAACCGACACCCTGCATGAAAACCTCCAGCTAGATAAAGGCAGCTAACAAGTAGTAGATTAGTTGCAGCTGACGGCAGTTAGCGTAATCAGCCGGTGCTAAGCAACAAACAAGCACTACACACACACACAACCCCACACCCAAAAACACACCAACAGATATACAAAACGAACACATGGATCGATGAACCGTGACACACTCAGACCGTCACCACGGTCTTACCTTGAATGACGCCATTCTGCTAGCTCTCCTCGAGACCTAATCTGCTGTGCAAAGGGAAAAGACCGTAACTTCGTTTTTGGTCAAAAATGAGTTATTGATATTTTTGGCATATTCAAGACCTCCTTTATCATGTGGATAAGTATCTTGAGTCAATTCCGTTGTTTTTTCGAGAAAATAATGGTTTGTCTTAACCGTAACTTCCAAAAGCCCATGAGAAACCAAGGCAGAACACCGTAACACCAGTTACGGCTCTTTGGCTTTGTTTTGGAACGCTCATATTGAGTTACGGCACTCTGCCTTTGTTTAGCCGCGCGTCAATATGAAGTTACGGTGCTGGCGTTCTGTCACATAATACTACCTATCAGATTATACTGTGTTCTGCCTTTGTTTTACTCTCCATTAAAATTGAAATTACGATGTAGCCTGTGTACTTTGTACAGCTACCATCCGTCCCTGTAACTTCTGATGTCCTCAGAGCTTTGTCCTGCACTAATGCGGTCAGAACATTTAGTATGCTCTTAACCCGCTCCATCGACAAACGTGCGATATCGATCGCGAAGGATATAGGTATGCAGAGTTGACAGAAAAATGTTACACATGCCGAAGCAGGTCAATACAACAAAGAACTAGAGCCCCGCCTCACCCAGTTCGGGTACCGGACCTAGTTGAAACAATCATGCATCTAGCTGGCAGAGTGCCAAAACTTCGCCGGCGCCTTCAGCTCCGCCTTGAACACGGTCGAGCCGACGCGGGAATATATCACAGAGTGATAATAATGAAGCAACAAGGGTATATTGGTGCATACAACATAATGAAGCAAGAAGTGCTGGTGCATACAACATCAGAACAGCTGTTAAAAGCATGCATACAAAACACAGCGTCCGGAATAAATCCGCGGGACGAGCGAAGTGCACGCACAATAATAGGGCAGACAGCTGAAACCAACGCATACTGAAAAGATGCAGAACACAGAAGGTTGTGCTATAAATGCATTAGTCGTCTAAGTAGTCCAGAAAGCGCTCCCTACTGAGTCCTAAGGGGTAAAGCACTGCATAGGCTACTTTTCGTGAACGGATCGTGACACCTTCGAACACGAATCTCGGTAAACGCCTGTGAAAGTATGCGTCTTTCAGATCCACCACTATAAACCAGTCTCCGGGTCGAATGTGCGCGAGGATCTGTTTTATCGTGATCATTACATTATAATGCGTGTTTAGCAAGTCTTTTGCCACTCGGTACCACTTGAAGATACTCTTTAGTCTTTACCGCTATGGAGGTATTTTGTCATGTCTAATGTATTAAAGGGGTGATGAACTGAGAAATCAAATTTTCCTTGAGCTTTTGACATCTAAGAGGTCATCAAATTATAAGAATTTCCAAAAACCGAGCGTTTTTGAGCTAGGCTCAAAACTAGGGTAGAAAATAGCCTATTACTTATTCATTTTGATGTTTTTGAATGTAAAAACCAAGCGAACGTCATAAGTTGACCTCAGACAACAATATAAAACAATTAAAAAAGCCAGTTCATGACCCCTCTAATAGGGCCACCAGAATGCAACCAAAGCACAATAACTAGAAGGCTAGGTAATTGTAAATCATACAAAATACATGCCATGATCACTAGATTTTATACGTTACTATAATAATTTTGTTAATGGTGATCAGCAACCAAATATTGATAATGTGGAAGTTACTGCCTTTTGCCTTGGCATGACTTCTCACTTTTTGCTGACAAAACAAAGGCAGTGTACAGTAACTTTAAAATAGTGGTCAAAAGTCAAGTTTGAGCTCCAAATTTTGTTATGTACATAATTTGCATTACTTAAACATCTAATTGCCAGATTTTCAGTGTCCTACCGATAATTAATTTGGCGGAACAACTAAAAATCTTTAAAGTCATTTTTCTCAGTTCCACACTCTAGCGAGTTAAGGTCTTTTGCCATTGTAGGGCAGTAATGTAAACAATGTCAGATGACTGACCCCAAGTGGTTGGTTCCCTATAAAACATCCGGATGAACGGAACACTTCCTCTTTGCCTTTCTCGCCTCTTCTGAGACCGGTTTGGAGAAAATCCGCGTGTATACGCTGATATTTGGAAATCTTTACCCTTTTCAATCCGTCACATAGTGCAGGCGCCTGGTGCCCCTGAGGATTGCGTTAATTTTTTTCTTGTTCTTCTATATTTCAGGTGAGTGGTTGGTATTATTTACATTACAAATTAACAAATTTGATTCATGTTTATATTTGTTTTGTAGGGTTTGTATTCCGACGCTTAACCCTCTGGGGACCAGAAACGCGCCGGCGCGTTTTGCTCGTTTATTTTCACATAGCAGAAAAATAGACTTAAAGTACTACCATCATTTCTGTTCATATAGAGTTAAGAAATATGAGAAAATAATCTGTTAAATGTCTACTTTTTTATGTGCCCACATACAATCGAAATAAAATATTGTGCTTTTGTAAAATAAAGAAAATAAACAGGGTGTGCGTTCTGCCTCTCGGTCACCGTCAAATTTTTTTCTGGAGCACGTCTCTAATCTTCAACACAACTCAGCTAATACTATTCACCCAGCCATAAGCAATATATCTTTTAAATCATTTGAGTTTGTACTTTTAAATGATCCGATTTAAATCCGATTTATGATCCGGTTTGTGTGTGTGTGTGTGTGTGTGTGTGTGTGTGTGTGTGTGTGTGTGTGTGTGTGTGTGTGTGTGTGAATGAATGAATGAATGAATGAATGAATGAATGAATGAACGCACAGATATGCACTGTTACAGACTAAATAACAGACAACATTTCGTTGACTCGTTTTGGATAAAGTTTTTACTCTAAAATAGACATCAAATAAGCTTTTGTTAGGAGTTTCTGCTCATATGTTAAATATATAGTATGTTTTGTCAATAAACTAATCAACTAAGATGTTATAGTGTTTGTTCAAGCTATATCAAAATAATGAATCCTCAACTTTGAAATATGTATGATCAAACTAAGACATTTATGGAGAAAGACAATTTTCTTTTCAAGATGTTTCCAACTCTAACTTTGAACTTTGAACTGAAATAAAACCATGTCTATATGGTGAAGGGTGTGTGATAGAAGTGTCCAGACGTATGCACCCTGTATTTTCCTTATATAAATCCAAACAATCTAAAAGCCATTCTTTTTTAAATCTCCTCATTCTTTGTGCAAGGCTCCTGTAATGATATGGCCTGATAGCACCTAATAGGGCCATTATGGGGAGGGTCTTTGTCTTTCTCAGGTGTGGAATGCCACACATATTAATGAGAGATCAAGCCTCCTGCATAAAGCTTTCTCAAACAAAACACGTCATTAAAAATGTAAAAGACTTTATTGACTGATCTGAATGAGTAGTCAGGATGATTCTCACATAGTTTTGGAGCAAATATTCTAGGCTATGTGATACAATTTTCAAAAGTCTTGTGAAGAAATAATCAATATGTGTTTTGTGGTCTTATTTCAGCAACTTTCATTTTTGTTTTTTTCAATAACCACGCATAAACATTCTATTAAAAATACAAACATGTACATACATGTTGCTCAGATCTCATGGTAGCCAAGTTTGTGCTATATAGAGTGAATTTACACCTTTGCCATTAACATGTTTATAAATAACTGAAAAAAGCACAAATGTCAGTGCATGTCAAAACATCCCAAGGGCCCCAAAAACACTCTGGTCCCCAGAGGGTTAAGAAGCGTACGGATGTGGTGAGTAATTTTATTGCTCTATTATTCATATCAATTGAAAGGAGGTTTATTTGTTTACCCACTTATCTGCTGTCCGTAGCTGAGGGGACGGTAACACTTTATTTTAAGGTGCTTGTAATAAGCAGTAATTAACAGTTAATAAGACACTTATAAGACCTTATAAGATGCATATAAGATGCATATAAGCATTAACTACTTCATATAAGGGTTAATTAAAGCACAAGACGAACCCGGAGAGGCAACTCAGCGGCCCTGGAGTGGTCATGACCCAGCTGGACCCCAGGGGATGGAGTCTACACTCACCCTGGCTGTAACTGTCGTGAGGCTCGTCGGCGGCACGATTGAGTAGAGCGGGAAAAGTGAAACAAAGCGTCCTCAGAAGTTATATGAAGTAGTTAAAGCTTATATGCATCTTATATGCATCTTATAAGGTCTTATAATTGTCTTATTAACTGTTAATTACTGCTTATTACAAGCACCTTAAAATAAAGTGTTACCATTACTATGTGTTTTTGATTATGTATACACACATTTACATATTATTTGACAAACTCCTCTGCGCAGGAGTAGACTATTCATATTTTTGTGTGTTATCCGAGCTACAACTGTACGCAGCTGTCTTACAATCATGAGTCAACCTCTGTGTCATTATTGTCATGCTACCATGCATCCTCGGGATGGACACCGGGAATGTCCATCATGTCTGGGTATGGCCCATTTGCTGGAGGACATTGAAAAACCATGTCCGGCTGCAGCTGAATTCTCCCTACAAGAGAGGATGCAAAGAGCTAGCCTTTTTGAACGGACAACTCATGATAGAGGAGCATCAGGATCAACTGCTGATGCACGCTCCCTTAAACGGAGACGGGAAAATTCTCCTGTTGAAGTTCATGATGGACCTAGCGGTTCTGATGGAAGAAGGTCAAGGGCTTCAAACCCTCAAGCTGATACCCAGATGCAAATTTTAGCAACTTTACGGTATTTGGCTGGCAAGATGGATCATTTTAGGCCACAGAATATGGGGTTAAACACACAACAGCATGCAGTTGTGTGTTGTCTCTGAAGACGATATCCCTCCAAATCAGGGGGGAAGAGGTAACATTCCTGACACTATTTCTCTCCATGCTCATGACTCTCTTTTTGGAAGTAACGATCAGGATATGGGTGAGGAAGATCAAGGAGATGAGTCTAGATCTTCTGCTAATGATAGAGAGAGTACACAACCTGACATTCTTACCAGAATTCTAAGCGCTGCAAAAATTTTAGGTCTGGAAACACCGGCTGAGACATCAATGGCATCAGTGGTGCATCAGTGGTGCAAGGAGTGTGGGCTGGGGTCTCCCAGTCCCAACCATCTGTTTCGATCCCTGTTACTAAGGACTATGTACAAATGCTAAGTAAAGCTTGGAATAACCCCAAAGCTGCATCCCAATTCAATGCTGGTTGCAGACGTTTTGCTAACATACAATATGCTGCAGAAACGGGCATGGGAGGTATGCCAGCAGTGGAGCGTGAAATAGCGTCTTTAACACCCTTGGGTCTAGACCGGGTTACTGATGACCCACGGTGTCCCCGGAAAGAGTGTGAGAAGACCGATAACTTAGTGTGTCGAACTTACAACGCAGCCACACGTGCAGCCCGATCTGGTAATGCCTTAGCCATAATTCTGGCTTCTTTACAGAAACTTATAAATCCGGAGGATCAGGACATTATGGGGCTGGTCGATGCAGCCCTGGTTACGCATGCCCAGCTTACTAGAGACATTGGGGCCTCTATGTCATCTGCAATACTTTCTCTTAGACAGATTTGGTTGGCACAGACCTCCCTGCCTGATACTATCAGGAAGGAACTGACCTACATGCCTGTCACGCCAGGCCGTGTGTTTAATCCAGATTCTCAGTCTACACTTGATAAAGCAGAGCAAGCGCGGTGTAGAAGAGAATCAGTGCAACGCACGTTTGGTCCTGCTAAGGCAACTAGGCAGTCATATCGAGGCTATCAGCACCCTCATCCTCCTCATTTTAGTCGACCAGGGCCATGGGAGTTTAGTGGAAGACAAAATACTCATTTTCTGAGGTTTGATAACAGCCGAAGTGCCGGACAAGTGCCACGACATTCACAAATGGCTCGGTCTCGTACTTCAGTAAGAGATGCACCGCAAAAGAAGCGGAACCCCAGGGGCTCAGGCCCATATGGGGGAAATGCGTAGCAATCCTGGAGGAGCTGCCGGAATCTGTCCCCAGCTATGCCTGGACAGAAGAAAATCTCAGATCGTTGGGTACTCACTACGATAAAAAACGGATACAGAATCCAGTTCCGGCGGCGACCACCTCCGTTTTCAGGTATCCACTTAACTGTGGTCAAGGACTCAGTCCAGGCAAAAATTTTATCCAAAGAAATAGCAACCCTTCTGAGGAAGAAGGCAATTACTCAGCTACAACCCAACGAACAGCACACTGGGTTTTATTCAAAATATTTCCTCGTGCCCAAAAAAGATGGTGGTCTCCGACCCATCTTGGACCTAAGACGTCTGAATGCATACATAAAAGTGATGCCATTCAAGATGCTGACCACTGCCCAAATTTTGGAGGTTATAGAACCAAACGAGTGGTTTACAACACTGGACCTCAAAGATGCATACTTGTGCCTATTCATCCAGATCACAGGAAGTTCCTTCGCTTTGCTTTTCAAGGCCAAGCATTTCAATTCAAGGTCCTCCCCTTTGGCCTTTCCCTCTCTCCCCGTGTATTTACCAGAGTGGTGTCAGCCGCCCTTTACCCTCTTCAGGCTGTGGGTATAAAGATCCCCCATACCTGGACGACTGGTTGATCTGTGCACCAAGCCATCAAAAGTTTTTAAGAGATACAGAGCCCGTTATCAACCATATAAGAACTCAGGTTCAGCATGAATCACGGAAAGAGCAATGTCGAACCACAGCAAGAAACAGTATTTGTCGGGTTAGTTTTGAACACCCTAACAATGACAGCATCTCTATCCCCACAGAGGGTAACAAAGTTATCCACCTTGGCACAATCTTTTTGCTTAGGCAAGCGGATGGAGTTGGCACAGTTCCAGAAGTTAATGGGGATGATATCGGCAGCAGGTAGTGCCTCTGGGACTGCTCAAAGCACGACCATTGCAATGGTGGATCAACAAATTTCAGCTCCCCAAATTACACAGGCGAGTGAAGCTAATGGTCACACAGAAATGTGTTCAGGCTCTGCGTCCATGGATAAAAAGAATCAGGTTGGATCAAGGGGTTCCTCTGGGGAATATACCAGCAAGGAGAATGGTGGTGACAACCGATGCTTCTCTGACAGGTTGGGGGGCTGTCTGGCAAGGCAGAACAGTCAGAGGCTCATGGGTGTCCCCCTGGACCATGGAACACATCAATGTACTGGAGCTGAGAACAATCTATCTGTCTTTGAGACACTTGATTCCATTCCTACAGGACAAGCATGTCCTTGTAAGGACCGACAATACGTCGGCAGTTTATCACATCAATCATCAGGGAGGCACCAGGTCGTTGCGCTGCCTCCAGGAAACCAGGAGACTTCTGTTTTGGGTCTACCCGAGACTCGCCTCTCTCAGGGCAGTCTACATACCCGAAGAGTGAACCGGGCAGCCGATCTCCTTTCCCGAACTGGACCTCTCCCGGGGGAATGGCGACTACACCCGGAGGTGGTGAATCTGATATAGGCCCGGTTTGGGAAAGCCCACACCGACCGTTTGCATCAGCCGAGACGACCCATTGCAAGATGTGGTTCTCTCTGAACGGCCAAGGGGGGCCTTTGGGACTGGATGCACTGTCTCACGAGTGGCCGGGAGGTTTATTATACGCTTTTCCTCCCCAACCATTGATTCCTCATGTGCTCAAACGGGTGGATCTGGGACATTGCTGGATCTTACTGATCGTCCCGAAATGGCCAAAGAGTCATTGGTTCCCACTTCTCCTACGTCTGGTACAGGGCCATCCCTGGCCATTACCTATCAGAGCAGACCTTCTCTCTCAAGTGGAGGGTCAGATCTGGCACCCGAACCCAGACACGTTACAACTCTGGGTTTGGCCCCTACTCAGCCCCTCTCTTGTCAGCTGGAGGAGGCAGTAAGGAAAACCATAAGCAATGCTAAAGCGCATTCCACTTGGGATAACTACTCGAGCAAGTGGCGTGTGTTCTCTAACTGGTGTCAGGACAAAAACTTGGACCCCACGAATTGTGGTCTTGATTCTATTGTATGCTTTCTTCAGAAGAAAAGTCAACACAGTAAGGGTTTATGTTGCGGCTATTTCTTATTTTCACAGTATTGTGGAAGGTTTGTCTGTTGGCAAACACATGTTGGTTACTCAATTTCTCAAGGGAGCACGTCACCTCTATCCAGAAAAAAGGCTAAGATCACCATCCTGGGATCTTCCCATGGTTCTACAATCATTGACTAGAGCCCCGTTTGAACCATTGGCCCAAGCAGATAATAAATCACTAACATGGAATACAGTTTTCCTTCTTGCTATCTGTTCAGCAAAAAGAGTGGGCAAGTTACATTCTTTAACAGTTAGTGAAGATTAAAGCAGACTATTCAGGAGTCTCTCTTTGGCCGAACCCGGCTTTCCTGCCTAAAGTTCTCAATACTTGCACGATCAATCAAGTAATCGAACTTGCAGCATTTCAACTTGATCCTGATCTCTCTTGTACAGAGCTTGATTTTGCTACCGTATGTCCAGTTTGAACACTTCGCACATACATTGAGTGCACACAGTCATTACGACATTCACACACTCAGTTGTTTTTGTGTTTTGATAAGAAAAGTGTCGGGAACCAGCCTCGAAACAGCGTCTATCACATTGGATAGTAGACACCATTGCACAAGCATACTCCAGTCAGAGTTTACCAGTCCCAGCGAACCTGGTAGCTCATTCTACCAGGAGTCTGGCCACATCCTGGGCAGCACTGAAGGGGGTGGCACTAACGGACATATGTGCAGCGGCATCATGGAGTTCACCTTGTACCTTTGCCAGGTATTACTCTGGGGACGGATTGGGTGGTACCGCCCAAAATGGCATACTTTTACAAATGTGTAAATATCTTAAAAACTATTAATGATAGAGAGGTGCGGTCTTTTTTACCGTCTTCCTCAGATTCCGCTGAAAACAGTGATAACTTACCCGGCTTGTAAATATACACACTTCCTTGTTGCGCAATACCACTATGTAAAGTGCCAATGAAATCGATGTTGTTTGGCAGATTCCGCAAGCAACAACCAATGGAAAAATTGCCGATGGTGAAATATTTTTCTTATCCAATCAGAGGAAGGTTACCATGACGTATCTAGCAAATCAGAGGACTCTGTAGCCTTGCAAGGGGTGGTACTATATAGTTAGGGATATGACGCAAACAGCGTTGAATGGAGAGAAGGAGAGAGAGTGAACGGAGGCTTACGGAGCGGATTATCAGAGAAATATGAGAGAGAGACAGAACAATTATAATATATATAAATATTTATATACATACAATTATAACATTATTTATTGTTTTAGCACTTTTATGATGGCAAGCAGTAAACGATTTACGGTGGAACAAGCTCTGGAACAATTACTGGAGAGTGACGAGGAGAAAGCATTGCTTAGAAAATTCTAAGCATTCCTAAGAAAAACGCCTAGGACTATTTGTAAATAAAGTTAAATTTTTCATTGTTCTTTACACATTTTATTTAACAATTACACATGTCTGTCAAGCAAAGGCTTTGACAAATATATTTTTTGTTCAAAAACTGTTCACTATTGTTGTGTGATGATGTGTGATTTTCAGAAATAAATGACAAAAATCTAATTTCCGTTTTTGAAATTCTCTAGTTTATTGTACATTTTTCACTCATACTTCCTTTATAAACATATTACATGCATTCTTATGTTAGCTTAGGGTCTTCTGAATCCATAGATACCAAACACATAGTGTTCCATCTCCATTACATATGGTTTATAAGCCCAAATGTAAAAATAGAGAAAACGGACCAAAAAGGGCTTAGTCCCCAGAGGGTTAATGTGGTCCCTCATGACCTTGATGGTACTAGTTATCCAAGGTAAGACCATGGTGACGGTCTGAGTGAGGTCGAAATAGATCATAAGTTATGACTATAACTATGGATCTATGAGACCAAATGATGACCGTCACCATTTCTTGTCACTCAGGATGAACTGATGCATTCCAGGCAAGAGGAAGTGTTCGGTTCATCCGGATGTTTTATAGGGAACCAACCACTTGGAGTCAGTCATCTGACATTGTTTACATTAGGTCTCGAGGAGAGCTAACAGAATGGCGTCATTCAAGGTAAGACCGTGGTGACGGTCATCATTCGGTCTCATAGATCCATAGTTATAGTCATATCTTACGTTATATGTACTTAAATATTTGAGTTCACATAACATTCTTTACTTAAAAATATATGTAACGTGATGCATATATTTTTAAATAAAGAATGTTGTGTGAACTCAAATATTTAAGTACATATAACAAAGGTTTTCTTGTTAATTTTAAGTAAAATTATTCCAAGTTGGGATTACTTAAAAAGTATGAAAAGTATCATTTTTTTAAATTAGTATAAGTAATTTTCAGGAGGGGAAAAAAATGACAACAAAATGGGTCATTAGGTATGAGTTTTGTTTCATTTATGTAAAACAACAGGCACATCAAGTGATTAAACTCCCACATACTGTATGTGTAACCACATAGATTATTCCTGAGAAAATGTGCTGTTTCACAGACACACTGTTTATGTGTGTATGCACACTATCACTCACACACAGTTTGAAATGTAAAGGCCATGCAGGCATGCATGACTGTGTCATATTCTCATAAACTATTACATGTTAATGCATACATAACCAAATCTCCATAGTGTAAGGCTGGCTTCAGAAGCTAAGAATATACAACACATCACAATGTTCAAATGAATTATTCACTCAGAAATTGTTAGTAAAATTCACAATTAAAAAAGAAATGGCAAGTAACACATTGAATCAAACGTTCTAAAACTAGGAAGTCTGAAATGGTAAGCAAGAAGTCTGTTATTGTCACGGTCTCAGATACGAACCCAAGCGCAGACAGTATGGTCTGTTTTGCACAATTGCATTGTTTCTGTGACCATAAATGTATAATTAAACATTCCTCTAAACTATAGGATTTTGTTTTTCACATACAGTCATTAAAGGGATACTTCAGGATTTAGCATTAAGCTTTGTATCATTAGAAAACCGAATTCTTTTTAGTATTTTCGAATTACAATGCTTTTCTCCCTCATATCCCCCTGAGATGAGAGATTTATGTATTTTTTGTCTGGAAAAAATCCTCCGATGACGCAAAAATTGTCATTGTTTACATGCACATCTTTTGTTTCAATCTAACTGAATTTATTCCGATTTGTGAATCTGAATGTAGTGTTTACATGGATGCTAAACATGTGATTGATTGATGTGTGCATTTTAGCATTGCAATCTGGGAGTTGTTGTCTTTCATCCCCATAAATCAAAAATACATTTTCTGGCTTTTAGAAGGCTCCATTCAAAAATAATTTCACATTTCTACTACATAAATGACCTATTTTAAATACACATTAATCTTTCCAGAGCTGAAGTATCCCTTTAAGATCCACATGTTGTAATGATACAAAGAATAATCATACATTACATTTGCATAGCACTTTATCTCTGATATCGATTTCAAAGTGCAAAAATATGTTTCCTGACTGGGCAACAACAGTGAGCTGAATCCTAACCATTACGGTATGTGCACACTGGCGTTATAGGGTGGCAAGGCACCCAACGCTCTATAATACCAGCGTCCAGTGCACTGTAAAAACTGGGAATGGCGTCAATTAATATTTAATAATCAAACATTAGTAACATACACATAATAAAAAAGACTATTTGTAGTTTGGAATCACACTGAGCTGACTTCAACAAATTCTAGTTATTTATTTTTGTTTTTGTTTGAATAAAATCAGCTGTGAATCGTTAAGTAGAATTTAATTATATTTTATGAGGAAAGTCAACGATGCAGAAAATTGGTAAATGTTACTCATTGGGAGGTCTTTGGATTTAATCACCTCACACTTCCGGTCCAGCTATTTTCAGCCACATGGATCGTCAACATTTCAGAGACTGCCATTTTCCCAAAGGTAAGACTTGTATAAGTTAATAATAATTTTAGAAGGAGTTGCTGTAACAGTTAGCAGTTGAACATTGTTTTGCATTGCTGCAAGTTATCCAACATTCCAACTTTATTGGTTGAAAGTAAAAATAAAGATATGTTAACTTAATGTAAAGTAAGTGATTCTGCCTACTGTTTCGACTAAAAGCGTGGTAATTAATGACTGAAAAAGTAACCTAGTCGTTTAAATATCACAATTTTTTTTCAAAGTATAACGTTATATAGATAATGGCCTTTAAGATACCAGCTATGTTAATCTACTTTTGCCAATTTTCCGAGATGGTCCTCACTGCAGAACATGAAATCCACGGGGAGGAGTCGGATCCAGATCCAACTCCTCCCACCTTACATATACCTAAACCTACCCATCTCCGCCCCCTGATCCCTAAACACACCCCTAATCCCTAAACCCACCCCTAATCCTACCCATCTCCACCCCTTGGATCTTGATCCGACTCCTCCCCGTGGATCTTATGTACTGCATTGAGGTGTTACTGAATTTTCCTGGCATCGGCCTGCATCTCCACCCCTCCCCCACCCCAAGCTAGCTAACGTTGTTTTGCGCACGCCTGGATGGTGTGCTAATCCCAAATTCACAGAGGCTCCATGTTAAGTAATGTTAGCCACGCAGTTTCAAGTCGCAATTCAAGGTAACATACAATGAGGCACAACGGGAGATGGCAAAAAGTTTTTCTCGGTCGGAGTATGCATTGAAGCCGGTTTCAGCACGTGCTGACAGATTACACCGGCGAGCTACGTCTGAGGTCACTAAATTAGAGCATGATGTGGACTTGCGCTGCCAGAGAGAGGCATCGTCCGTCTGTTTGCAACAACAGATTTATCATTTAACACTATTATGTTAGCATTTCATGCTCAGTATATCCTCATTCTGTCATGAACGTGTCTCCACAAAACAGAGTAAATAACTAATTTAGGCGATTGACCTTCTTGTAGAATATATAACACCCTTGTAGGTTTAAAAGACAAATTATTAAAACGTCACATCACTGTATATTAGGAATTTTCTTTGTCAGGTTCACTCTTTATTCTTATTTGCATAGAACATGTTTCAGTGTTCTTAAGCTTTAATAATTACTGTTTGTTTAGTTACTCCTTATGTTTCCTCTTATGTATGTGTAAAATACAATTTCAAATTAAATCTAAGCTCATTTATCATTTCTTTTCAGATGCATGAAGAAACTTTGACTGAAATGTATCAACAGGTATGTATTTGACTTGTATGAAAAACACAAAAAGCTGTGATACAACATTTCACATGTTGATTATTACTATTTCTTGTATCAACATTTCCTGGTTAAAAGCAGATTACCTGCAGGTTTTTTTTCAATTATGTCCAAAACCTGTAGTTCCAACTCAAATTTGAAATTTAAACAGCAGAAAAAAATAGAAATACTGATAACATATGTCTCATAGACATACAATTAAGTTATGATAACACATTGTTTGTACATACTTTTTCACATCCTAGTTACCATTTAAGGGAATTTTATCACGTTGACACTAATTACCGGTAAGCAAATTGTCTTTAAAATGGTTTATTGCAAAAATTAGATGTCAGACAAAAACCTAATATTTAACATATGTACCTGAAATCAAAGGTGTCCAATCTCTTACATGTCATGATCCATCATTTAATTATTAGACCTATTAGACTCGTTTAGCGCCAGTTATCACTCAGTTCTGTGTACTTACTGCTTAAAGGAATACGTTGAGGAACGGCTAGTCTGGCTCTGTCCAAAAAATTTGCCTACCAGCACATATAAAGCTCACCGATTGACATGTTATGTCTTGTTTGTTTAATCCATACAAAATCCAAGGTGTAAAAATTGTGTGGTTTTATGGGAGTTCATATGCACTGTTAGTTGACACCTAAGACATTTTGTTTAGCAGTAATGTAAGCCACCTAGTGTTAAAAGTTGCAGCTTTAAGAATGTTTTATGTCATTAAATGATTTTTACATCATGAACTTGAATTATGTTTATGTTTGTCATTTCAGGCTCCAAGCAACCCTAGCATCAGCATGACCAGAGATGTTGTCATTCGGTGTTTGATGGTGTATCTTGGGGAATCCACAGATCACCTCTTAAAGGAGTATGATGTAAGTTGACGAACATGTTAAAATATAAAGAAGGTGATCTGTCTCATCTCTAGGGCTGGGTGTCGACAGCCAAATTGCTTCGACAAGTATTAAAAAGTGCCTGGTCATTCTGTACCAAATTTGATAAGGAGTAAATCTCATCAGCCAAGCCAATATGCATGCAGCATGCTTGTACTACCAAGATCTACCAAGATGCTGCTCATTGGCTGGCTAAGGTTAACTTAACATCATAGATGTGCACCAGGAAAAAGACTACAGTATACAGTACTCCCAGAGGGTCACTAGGTGATGTGTGCAATAGATCACAAAGTGCACAGACAAGTGCTGGGAAGAAATTCATTTCTGTAGCAATGAATGGATTTAATTTAGCCGATTTAACTGTGACTAAATTAAGACCATCATCTCTGGTGTCATTGAATTGTTTTCATGTGGTGGTCAGCTGATTAGATCCTTTTTAACTTACCTGGCATGAAAATATGCTTATGGAAGTATATTATCTCAGATTTTTTTCTGTAACTGAAGTAAATCATGTGCAACAGCCATGATAGCCACAGGTTTTCTTGTCCAAAGAGTTGAAAACAATTTGGGAGTTGTTGAATTAGAATCTTCTCCTTTGGTGGTGCAGTCTGAAATACCCAATGTTGTTGCTTTTTCAGGACGCTGATAAAGACAGTGTGTCACAGGACCTTGCTGTACAAAGGATTAAAATCTACAACATCAAGCCTACTACGCCAGAGGGTCCTGATGACATCGGTATCGTAGTAGAGGGCGTGAAAGTTCTGACTGCTCTGGGTAACTTTCCAAGGGCTTGCTCCATGGTCATTGGCTTGGCATATGCAGTGAATCTTGCCTATCCCAAGGAGCTCAGGTACACGCTTGAAGTCTTCCAGAAACTCCTCCTTGAGCTGGATTGTTCAAAGCTGTCCCCAAAAGTGAACAGCCTCAAGAATAAGCTACTATAGCTTAAGAAAAGGGACCCTCGCAGAATGAAAGGGGACAATTAAGTCACTGTAACAACTGTCACACGGTTACCCACTCACTGTGAAGGAACTGCAAACTGTTACTGAAGGAGACCTTTGGACTTTCTGATGAGTTCAGTCGTTAGTGTTCGGACTTGGAATTTGAAGATTACTTTACTCTTCATAAAAGTGACCAAATTAAACAAAGGCACCATAAAGATTGTTCACGCTGCCCTGATTGTTCTTAACTTTCTTCCACTTGATGAATGTTTGGGCATTTTCTTTTTCAACTGTTAAGTAACTGAAAAATATTGATTTTCAGTGCAACATGGGGTTGTTCAGAAATATCAAACCAACCATACTCATTTGGCATTGTGTTTTTGAATTGATATTGCCACAGGCAGCTGTTATTGTACATTGTGATTCCTCTGTGTACACCAGGGGCAAATTTTACATCTTTTAATTGAGAAATTTGAACAAATTCATGTGATTGTTTAAGTGAGACCTATTTAAGCAAAAAGTAAAGTAAGGCTAATGGAATTACTTGACCTTATCCCAGTTTCCATGTGATATTTTAATCAATTACTATTAGCCGTTTGAATAACATAATGGCCCTGACGATTTCAATTGGCACATGTAATAAAATATTTTAAATGAAAATGTAAGAAAAATTTGTAGACTAAAAACTGGCATAATAACTGTCATGGTCATAATTTAAATGCAGTAACAGGACTAAACCTTAAATCACATCACAAATCACTGGAAAATTTAAGCCAATGATGTAGCAGAAATTAAACACCATTAAATGAACAAACATTTATTAACATCCGCATCCCAAATGCCATTATATTGTCCCTATTGTACGCATACATGTTTTCTGCCTTTGTTTTCTTAGCCTCTTTCTGTGTTTTATTGTTGTATTTTGACATTTTGCACTAAACAACTTGAAAAATGTCAGATAAACATGTTTAGAAAAAAAATTGACAAATAAATGTTTACCTGCTGTTATGCATTATGATTTATTAACCCAATTTAAGTTACCTGTGGCACCAAGAAGGCATGATATTGAGTGTATTATACATAGAAAAATTATGGCAACAAAGTGACATCCAATATAATTGAATAGATTTAAAGCAATGTGATACCAATTAAAACTTCAATTTAAACAATTCATTTAGGTACGGATAAATATGGAACGCAGAATAAATGTGTTGAATTAGGCAAAAATGTGCTAAAATATTAGTTAATATAACTTATTTTTATCCAGATATTTAGTAAATCTAAATTCACTTCTCCTAGATATTTAGTAAATCTAAAGCAATTTCTTCTAGATATTTAGTAAATCTAAATTCACTTCTAGATATTTAGTAAATCTAAAGCAATTTCTCCTAGATATTTAGTAAATCTAAATTACTTTTGCTCAGATATTTATTAAACATAAATTGCTTTTCTTTGTGAAACTGATTTGGATTTACTAATAATATTTTGGCTTAAAATTTTGCATGCTATTACTAAATTCAACACATTTTAAGTGTTGCTTTTATGAACATGTACTCATTTTTTTTGGTTTAAATTTAGTTAATTTATTCAATACTTTTTAATCAAAGATGTAGAACTTAAAATCTATTCAATTATATTACGTGTCACTTTGTTGCCATAAATTTTTTAAGTAACCATTGGTCACATTTTTTACAGTGTGCACCATTAGACCAGGGAATGTTGTAGGTGTGACAATGGTGCAGCTTTAAAAACTAACAGGACGAGAGCATGAGGTCCTTCAAGATTTGTTTTTTTTTTACTTACCTGTTCTTATGTTTTCCTCTGAAGTCCTCTAATGGAGACCTGACTTTAGCTACCTGCTCTGTTCCCTCAGACTGACTGCCTAACTTTTCTTGAATAACCTTTTCAAAGATAAGTAACTTTAAATAAATATGTTATGGACAATGTATCTAATTAAAATCATGCATGTAATAAAAAGTTAACAAACGGAAAAGGCTAGGCTATATAAAACTTGCCTGTAGGCAACTGTTGGTCAGTTGAAAGACTGACATAAATGTGAGTTTACAAACAGCAAGTCTTTGGCCTCCTTGTTGCACATGGTACTTGAAGGTGTACTTCCTCTTAGTAATCTCAGTGTCAGGCCCACGTGGTCGTCTGCGACTCACCTTGTGCTAGAAGTAAAAAGACATGAAGTAAAAAGACATTTACCATAGCGTAGCAGGCTAGCCGTATTGTAGAGCTGTCAGGTTAAGGTCATTAAGTACGTGAGTAGGCTTTGGTTAGGAGAATGAATAAGCATTTTAGGGCACCAAAGCGCTGTGGTCTGACTGTAATGCACTTGGTGGCCTACTTGATGCTGATCATCCTTCATCAATCCTCACAAAATGTAACATTTACAGTGATCAGGCACATGTGCAGTCTTAGTGAATTGAAGGCATACAGTAGTATTCAATTCACTGGTTATTTCATGGGTCTACATTGTGATGCATTGCATACTGTTGACATGATATGGTCATGAATTGCTTAAGTTAGCCTACCTGCTCCAAACCAGAGAGAATGATAGCCTGCTGCCTCTCATAAGAGACAGCATAAAACTCTGTGAAGAGCTGGAGTTTTCTTTGTTCTGTTAGGCTTGAACACTGCCTGGGACACGTCTCCTTGCACACCTTGCCCTTAACAAAAACAAAGTCACATTAGAGTTTTTTTTTTTGTTATATATAGCTATAGAACACTAGAGCTATTAGCAGCTATTAAGGTTACTACCTATAATATATAACGTAACAGCTTACACAATCAATGCATTTTTTTATTATTACCTTTTATTTATTTTATTTATTAAAAAATGAGTAACAAACTAATATAGCATACAATATTACAAAACAAAGTGTTGCATAAATGGTAACATGGGATCCAAAAAGTATATCAAAATATTTTAAACACGTCAATGACTTTTTTTTTTTTTTTTTTTTACCAATTTCAGTGAAGACATAAAGCAATCAAAGTCTAATTTTCTCAGCTTTCATTTCGACCCATTCATGACTTGATTCGCTAAACAGTCAGAGCTGTATGAACATTAGTAACGTTAGACGCCCAGTAATATGCCCCCTGACTGTAACCAGCTACGTTACAAAGTAACTGGCTAGCCAGACATCAAACGCAGCTATAATGTTTCGATTCATTTATCCTCGGTTATAAGGAGTAGTAGCCTACAGCATTAATTTCGACCCATTCATGAATTGATCCGTTAAACAGAGTGAGCTATATGAATGAACTGTAGTAACGTTAGACGACGCGCAGGAGCCTACACGCCCCTCTGACTGTAACAGTAGCTGCTAAGTTAGATACTTTGTATACGGTTCTTTCACTCACCTCTTTCGGTGGACTTTTTCCTCGTTTTTGCTCTCCTCTCCGGTTCACATATGGTTTCCCAGCATCCCTCAAAGACTTCCTTGCTCTGTCCTTCCATTCATTCATGTTCGCTCTCCTTTTTTTGCCGAGGTTTTGCCGTTTAATGTCCGCAACGGACATGAAAGCAACCGGCGTCTCCATTTTTCGTTAGTGGACATAAACGGTTTTTCCGCGTGAGACTATTTTAAAATTTAAAATACAGAGTTTTGGTCGCGCGAACACACCCCCAAAGTGATTCTGTATACAAAGTGGCACACATACATTCAAGTCACATGGTTATCTCAATTTTTGTTTTTTTGGACTTATACGGTTGTTCGTCGCATGAACACAAGTAACAACCACAAGGAGATTATATAAGGGAGACAATCACAAGGGCACAGGTGACACTGATGAAACAATAGCTGGGTTTCAGTCACGTGATTATGATGACGCGCGAAATTCAGATGGAGGGCAGGGGAGTGAAGAGCGCAATGGACGAGATGGAGGAAAGTCCGTACTGTACCTCTTTACAGCTATTACAAGAGAAAGATATAAACAAAAAATTAAACATATGTTGGACGTGATCCTTACGTTATGAAGAGGAGCGATTTTCAACTGAATTGAAAGATTGTCCTGCCATCGAGGTGGTAGATATCAGCAACTACCTCGTCTTACAGACATACTTTGACTTTACAAAGTTCGTAAATGTTACACGTTACACAAACATAGCCACTTAAGTTGTATTAACTCACCATTGACGAAGTGATCACTGCACAAACGGGCATTTTTCCCATTCGGCTCCTCCCGACCGCAGACGTAGGTTTTTCCGGAGTTTTTCGGTCAATTTCTTGCATTTTCCCCCTTTATGAACAACAAGTTTTGGTACACGATAAAAACTCCTCGTGGTTTGATCGATTTAAGTAACCATAAACGACGCAAAACATATGCATTTTGAGTTTGTTATAGTGCTTTCTAAATACAGCAAATCACTTCCTGCCCTCCATTTGCATTTCGCGCCATGGCAACGCAGTGGCGTGACGTCATATGAAAACAAGCTATAATGACAAAACGAGGATAACAAGGGGGCGGGGCCAGAGGACGAGACAACACAAGCACATGGCCCAAACCAAAGGCCATGTGCTTGCACACAAAACATGGTTCTGTCATGATCCTGCCTCAAGAATTAAAGAACAAGAACTAGATGGCAGAATCATGACAGTTATACTCAAGGCGGCATTTGTGGGATTAACAAACAGTAAAAACTGTTTGGAACTTAAAATAACTGTTTTAATATATTCTAACATATCATTCAATATAATTTATTCTTGTCAAACTGAATTTTCAGCAACCATTACTCCACTTTTATTTTTATTATGAATAGAACTGATTAGAAGCATGTATTTGGTGTGTGTGTGTGTGTGTGTGTGTGAGTGAGTGAGTGAGAGAGAGAAAGCGTGCGTGCATACGTGCGTGTGTGTGTCTGCAGTCTTTGTACTTATACCAGTCAAAAACATTTACCTAATGCTGACCCTCTGTCCTACGGAGCCCCTAAAGGGTCATGGTGGTGGGAAAAATTTGGGATGGGAGAAAAAAATATTTTTCAAATCTTTTGCGTTCCCTCGCAAAACTTTTACGTTTCTTTATATTTGAGTCCAAGTTCGTACTGTCCTACCCATAAAGCATTATATATTTTATTTTACTTTAAGACAAAAATATTAATGTGAGGTTAGAATACACACATGGTATCATGTGTAGGCCTATGTAAATGCGAAATAAATGAATGAGAACGGGCTGGTGTATCAGCAAACTCTGCATTAGTTAATGTTTCTAAAATGAATTATTAATGGGTCTTACCTTAAATAAATCATAATAACGTTAATTGCTACGTCTACTGCAGCATATGCTTACATTTGAATAAATTAAGAATTTTGTATATTAAGCTTCATCATGTAAACCTTTTTAATTCATGTGGCTATAAACAGTACTCAAAAAAAAAAAAAAGAATCCTCAAGAAGGAGATATACTGAATGGTTCAGTTCATTTCAATATGATTTTTTCATACTATTCTGTTTCTCATTATATGTCTTGTTTCATGCCCGACTTCAGTCTATTTATGGATGTGATGAGGAAAGAAGAGGGGTGGAGACAGAGAATTTGCATTTTACCACTAATGAGAAGCATATACTTTTAGATAGGATTCCCTCCCCTCCCCCCTCCCCCCTCCCCTCAGTAATATTCAGTCAGAAGATTATTGCTGAGTCTCCTTAAACTTGCATTAAATCTTATTGTTATGGCTGCACACTCAAACTACTTCCCAATTAAGTTCTTGTAATTGGACCCGTGGAATGACTAGAGCATCCAGATGTTACTGTCATCTGACAGAGTGTGGGACTTATTAAATAAAAAATTAAAGAAAAAAGACACAGTATTGTCTGGACGACTGCAAAGAAAACGTCTGCAAAGGACACTCTCAACTCAGTCACCTTGAAAAGAGAGTTCAGGTAAGGCTTTGTTTCTATGGTGACCCCGGTCTCAGCTCCATACAAAATACTGTAAAAAAAAAAAAAAAAATGAATAAAAGACCCACAGATGTAACCTTTTCTTTGCTTAATTTAAATGGCAAGATGTGTGTTTCATACTATATATGTTGGTTTTAATTTATACTGTATATATTTAGATCATTTATGAAAACCATTTATATAAATACA
Organism: Rhinichthys klamathensis goyatoka; assembly: GCF_029890125.1. Classification (NCBI taxonomy): domain Eukaryota; kingdom Metazoa; phylum Chordata; class Actinopteri; order Cypriniformes; family Leuciscidae; genus Rhinichthys; species Rhinichthys klamathensis. The sequence continues at coordinate 2,237,785 of NW_026606714.1, read as the reverse complement.
ACTGGCCAATGTCACTCATCTAATAAATAAACCTCAGCATGACAGAAATGTGAATAATGATTCTGATTCTGACATCTATTTTAAACGGGTTACTCTGTCTATGAGTGTGTGAGTGCGTGTTTGCTTGAGTATTAAGACAACGCATCCTTTCCAAAACATTCCTTCGTGTTTTACCATTAAGACAGATAAAGACTTAATACGAGTTAAATTGCCTAATAGTAGTGGGATTTTTTTCTTGCTATCCAAGACGTCTCGGCTTACTTCTTATTACACTTACAAATATTGAATTCATGAATAATTTAACCTACCGCCCACACCCAAATGGTGCAATTGACTTCATTATTTATTTTCCAGCACTTCAATAATTAATGCTGTGTGTAGGAGAGCTTCTTGCTCTGCCTGGTTTTCTCACAATCAAACCAGCTGCCAATGCTATGACGTCCTCTATCATTAAAAGCATTAGTGGGATTAAAAAGTTTGACTTTTTCTCTGTACTTCTATTTATTCTCATCCCACTTTCTCTTCCTTTATCATTGTCTCACTCTCATACAAAAACACATATAAATGGACTTGTAAGGCTGTAGATGTTAGAGAATATATATTCATATATAACAAGCTCTTTTTCATGTAACCTTTATCTCGCATTTCAGTGAGAGAACAAAGAACAAACCCATTATGATGCAACAAGCTACTCTGCATTAGCTTATTGCATCAAGTCCACATTTATAGTCCAGTCACAATTAAATGATAAAACTAGTCGCATTCATTTCTGTGGTTGTGTATGCTGGAGGAGAAATAAAATAAATAAAAAAAATGCCAAGATTATATGATTTATGTGAGTTCTCTGTTAAGTGCCCCCTTTTACAAAAATATAAGCCTTTGTAATAAATGGTTCTTTCAAGCATTACACAAATCAATAACATCTAAAAATGGCTACTCCTCTCTTCTCGACCGTCCTGCTTTTAAAAGTGCAGACATATTGAATTAAGGACACTCGCACCCATCCATCCCTTTTTGTCCGATATAAAGTTCAGCTTTTTGTTTTTACTTTACATCTTTTTGTGCTGGTGGTCTAAAAAGGTTTTTCACTGCTCTTTGAAAAAGTGTTTTTATATATCCCGACACACATACAGTAAAAAGTTATTTAAAAGAATAGGGGGGGAAAGTTCTGAATGAATAGTTTTATGTTAACAGGTTTTTAGGTTAGATCAGAGTACACTGGCTAAAAGTTGTTTCACCGACAAAGGACTGTCACGCGTTGTTTTCCCCCAGGTCATTTAAAGGGGTCATATAATGCCATTTTTGTACAAGCTAATATGATTCTTTAGGGTCTAAATTAAAAGTTTGTAATATACTTTAATTAAAAATTCTCATTAGTATTGTAAGAAAACAGTTATTTTACTTGGTCAAAAACAGCTCTGTTTTCAGCACGCCGTTTCAGTGCATATGACTTTAAATGATAATGAGCTTTGCTCACTCCGCCCCTCTGTTCTGTGCGTACACGTTTATAACACAATAACCATAATGCGTTGTTCAGTATAAACATGGGATTATGAATTATATTGAGAACGTCATACATAGAAAACATGCCGTAATGTACCCTGAGTGTAAACCTTAGACGCATTCATTGTGAAGCGTGCAGCTAGCGATTTGCAAAGATTAATATAAATATTAATATAAAGTTTAATAAAACGTTACACTCACTTCAGTTCTTCTGGAGGTTCAGCAGGAACACGAATAGCTGGTACCGATCCTTTATTCATGAGCAGTTTCTTAGCAAAACCAGCTTTATACTGATCCTCGTTTATAAAGCAGTCTGGTGTGTGAAATGATTCGCGCAAACATGAACGCATTGACGTTGCTCGTGGGGAATATTCCCTTCAAAAACAAACTCAGCCACTGCGTCTTCAGCGGTTTGGATTTAGGAACATTAAAATGACTGCTGTGTTCATTATTACACCCAAGAACAGAACACCACAATCGCTTAGACGCCATTCTGCTCATAGACAGTGCTCCAGCATATCAACCATGACCGCGACGGTCCGCGCAGACTATGATTGACGGGTCTGTGTTGAAACGCTGCTGTCAATCAACAATCTTGGGAGGGGCTTCCGACCGTGTGACGTCACACGGTCGAACGGCTTGATTTGAGGCAGGGGAAAACATATAAGGAGATTAAAAAAAAAACACTGCATGGATTTTTATCATTTTATGATGGTTGTGTACAGGCACTGCCAACACACATTTCAGAACAATCAACTTGTAAAAGTGCATGTACCATTATATGACCCCTTTAACTGTTTTATATTAGCACATTCCCTAAAACACAGTTTTGACCTTAGAGAGCTCAAGATATCATCCAAATGGTTCAACAGCTGTCTGTCAAACCTGGGTCCAAGGGGACAAGAGAAAATTCTTTGCAGCGTTAAATTACCCTCTGTCTGTGTTTTCTGGAAAAATGTTGATGTCGTTTAGAACGGAATTGGAAGAACCTCATGTGGGGACAGGATATTTCTCTCATGAATAATCCTATTTCATGAATAAATGTTTTTTATAATAGGACCATATTTGATGCACGTAATGCCATGCCAAAAAATGTCACTCTGAGGCATCTCTCGGCTGATGAGGATCTTCAGTCCTTGTGTATTTATCACTGAAGGCTTTTCACTTCAGCGCTTGCTGAGTGCCTGTTTGATTTGTGTGTAACTACATCATTATATCGAGATATAAAAATGTGACAATATGTATCGTTGATGTAGGCTAAACGATATGATTCGCGATATAGAGTTACTTTTATCCAAGGCTGAGCTTACTGTATTTATAAGGTATAATTCGTCCAAAAATGTAAATTCTGTCTTCATTTAGGCTTACACACTCTTCTTAGGCTTACACACCAAGATTTTCGTTCAACTTCCAGACACGGATGAAGATATTTTGTAGGAAATCTGAGAGATTTATGACCCTCCATTTAAAGTCTTAAATTGAATTATTATAAATATTACAATTAATTATTTATTTTGCTATGCAGGCTGGGAAACTTTTTTTTAAAACCGAATGACTTTCGTATTGTTAACGGTTCTCGCACATAAATTTATGAATCAAGAACATACAGTGCAACCAGTATATTTCGATTCTAAAACAAATGGCTCTTATGAGCATGTTATTTTGTTGAATCAAAAACAACGCAACCAGTATACAGGTTGTCCGATTTCCGAACAAATGACGGGTCTTATTTGTGATTTAAACGCATAGAGCCTTCAACTTTTTAGAAGTGGCAGAAATGCAATCAAATAATTGGTCTTATACAGTATATATATATATATATATATATATAGCATATAAGACCAATTATTTGATTGCATTTATGCCACCTCTAAAAAGTGAAAATTGTTAAAAAAAAGTCTGTGTAAAACTTTTTTTTATTATTATTGTTTTGTTTATTGATTCTTTAAGAATGTATCATTGACAACTTTTTTAACAAATGTGAACATTTTATGAAGAATCTACACTGTCCCCTTAAAGGGTTAGTTCACCCAAAAATGAAAATTCTGTCAGTAATTACTCACCCTCATGTTATTCCAAACCCGTAAGACTTTTGTTCATCTTCGGAACACAAATTAAGATATTTTTGATTAAATCTGAGAGCTGGATCACTCCTCCACAGGCTTCTTAAGGGATCGAAACTGGCCGGCCCAAAAGTTATGAAAGACATCGTTAAAATAGTCCGAGTGACTACAGTGGCTCAACCTTAAGTTTATCAAGCGACGAGAATACTTTCTGTGCGCAAAAAAATAAACAAAAATAACGACTTTATTCAACTATTCATTTCCTTCTCTGTGGGCCGTGATATTTCACGTTGTGAAACTACGCAAAGCTTCTAGGTTGCACTTCACACGTAGGCTCACTATTGGCCGACGCTGCTCATGTGTGTGATGCGTGATGCACAACCTAGAAGCTTTGCGTAGTTTCATTACGTGAAATATCAAGGCCGTACAGAGAAGGAAATTGAATAGTTGAATAAAGTCGTTATTTTTGTTTGTTTTTTTGCGCACAAAAAGTATTCTCGTCGCTTGATAAACTTAAGGTTGAGCCACTGTAGTCACTCTGACTATTTTAACGATGTCTTTCATAACTTTTGGGCCGGGCAGTTTCGATCCCTTTAGAAGCCTATGGAGGAGTGATCCAGCTCTCAGATTTAATCAAAAATATCTTAATTCGTGTTCCGAAGATGAACGAAAGTCTTACGGGGTTGGAACAACATGAGGGTGAGTAATTACTGACAGAATTTTCATTTTTGGGTGAACTAACCCTTTAATTGAGGTGGATACTATCAATTTTAATGAATATCTGCACCTCATTATGAAATCTTAAAAATATTTATATCTTGGGTGAAAATGAAGGACATCAGGAATCCCTACAACTGATAGCAACCATCACTATAACGAATAACATCTGTCTACCAATCAAAACAGCCTCATAGAGGAGCTGACAAGAATGGCATGTTTACTATTTTCATCTCAATGTCAGAATTCTACAAAATAATGGTGGAGCTTTAGGGCACCTGCTCATTTGGTTGAGCTTCATGTGTGAACCCATGCGTCTCGTCATGAAATGAGAGCCTGAACAGGCAGCATCTCATCGCACTTTAATGCAGAATGAGTCAGAGGGATATATTAAGACACTGTCGTGGAAAAGATTTCAGTCAGCGGCAAACAGAAATGTAATCAACGACCCTTTTAGATCTGTGCTGTCTGTTCGCCATAATACAGAACTAGAAAAAATTACACACTCGCTTTTTCTATACCTCTGTATATAACAGGGTGTCACCGCTGCAATCAGACCAAGGGTGGTAAAAGTGTCATGGACTAGCAAGAGTAACTGCAGGCAAAACCAGCTATTTCACAGAGGAACGCATGTAGCCGAGCTTATCAATCAGTTGTAGTAGGGAGGGGGAGGGTATAGAAAACAGTCACACTACTGAATATCCATATTACAAACCACTGGTATCTACAGTACATATTGCGTTTGAAGACATGGTGGCTGAACACACTGCACATTCACAGAACATGCAATAAAACATCAGATGGCTTAGTGAAGCAGTGAATTATGGGGTCATGCCACATACCTTTTCATTTATAAAATGTAAGAAACGGCACATATTGACATCACCTTGGTAAAAACAACAGCATGACTGTCACCAGTATATTATGAAAGTCAATTTCTGCCTCAGAGGGAAATAAATAAATACATTTCAGATTATATCTTAAAGACAAGTTTATATATATATATATATATATATATATATATATATACCGGTATATATATATATATCAATTGTGAGCCCTTTTAAACGTTCTTGGCAGCATTCAGATAAGCATTAAGACACTCAATGAGCCTTGCCATGGCAATTCTCTTACAAACTTTCCGTATATAACTTAAGACTGGTCCACAGAGGATGACTAGAGCATGTTATGATGAAGGCAGTTCATCACAGCAGGACATTATTAAAAGGTTTCTTTTGACAACTATAAACACAGCACAGTATCTGGCAGAGACAATCAGATTATGTTCTCTACATACAGTAAAAACTTCCAGAAACAAAAAGAGAGAATTAAGAAAAAGATTTAGGAAGAGGTCTAGAGGTGCAGATTTTGCCTATTCTAATTCTTGGCTATTTTGTTTCAAAATCTGCACCTCTAGACCTCTCATTAAAGCTTTTTCTTTTGAAACCATAAAGCCACAGACAAATTAATAATGCAATCGAATTATATCTTAAATGCAACTTTATATCTCTCAATTGTGACTTTATTTTATATCTCAAAAAAGTAAAAAACGTATTGTTAACTTTACCTCAATTAATTTTGAATTAAGTTTGGAAGTTTTTGGCTAGGTTTTGCTGAACAGCAGTATTACGAATATAATAACCAGTCTGAACACAATGTTTTTTTTTTTTGGGCTTATAGTCATTTCACCAGTCACTGGTTGTGCACAAGCACTTAGGGTGTACTCACACTAGACACGGTTGCCATGAACCGGGCCCGAGTACGATTGTCCCCCCTCCCCACTCCCCCTCTGGCCTGCACTCACATAGGGTTTCAGCATTCGTGCCGGAGCACGCTTACGTCATTATGGTGCGTGCGACGGTTTCGGGATAAACAAGAAGAGCGGCGCTCTCTGAACACAATGGAGTCCATCGCTCTGTTTTCTTTGTGGATAATTTTGTGTCGTTTGGTCCACGGTGGTCCACAGCCTGTTGTTAAACAGATGCGTCGCCTTAGTGGCGCGAAAATTTTCACGTAATCGTGCTGCTCGTATGAGGAGGTTTGCAAGGTACCAGCTGAAGTGCAGCAAGGACTTTGCAGCTTTGATTACGGACTGTGTTGGTTTTGGAGCGTCGCAAAACCATGACGTCACGCGTCCTGTTCCGTGCTCCAGCACGGTTAGCGCTCACACTGCATGCGAACCGCGCCCGAGCAACTGAACCGTGCTCTGGCCCACCTCTTCCAAGCGGGCCAGGGCCGGCTAATCGAGCCGCGCCCGGGCACGGTTCGGAGCACTCACACTAGTCAAACGAACCGCGCTTTGGTGGTCAAACGCACTCGGGCACGGTTCTAACTGGCTAGTGTGAGTACACCCTTAGAGTCAGCACAGGGCCGTCGCTAGTGGGGTGAAAGGTGGTGACAATTATAGAGATTATAGAGAGACAAAATCCAGCAGTTATACTATTTAGGCCCCTGTAGTATGAATAATTCTAATATGTATATTAGTTGTATGCCTGAGATTTAAATGAAAACAAAAAAAACGTGCAATTTGGGTAAATAATTTTCCAAATATCTGCTTCTCTTACCTCCATAAAAATGGTTTAGTCCGACCTAAAGTATTTATTAGTTATTCAGTCAGAGTCAGTGACAAACATCAGATGGACCCAATAAAATTGTAAGTCCCACCCCAGCTCGTGAACAGAACCAATCAGAGTTGAGGCGGCAGCCTGAAGTTAACGATGAACTTGGTGGAAGAGCAGGAGACTAACTGACTGAAAAATGTCGGGGAAAAGAAAACAAAAATCAGGGAACCAGAAATGCCAGGAAAAGACGGAGAGGGAGGCAAGGAGAGTGGTTGTATCCCAGTCGATCAAGACGTTCTTAAAGACCGGTTATATATTGTTATTTCGCTGGGAATTAGAAAACTTCCGTCTACAGTCTGCCGTGTACAGTCATTTTTTATTATCGGTGCGCGCCACAGTCGACCGAATGATTACGTGGTCTAAATTCCTGTCTTTTTACACTATTGTAACTAGAGTTTTAAAAAAAAATTACACGAGTCACGACGCATTGCATTATGCATCTGACCTGCCGGCTGATGATATTTAAAACATCGAGGAAACACGAATACAACACACTGCACTTGGATGAATAAATGTATTCGCTTTATTTAATAATATTACCAGTTCCATATTATCTTTATTAAAAAATATGACAATGAATGGTTTTATTTTTTTAAATAGACTGCATTCTTGTCAATTTCTAAATGTTTACTTTTTGATTTATGAATTATAACAGACTGATGGGGGGGAAAAAATATTACTTTTTTAAAAATCGGTTTTATTATTATTTAACAATTTCTTGCTTTTTTGTTAGTTTTTATTAGTTGTAATTTTTATATAAACATTTAACTTTTAAAATAAAGGTTTTACAACAACATCACCATCTTCTGGTATGTGGGCCCTCCATGTTCATCTATTGTATAGTATATGATATTGGTGGAGGGTGGTGGGGGCCCACATCAATAATTTTTCAGGGGGCCCCGAATCCTCTAGGTACGGCCCTGAGTCAGCATGAAATGGAAATTCACCCTATCTATTCCCTAAAGGCATTGGTGAGTTGATTGTGAACGTCATTTAATTTTTATTCAAAATGTAAACCCACCTCTTTCCTACAATCGACCTCAAGCTCACATTTGTATTTTTCTTCATCCAGTCAACAACCGGTGGATTGAACCAAGTCCCCACACTTTTTCGTTTCACTCGAATGTACGTTAAAATTCGGAAGAAAAGATCTGTTGCTTTTTTCAGTGTTTCTAGTTTTGTCACTCACAGCACCAAACAAAATTGCAATATGTTTAAGCCAATGCCTTTGTTTACAAGAACAACCTGTTTGTTCACAATTGAAGATGGAGGGAGTGTTTGAAACATACTTGAAAACAGCCATTATTTTTGCAATTATATCATGCATCTAGTAGTATAAAAATCACACGCTGCAGCTTTCAGACACAAATCCCAAGCAATCGGCATCCCACGAGAGACATTGTTCTTGCTCCTCCTTTTTAAACGCTCTTGGCAGCATTCAGATCAGCATTAAGGCACTCAATGAGCCTTGCCATGGCAATTCTCTCACAAACTTTCCGTAGCATAACTTACGACCGGTCCACAGAGAATGACCAGCTCGAGTTATGATGAAGGCAGTTCATCACAGCAGGGCATTAAAAGATTTCTTTTGACAACTATAAACACAGCACAGTCTCTGGCAGAGGCAATCACATGATGTTCTCTAGAAACACACGAAAGACAGAGGGAAGTAATATTATTCCCAGCAATTTTGTTTCAAAATCTGAACCAGAGTCTAGACCTCTTAACTGAAGCTTTTTCTTTTGAAACTCAACAGACTAAAGCCACAGAATAATTGTTGCCGTCCCTTTGTGCAATAAAAGAGCGCTACAGTGTGTCTTTTCACAGTTTTTGAGTACACGAAAATTGGTTTACGATATCTTGAAAGGTCTATTTGAAAGTTGCAGCAGGAGAAAATTGCACGCATTTATTTCCTCCACCATACATAATCGGGAGCCCCGAATGTGAAACATGTTCCCTACCCTTAAAGTAAAGGGTCATGCTATTCATATTCATGTTTGACTTCTCCACGCAGCGGCTGCCGGCCACATCTCGCAGTCCAAACATTGATGACCTCTGATTGAGCTGCCATTTTCATGTCTGTGTGCTGACAGACTGCGCTTATTGTGTGTGTCTCTACACAATAGAGACCTTTCCCTCCTGAATGAGATCGCTTGGCCTTGTTTGTGACAAGGGTATTGATTCAAACCTTGAATCAAAAAGGTGCAGTATCGCCTCTCTGTATCTACGACATGTGGTGGAGTGGAGGCACAGGGAGAGATTGAATGTGACTCTCCAGACCTGAATATTAAAGAGGGAGGTCAGATCTCCAACGGGGTCTGCGTAAATCTTTTAAGGGTTTTCATTCCGAGTTATTTTTTAGGTCAACTGAAAGAAATCCGCGTGTGTTGAGACAATGGCTGATAAAAGAGCATAAACATTTTTGGCATGACTGTTAGACTCAGAGTTAACTAGAGCAATTCTCGCTATATACGACTTAGAAGACTGTTAAACTGTCCTCCAGGGTACATGTGGAGTTTGAGCGCTAGTGGAAAGTGTTAATTGGCGTTCTGCCTGCTGTTTCTTCTCTTCAAAATAGCTTGTTGGTTCACAAAGCCCAAAAATCTCCTGTTGGGGAGCTCATTGCATGCCTATGCCCCAATTCTTGCGAAAAGCATTTAATATTATCTTTGATTTATTGTGTGAGCAAGCATCATGAGTTTACGTCACCTTACCTAAAATAGGCTTAATAAGAAGCTTCTATTGATCGTTGACAGCATTGACCCACAACCCCTTTTGCAGAGTTAAAACTAGGTGGAGTTTTGGAGGGTTTTATCTAGGACATCAAAAAAATCAATGGTAGAAAATATACTGACTGCATCCGAAATCGCATACTCTCTTGAGTGGGTACTTTTTTGAATGACTTAATTTGAATAAGTAATTACTTCATGACCGATAAAAAGTACTTTCTATATATAAATGTGTGTGTGACCACAAGAGTCATATGACAAAAGATGTACCTTAGCTAGACCTCCAACACCTTGATTTAGACAAGAGGGCTCTCACACACAGATACTGAAATAATGACAGAGACGTAGTATTTCAATATAAAAGTACAATAATATTTATTAATAAAATAATTCAATAAAAACAGTCTGGGGTTTGTTTCTCAGAATAGTGTGAGACGATACAGATTAGGCCCCAGGCCAGCCAGAGGGAGGTAGTGGCTGCCACCAGGAATATCAAAATACAAACAATAATAGCTTCAATGGGTCAGCTGTTTGGGAGAGGTTACCTGTCCTGGAAGAGGAGTGAGATCGACACACCACCCGTGCTGCTGATTCTGTTGCCTATTCACGCAGACTTACACACACAGGCACAGGTACTACAAAATAATGATCACTGCAAATTGTGAGGTGCACGTTACCACTACAAATACTGTGTGCGATGCGCGAAGAGGAGGACTCAAATCCGGCGACCTACCCCCCGAAACAGCTTCAACACTCTGGTTCTCAGAAGAGGAGAAGGAAAGATTGGTGTTACTATTAAACCTAACTGACTGGATCAGGAATAAGCAAAGCTAGATGTTAGCATTACCACATTACCACAGCAAACTATTGGGGCAGCAGATACCACACCTATTGCTGACATACAACAAAAAAGGGACAAAGAAGAAAACCAACCACGCCTATGTTTAGGCCAGATCAGACGGGCAAACAAAATAACAAAAATAAAGAAAACAAAATGAGGCAGGAGCAACAATTAGATTAAACTTACAAGAGGCAAAGCAGCAGTGACAATCTTTCTCTAGGGATACAACACTCAACATAAACGGGAATGGGGCTCCCGGTTACCTCCCCCACCTGCAAACCTCAACTCGTATTCCAATAGACAATGACAGACCACACATGCATAGCGTCTTCCAGCCAAGACCTTCGGTAGATCAACAATACGCTACCCGGAAGCGTCTGGTACACCGTCAAACATCTTTCATAGACGACAGCACAGCGAACACAGTATAAAGAGTACGTACGAGCCGAGGGATTCCTTAGTTTTCGACCCGATGTGCCGGTTTTATACGAAGTGCCATTGACGCTAATGGACAACTAACCACTTGCAAGCTAACTAGAGGGCGTGGCTGTGGGGAAGCGGGAAAGAGGGATACGGTGAGAACAGGAGGACAACCTTGCTACAGCAGTTACTCTGCCGGTTACATTCGCAGTATGAATGTAATCTGGACATACTATATTCACCATGTTGTCATTATCATGCGATCTACCAGTGTCAGTTACGTCGCTTCACTGCCATTCACACTTCAGAATCTTGCCAGAAGAAGTAGGTCATCCGGGTACTTTTTGCCTACTCTTTTCTGAGTACTGTGAATTCGGACATACTTCATTTGTCAGTTGTCACATACTGTTTTTCGCCTACTATATAGCAAAGTATGTGATTTCGGATGCAGCCAATATGTCACAAGCATAAAATAAAGAATATTTCACTATCCAGAAGAATTTAGTCATTTGAGCTGCGCAAAACACTTTTGTGTGACTATGACAGATAGAAAGAGGTTGTGTGCATTCATAACTGTCTGCTTAGTTGAACAAAAGAAGACTGAAAATAATATGAGTGGGAATAAAGCAACGCTAAAACATTACTCTATTGATTAATTTTCAGAATTCAATTAGACTAACTTCACTAGGTCCGTTCATTAGTCTGGACATTTATTTCTGTTTGCTACAACCTGTAACCTTCACATAACTGGCATATTTTCTTAGCATTTTATCTGACATGAGGTGCATCGTTCCTGAATGACTAATGACTATACTATTCAAAAATGATGAAAGCAGAAATCTCTTAATTACAGACTTCACTGAGTGTCATCGCTGTAAATAATAAGCTGGATATTCTGTTGATAAGCCCTAAAACGACCTTGACTCCCACTCTACCGGTGTGTTCAGATTAATTTAATTCCTTTTCTTTAGCATGCAGTTCAGTGTGTTTTCTTAGAGGTACGTTTTTCATATGCTTTTGTAGTTTTTATTTTTGTATTATTATTATTTTTTATGCCTATATGAGGTGAACTTGCTTCACTTTACATTTGCTTTTAACCTGCGCACTAAACCCAATGAACAGAGTGGAGGGTGAAAGTGTTTTGCAATGATGTTGTTTTTAAAGGTCACTGAAAGTAGTGCAGTCTGAGATTTTTTGAAAACGTGGTTTTCTTATAGTTTGCCGCACCATGTCACCTCTCTTAGCTTCATGGACGAAGTAATACAGAAGAGTGTTGCTTCCTCAGAAGTTGCATCATCGGTTCCAAACATATTGCATACATTTCTCCTCTTCTGTTACCACAGATGGAATGGAAAACTCTTGGTTTATTTCGCATGTACAAATGCAGAGCCATTCACAAACCCTCTTTTAAATCAAACACGTGGCAGTGGTGTTGTATAGAGTGTATTTAAAGTGACCCCTGTTGGTCAAAGAAGGAACTGCACTTGCCCAACATAAAACATCCTCTGTGTTTGCTTTGGAACATGCTGGCATGAGAATTGAATTGGGTCTGTGCTCCTCGACAGCTATCGCAACAGAAGATGCACTTAACTTCAGTTTCAATGGAACTTGGAAGTCACTAATTGCTCTGCTACTCACCAAGAGCACTGCTGGCTTCACAACATTGGTGTTAGCCTTTCCACACCTCCACTGCCGGCGGCGTTTCTAGTGGAAACAACTATTTTTATCCATCTTTTATAGCCAGGACCAGCCTCGGTCAATTAACAGAGCCAATCTCTGTTAGGGCCACAGAGGACAAGACTGGCGCCCAGAGAGACAGGGTGTTAGTAGATATCTCCTGAGGCTTCACACCACAGATTGTTCTCAACACCTAATGCAGAATTTAAAACACTGGCTGCTTGCCACCAGGATGACTTATGTCATCTAAAGCCAACTTTCAATAATTTAGTATATCGTGCAAACTGAAATCTATTTACGGCAAGTGCGTTGCCACGTTTGCATGCCACAATACACTTTTTTCTCTTAGCAATGGGTCTGTGTTATCTATTGAACTTGATTTATAGCAGGTATAGTAGAAAATATATGTAGAGAGTTGAAGAGAGAGAGAGCGATTCAAATGACAGTGTCAAGGTTTTCTGCCACTATAGAAATTTCCTGAGCCAAGAACTACACACCTGCAGATGAATGAGTTCTGCGAAGATGTCCTTGTCGGAGAGGCAGCTGTGGACATACAGTATTCATTTAAAGATTACAGAGCATTTCTGAGATCATTTATCTTTTCATTGCATTGCAGAATGCACCATGTAACCCTTTAAAACTTTGTGCAGTAAGCGTTTTTTTTTTAAACGCTGTTGAAATGTGGATCGGACCGAGCACCAAAACACACTTGTAGCCAATCAGCAGTAAGGGGCGTATGCACTCATGATGGGGGAGGACAGACAAGACAGACATTAGCAGAATGAGAAAGAGAGAGATTGCAGAGAAAATGCAAAAAGGCCAGGGGGATATTACTTTAAAAAGAAGGGTTACGATCAGGCAAGACGTATCTGCATTAATATCAGAGAAGCTTTCCAGCACTGGAGAGACCTGGCTCACTCCTTCATAGGCTTCTAGGCAATTTCATTCTGCCGGTCCAGAAATGTTAGTAAAAACTACAGTTGCTCAACCTTAAGTTTATCAAGCGACGAGAATACTTTTTGTGCGAAAAAAAAAAAAAAGACTTTATTCAACTATTCATTTTCTTCTGTGTGAGCCTCTGACGTGAGTTCACGAGAGCGCCACGACGCATGCGCGAGAACTGAGAAAGATGACGCTTACGATCATTTGGTGGGAAAGTGTAAAAAAGGTATACCATTCATTTTGCGGCATTGGTAAGGCACTTTTAAGTTTTTTCTTTGGTTTCTCATGATTCGGAAATCCAGGAAATGCACACTTGTTCTAAAGTTTTCATTTTCAACACTACATTGAGACCCATCTGCGTCATCTTCTCAGTTCTCGCGCATGCGTCGTGGCGCTCTCGTGAACTCACGTCAGAGGCCCACACAGAAGAAAATAATAGTTGAATAAAGTCATTATTTTTGTTGTTGTTTTTTTGCGCACAAAAAGTATTCTTGTCGCTTGATAAACTTATGGTTGAGCCACTGTAGTCACTTGGACTATTTTAACGACGTCTTTAACTTTTCTGGACCGGCAGAATGAAATTACCTAGAAGCCTATGAAGGAGTGAGACAGCTCTCAGATTTCTTCAAAAATAACGAAAGTCTTACGGGGTTGGAACAGCATGAGGGTGAGTAATGGGAAGTGGGAAGGCCTGAAAATGGATGCCGAGGTTGCTTTATTTCTTCTCGAAACGTGAGTAACTTTGGTTTTGCTGTGTTTCATAGAGCTAAGATATGCTGTCTTTTGCTTATATATATATACTGTACGTGTGTGTCATCTTTGGCTGTTTGTTTAATTGCATCATCATATATCATAATATATGGTTCCCCTTTTAGCGATCACTATAACCCCTTAATCTTGTCACATTTGTAATATACTTGGACTATCGTGTTATGTCAGAAGCTGTCCATGAAAAGTTTGTTTTTTGGGATGAAAGGGATGACTTTGCCATCGAAGAAGTAGAGGAGCTAAATAACAACTAGGCACAGCAGATTCCGCCAAACGTTGCCTTTTTTCCATAGTGTGTGTACATGTCGTGAATGTGGGGGCAGATGCAACAAGATGATTATAGGCGTGTTTGTTTTGGTGATTTCAAATATCAACAGCGTTTACCAGAAATCGCTTACTGCACCTTTAAGAAGGCATTCAGACTGTGACCTTACATTTGTTTTATTTTGCACAATCTCTGCTGTTGATTGAGAATGCTATCCAATGGTTTCAGAGAATCGGAGAAAGGGGTGCTAATGTGTTGCAGAACATTCTAGAGTGCAAGTTCCTCGTGCACCACAGTGTCTAAAGAAGCTGGTCTCTTGTTACTTATCCCCCAAAGCCCCCGTCTCATCAAATACTGATGGAGTCAAAAGTCCCTCGGCACAGGCAGATGGTGGATATTAAAGCGATCATTACAGATCTGTCTGACTAAAACATGGTATCTTGCTTACTATAGACTGTTCAATCTTCATTTTAAATCTGTTTTTGGGTGGATTCTGAGAAGAGTGACTGGCAAATGACATAAACCAGGCTCCAACCCCACACAGCCTGGGGTTTTATTTATTTTTTCAAATAAATGCCCTTTTTTTTTTATTACTTTCTATTCATCAAAGAATCCTGAAAAGGTTTCTTAAGCACCAAATCACCATGAAGGTTTTCCAAAGGATCATGACACTGAAGACAAGAGAAATGGCTACTAAAAAAAACAGCTTTTTAAAATTACATTTTAAAATGTATTAAGATTGAAAGCAGTTATTTTAAATTGTAATAATATTTGCCAATATTTCTGTTTTGTGTATTTTTGATCAAATAAATGCAGCCGTGGTGAGAATAAGAGACTTTATGCAAAAATTCTTACCAACCCCAAACTTTTAAACAGCTATTCAAAAGTTACTTTTTTTTTTTTTTAAGATGATATGTAAAAAGATACACAGATATCTAATATAATAACATAAAAACATTTTGATAAGTCAGATAATGTATAAATATCATATGCATGAAATAGGGGAGCTCAATCAATAAACTTTTAAGGTTAACTTAATGATCTACTCTGTATATCTGCCATGCATAACTCCTTATGCATGTACAGGCCTGTACCCATAATTATGATATTAAATAATTAAATCGTGTTCATAATGTGTCCTAAATAAACAGCAGGACAATGATTAAAATTATGGCCATGTCACAGGTTGCTAATGTTGAATGGGATGCAGTGCACTTGATTGACAACTGACATTTAGCTGTGAAGGAACAGCCTGGGAGAAAACCATGAGGGTTTCATGCAGAGCGGAACGAAGCTCAATGACCGGGGTGTTTTCTTTTTCTTTTCTTTTTTTTTGGTGACCATCTAAAAGTGCATTCAGAGTTGAGCCCTGGCCCTTTGTACTAATTAACCTGTCTAATGGGTTCAGCAAGTTCCCACTTCCACACTCGATGGAGTCCGTTAAGAGTTCTGTTATTTTAATAACACGCCAGGAGAGAGATATGGAGAACAGAATGCCAAAAGGTGGAAGGTCTCACTGGGTGTTTTAAATATAACTCAGAAGACTCGGAGCTCTGTGTTTCTCTCCACTCTTTTCCCACATCTCTCACATCACCAACACCAAGAGCTGTTTGCGTGCTGTGCCTCTTAATGTTAAATACATTACCCATTAGCTCTGTGTTCACAACACAAGCTCTATTGAGATTCAAGACATGCCGACTGGTTATTTGTCACAGCAAAGAGTTAAACATGGATTTTATGAGTTAACGGTGTATGGTTTGGGCAGTGTGAGGAACCCATATTTAACTGCAGTATTCCCAAACTATTAAGATTTAAAAAGACATATTATGTTTTTTTTTATACATTCTTGAGTGAGTAATGTTGCTGTTTGAGCATGAAAAAGGTCGGCAAATTCACAAAGTCACTCCAAAGGGAGTTATTCTCTATATACTTTTTTTCGGAAGGACGGACTTCATAGAGACAGGAACTCAATGGAGCGTCACTGACTTACTGGGAAGAGAGGTGATGCAACAATGTAACATATGTGAAGAATGTTTTTTGAACATTCAAGCATGAAAACCTATTTTAGTAGACCCAGAAAAAAAAATCAAGACTTAAAAAGGGCTTAATAGGCACTTTTTAAAGGATTAAATTTACTCGCCCTTATGTTGTTCCAAACCCTTATGCTAGAAAATTCTGACCATTAAAATTATTAAAATGCAATGAAATGAATTAGGACTGATGTGACTGTAACGAGGTTAGATGTTGTAGGAAAGAAGGAGGCGGGAACTGGCGAACAATCAACAGACTTTAATAACAAAATAAAACAAATACAAAACGAAAGTAAAAGACAGCAGCCCCTCACGGACGACTGCTGTCACATATAATAAAACAAAACACAAGATCAGGCCTGTTCCTCTCTCGATCTTCACTGTCGTCACTCCTCCTTTATGCTTCCGCTCCTCCGTGAGAGATACGAGACCGGTGCGTCGCGCAGGTGTCGCTCATTATCAATCACGCCACCGGCCTCGCGCCGCTCTCCCACAGCCCTCGACCTCGTCCTGCTCGCCACAGTGACTTTTCATAAACAAAACATTCATTTGAGCCTGATCTTTTCAAGAAATGGGTTTATCCAGTTCCCCAAACCAATTTGAATGATCACTGACTCAGTGTTCCATGATATCTATTGTTTGTTTTACAAAGTCTGGAAATACAGCGCATGCATCCTATAGACCATCGTTTTTGAAGCTTAAGTATTTATAAATAATTCTCATTTGTGGGTAAACGATTCATGGAAAGGTACATTCGATTGAAATGGCAAGCAAAAGAAAGTCAAAGTGGAGCATGCCAAAAATGTTGTTTCACGTGTATATTAATGGAGTATGAGCAGGGGCGGACTGGCCATCTGTGTGATCTGGAGAATCACAGAACGGCCGGTACTCCAGGACGGCCGGCGGGCCGGCCCACCAGCCGCCACACACATCCCAAGTCTCCCGCATATTGATAGCGGCTCCCTGATGTCCGCAAATTAGTTAAAATCTCCCGGAATCTAGAGCGAGCAAGAGCGCGCATGCGTAGCGCGTGCACGGCAGAGAGAGAGGGAGCGAGAGATTGCGTGTGTGCGCGTGTGCGCGTGTGTGCTAGTGTGCGCGTGTCCCTCACGAAGCGCATGTAAGGACCCAACCAATCAATTGTCAGTGCGGGCGGGCTTTTATCTCTACTACTCCCGAACCGAATTAATCAGAAATTACTTTGCAAGTTACTTGCTAGGGATGATGTTAGGCAGTGATATTCAGCTTGCTACATTTTTAATGATTACAGTAGTTAAAACAGCTAAACTTCAACATTTTAGCTGTAAAATGCCACATGCAGTTGCTAATATTAAGAAATATGTTGTGCTTTTACTTTTAAGAATTTTGGTAATGTTACAGTTAATGCTTACAAACTTTGAAGATTTTGAATACAGAAGTTACATTTGTAATGGTGTATTTTCATTTAGATGTGGTATTATTATTTGTGCAGTAGCTAAGATTAATTACTGCATAAACTAATTAAGATTATTAAGTAATAAATTCATTTTAAGACAGCATGGAATAGATTGTATAATATGCTGTTAGCTATAATTTGGATGGTAGTATCATGAGCCACAGTTAAAGTGACACTCATGGCAGGCGTTATTGTTGTCGAGTTTCCGCGCACCGATTGCTTTGGGCCGGGCCTAGTCAAAGTCCAGGGCCGTTTTTTAGTCCCAGTCCGTCCCTGAGTATGAGGTCTGTCCAAGCCAGATATTCTGGAAAACAGCTGTTCAGACAAACATATATACTGTACACATACCCTGAATGCAAACATTATACAATCATGCTATTAAGTTATCAGTTTATTTTCTCAATATGCTTTCAGAATCCGTGTGTGTGTGTGTTAGAGACAGCGAAAGAAAGAGCAAGAGAGACAGAAAAGATGAGACCTCTAAGTACCAGCTGAACCGCCCACGGCTACCTGTGCCTCAGCTGTTTTCATCTCTTCTCTTTGATTTTCTGTGTCTGTACATCCGAGTCCTCAGAAGACAAACACAAACACAGCATTCCCACATGACACCCTTCAGACAGACTCTCCATAAAAATATCCAAATATCAGAGCATGTAATAGTTGCACTTTTAGGAACTCCTAGACCCACTCACACCTACTGCATACAAATTCTCTTTTTCCACTGTGCAGTATTATAACTCCAGCTCACCTAAACTCAATGACACACAGTCCCATTTTGCCAGGATGTTGGCTTTATATAGCCGTGATGCTCAACACTGAGAGAAAGTGGGCTGTGATTACGGTGGTGAGATGTCAGGAAAATAAGTTATTTCATGACCTTTGACCTCCCACGCAAATCCTTCGGCTGCAGTTCCTGTTTTCTTAACAGGTGACCATTGCACTGCAATAAATCATTTTCTTCATTCTTCAAAAAGTGCATTTAGTTGAGAAGCAAAACTGTGTTTACGATATTAAGATTTCCTAGCCATTGGCATGTACTGTAGCTTTTTCTTGGTCTTAGCACAATTTAGCAACAATTTAACACAATTTAGTGAGGTTTATGCTTAAAACAAGAAAAAAAACTGTTTGCCAATGGGGGAAGAAAAATAAATTGAATTCAAGATATTCTGTAGAAACAAAATGTGAATAGCGCATATTCAATAGCAATGTGTGTGTGTTACTTTGAGAGAGCAACCATACATCTGTTTTTTTACATGATTTAATTTTATAATCATTAGTCATTTATGCAGTTGTCATGTACATAGTTTTTCATTTCTTATTATTTCCTTTCTATTGTGATTGTGAGGTTTTAAAGCTACAATATGTAATTCTTTCGCCGCCAGAGGTCGCATTTTCAAAACAATAACAAAGATGAAGCTTGATGACACTATGAAGGAGAGTGGAATGATGGGAGATGTCGTTTTCACCATCCAGAGATGTACAGAATTCACAAATCATATAAATTATATATCAGCTAATAAATTAGTTTTTGTATTACCTGTACGTTTGATCACACTATGTTATGTCATTGTAATGAATTAGCGTCCAGGAACGTGGAATGTAATGCTCTATTAGCCTGTTACTAATATGAGACTATTTGTCAAATTATTTGGTGGGTTAATGCTGTGCAGTTTTACACGTTTAAAACAATAATACTAGCATACATTTGAACAAACCCACATTTGCAAGTAATGGCTAAATATTTTTGTGCAACACATACTTAAAGGTACAATATGTAAGAATTTTGTAATAAAATATCCAAAAATCAATTGCACAGTGTGATACATTTCCTGCAGTTGTGTACTTACAATATCCCAAAAGTCTCCAAAGAATTTTTCAATGACGCAATATCCACGCTATCCTCGGTTTCCATTCATACTGCCATAGCCATGACGTAACCATGGCGACAGACGTATTGCGTAACGTTTAGCGGCACGCAGTTCTTGTTTCTTTCAAACATAGACCATGGCAAGCAGACTTTCGGACAAACAAGGAGAACTAAAATGAGGATCAATATCAGCGTGGCGTTTTTGAGAAATGCCGAGAGCTCCTCTTCGACTAACTTGGACTTGACAGAGCTTTACGAGTCACGACTTGACAGCTTTATTAGACAGGTGAGCAAATGTACATAAAAAAAACCAATATTATATAACGTTAGCTCAACATGATGAAATGTTAGAATATGGTTATTCTAATGTTGATCTAGCTTACTGCTAGTTTCATATAGCAAACGAACTAACACGTAGTATAACATTATAACTTTCAACACACATTTAAATGCCGTTTAGTGTGATAGTGTAACGTTAGAACAAGTGAAGCAGCGCTGCGTTACCTCACAAGTTTAATTCGTCTAATAACCTGACCTGTATGAGTAATCCAGCACTTGCGGGTAGTGCTTCATACCACTTTAATGTTAAAAAACATGAATGTTTGCACTCATCCATAAACATTATTAGATCCATCAGCTTGACAGCCCCATCATTCAGCTCATCACTGCGTCATCAACCTACACCTTTGTTATTGTTAGAAACTGCGCCCTCTTGTGGCGAAAAAATCTTACATATTGTGCCTTTAATTTCACTGCCATAGACTTGGTCACCAGACACCAGACACTATTGTATGTGTACAATAAATAATATATATTTGCTTACCTGTCTATTAAAACACATGCGAGAGTGGAGTCTCAGTGGACAGATCAAGTCCGAGTTTCTCGCGAAGCTCTCTCCATCTCGAAAACTCCACGCCAATATTGATCCTTGTTTTATTTCTCCGTTTTTTTCCCAAAGCCTGCGTGCCTAAGTTGATCTATGTTTACGTTTTTTGGGATTTTCTGTACTCGCCAATCTATAATCGTAAACCATAATGACTGAACGACACAACAGCGGTGTGCGAGATATTGTATCATAGACATGCATACATAGATCCTCATTAGCGGCTTACGTAGCGGCCATTGAAACGGCCGCTAATGAGGAATCTATAGGGGTGTGACAGTTATTATGTAACCGTGAGACCTACGGTTATAGTTGAACACCGTCATTAGAACTCTATAACCGCCAAAACCGTGCTATTAAAATATTTTTTACAAACATTTTTTATCATTGAGAATGTTCAAATCAGCTTACCAGGGAAACGGAGGCGGAGTTAGTGGTGGTTCGGAGGCTGAGTGCTGGAGATGATTCGGGAGAGGTCTGTGCCCCTTTACCGATCAGAGCGCGCACTGACACGGAGTAAAGCCTTGTTTATACTCGACGCGTCCGCACGAGCGCGAAGGTGCGCGAGTCAAAAAGTGCGCAAGACCGGCAAGACCCCATTTCGCTTGGCTGTGTGCACAGCTTTTTTTGTAACAGCGCGCGCGACGCCGCGTCCGAGGATGAACGACTTAAAGCCGAATCTGGCCGAGCATGTACGTCTCACCGCACCGGCACGCAGTTTGCGCATCTAAATTGCAAAGTTCATTGCAAAGTTTTTTTGTTAAGGTTTTGTTTACTGTGTGTGATTTATTTAAAACAAAGCACATTCATTGCAAGGTTTTTTTTTTTTTTTTTTTTTTAAGGATTTGATTCATTTAATGGATAGCACATTCACTTCTAGTTGTCTTGCTGTTCATTTTAAATAAACGTAGAGCGAGTTGTCCTATAACAGACGAACAGTTATTCAACCGAACATCCTATTTTTTTAAATTAACGGAAGCTTTAGGGTAATATACAGATTAGATTATAAAATAACACAACACAAAAATACAAAATTACAGGACAGAAACACAGAAACACAGAAAGCTTGTGTTTTTGTGCATGCATGCATGTGTAAATTAGTTTACCCCCCTCATGACATCTTGCTTTATCGCCGCTGGTCCTTATGTTCCCCTGCGAGTACCGTGTTTGTGCAGACTGACTGAGAGTATAGATTTAACCTTGCTCACCTCGCTTTAACATTTCCACTCCTGTGTTGGTAACCCAGGGCCATTATTTCCATGCCACACAGGCGCGCTCTGACTCCGTCTGTGTGGTTCAATAGCCACGGGCCCTTGCTATTGAGTCTGTGGACTAGACCTCAGAATCAAATCAATACCAGCACTGTAAACATCAGACACTCTACAGCCACTTAAAGCAGAAAGAGAAAACAGCCCTAAAACAAATACAGCTGAACTGCAAATGTCATTTTGTCACGATTTGGTCTTGTCTTGGTCACATTTCATGTCATTGTCATGTTTCTGTGTCTTGTCATGTGATTCCCTGTTTGTCATGTGATCCTGCCATGTGTTCCCTTGTCTGATGTGTCATGTTGTCATTGGTTCATTGTTCACAGGTGTCCCTTGCCTTGTCATTGTGTGTATTTAAGCCCTCATGTTTGAATGTGTCTGAGTGAAGTTTTGTTTTCTGCAGACCACCGTTTGTAAGTTTATGTTCCTGTCTTTCATGTTCTGAGTTCTCTTACGAGAGGTTCTCTCGTATTGCGTAAGTTTAGCTTACGCTACGGGAAAGATTCATCTTCTCGAGATATTGAAGCCAAAAAATTATCCTTAATTTTGTATATGTTGTCAACGCAGTGCAGCAGCTAGCAGACCTAGAGAGGGCATTCAAGCGCGCTCATAGGCTGCCCTGCGGGAACTGCACAGCCTACCAGTGAGCCCGATGTGACGTCGCCCTCGCCGCGTCCTAGCCCGCCAGAATGGGCGTGGCTTAGCGTATATATGCGGGGCTCGGAGGCTGATTCTCTGATTTTCATCTCTTCAGCGAAGCTGCTCGCATCGCTGGACCTTGAGAAGCCGCCGCCGTCGAAACAGCGACAAAGCCAGCTAGGACAGTGACTGAGGAAGCCGGCCGCCTTCGCCACCTTCAGCCTTCCGAAGCGAGCTACGCTATCCGGCGTTGTATTATTTTTCTCACTGCAATCCGAGCATCTAAAAGAGCATGAGCGTCTTTTTAAAGATGCCTCAGTCCACTTGCGGCTAGTGCATAGCCCCTCTCAGCATCGGAGACTGCCACGTTATATGCGCTCTCTGCCTGGGACAGGAACATGCTGCTCTTGCCCTCTCTTCAGGAGGATGTGAGCACTGTGAGGAGCTTCCGATGTCGACCCTGCGGGCTCGACTCGAAGCCTTCCAGGACGAAGCTATCTCTCCGCCCTTTGCTGCACCACGCAGGAAAAAGAAGCGCCGTTCACAAAGGCCGCAGGAGCCTGCCGCCGCCGCGACGCACTCGCCGGAGTCCCTCCCTCTAGGCCTCGCCGACGCCCTCCCCGCCTCTTCTCACCGACGCGCAGCCGCCGGCTACGGCCCGCCCTGCCGTCGAGTCTGAGGATGACGCGGATGGACCTGCCGCAGGAGATAGCTGTTCCATCCTAGCTTCGGATAGCGACGACTGGTCGAGCTCTCAACGCTCCGCCTCCTCTTCTATTCGGGAGTCTGGGAGAACACGCGCTGGAGCGGAAGCCGAACTGATGCGCCTCCTGTCACAGGCCGTTGACCGCCTCGGCCTCGAGTGGTCACCGCCTCAGGAGCCCGCCCCCAACAGGCTTGATGGCTGTTTTCTTCAGAGTCGCCGCCGTCAAGCGCCCGCTTCCAGGCCCGCGCCCTTCCTCCCTGAGCTGCACTCAGAACTGGCTAAATCGTGGAATGCCCCTTTCTCCGCGAGGATTCATTCCTCTGTCTCCGCGTCGCTCTCCCAAGTGGACGGCGCCCCCTCCTAAGGTCGAGGAAGCTGTCGCAGATGCGAGATGGCGCTCAAAGTCTGCCCTACCATCTAAAGCCTGCAGGACCACATCTGCCCTTGTCGGTCGTGCATACGCCACCGCCGGACAAGCAGCTTCCGCCCTGCACTTAATGGCTGTTCTACAAATTCTCCAAGCCGATCTCCTCCGTGAGTGGGACGAGAAAGGCCGGGACCCAGCTGCTGTTACGGACCTGAGGAGCGCGACGGATCTCTCCCTTCGCGCTACCAAGTCTGCGGCCAAGGCCCTGGGGAGATGCATGGCCTCGTTGACTGTAACTGAGAGGCACCTTTGGCTGACGCTGGCTGACATGAGAGAGTCTGAGCGATCCGTTTTCCTCAACGCTCCTCTCTCACCCTCCGGTCTCTTCGGCCCAGCAGTGAACAGGATCGTCGAACGATTTTTTGAGGTGCAGAAAACGTCGCAAGCCATGAACCTGTTCCTGCCGCATCGCGCTAGCTCTGCTGCAGGTCGCCCACGTGACCAGCCGCCTGCACGAGCCGCCACGCAGCGCCCAGCTCAGCCCAGACAGAATAGCCAGTCTTCGCAGCGACAGGGCGGCCGCCCTAGATCGCGCTCAGCTAACCGCAGCAGGCCGCACCCCCCACGAGGGCCTCGGCCGAGGATCCCGTTGAAACCTGAGCACGCGAAGCCCTCCTAGCACCATCAGGAGGAAAAAGACGGTTGTGTCTCGCCGCGGCTGGACCACCGTCAAAACTTCTAGCCCTGTCAGTCCCCTCATCTCAGGCTACTGCAGTGGATCATTTCAGTGCAACGTTGACTCGTTGCAGTCAACGAGTCGGTTACACAACCCGCTCGCCTGCACACACACGCCGTTTTTACGGCGACCCAGAGAAATCTCATAAAGAGCAAGTTATCTGGTTATCCGGCTCATGCCGAAGGTGTTTTATATGTAGTAAAAGTGCCCACAACCCAGTGTTCACCCCTACATGTAAACACAACACTTCCCGTGTCCCACATGGAGCCCACTCTCATGAAGCAGGCAAATGCTGCTCGAGTGTTGCCCATAGCAGATGTGCCCACATCTTCTATCTGCCCGCTCTGTCACACGGCCAAGCCGCGCACGCACCACAGTGCACAGTCCCACATGAGCCACAATATAAACGTAAGTCTCGTGCCCGCTCACAAGCGCTCACGCTTACTAACTCGCGCTTCGCCAGTGCTGTTAAAGACACGCCACAAAGCGCAAGCTCATGCCGGTCAATCTATGGTTGTAAGTCACGCGTCCGCCCACGAGCGGCCGCGCTTACAAGCCTGCGCGCCTCTCAAGGCGCCGCTCGCGC
This sequence comes from Rhinichthys klamathensis goyatoka, assembly GCF_029890125.1. NCBI lineage: Eukaryota > Metazoa > Chordata > Actinopteri > Cypriniformes > Leuciscidae > Rhinichthys > Rhinichthys klamathensis. Next base: position 2,212,722 of record NW_026606714.1, on the reverse strand, counting down.
ATCACAATGTGATCACAAAGCTCCCCCCATTCACAGTAATCGGGAAGCTGCATATGAAACAGCTTGTCACTGTTTTCAGCGAGCCGCCCCATATAAGCACACAGAGCGCGCGCTGCGCCCGCTCCTCCGATTCAGTCTCTCGAGCCCGCACAGCACGGCGACCAGAGCCCGGAGTCCATTCTACCCTTAGCTGCACATATAAAAGCATGGGAAAACATCCCAGGGGTATCGAAGTGGGTGCTAAGCACTATAAAGCAGGGTTATGTGTTACAGTTCGCTCGCCGTCCCCCTCGGTTTCGAGCGCGGACCGCGACGACAGTGAAAGCAGAAGTAGCACACCTACTTCCCTCAGAAATAACAAAACTGCTGTGCAAAGGGGCCATAAAACCGGTACCGCCTTCTCTGAGCGAGTCAGGCTTTTACAGCCGTTATTTTCTCGTGCCCAAGAAGGACGGGGGACTCAGACCCATACTGGATTGTGAACAAAGCTCTTATGAAAAGACCGTTCAAAATGCTTACAACCAGACAACTCCTCGCGCACATTCGCCAGGGCGACTGGTTTATACCTCTCGATCTGAAAGATGCCTATTTCCAGATTCAGATAATACCCCGTCACAGGCCATTCTTGAGATTCGCCTTCAAAGATCGGGTTTATCAATACACCGTCCTGCCGTTTGGCCTGTCCCTAGCACCCCGTACTTTCACGAAGTGCATGGACGCGGCTCTCGCCCCCTTGAGAACTCAGGGCGTGCGAATTTTGAACTATCTGGACGATTGGTTGATTCTAGCACAGTCAGAGACAGAGCTATTATCTCACAGAACTGCGCTTCTCAGCCATCTGAAATGCCTAGGTCTCACGGTCAACTGGACCAAGAGCTCATTACTGCCCAGTCAGTCAATTTCCTTTTTAAGAATAGAACTGGACTCAGTGACCATGACGGCTCGCCTATCTACTAGGGGTGGAACGGTACACAGAAGTCACGGTTCGGTTCATACCTCGGTTCAGACATCACGGTTCGGTACGATTTCGGTACAATGGAGGGAAAAGCAAAACAAAAATGCAGAAGGCATTGTATTTTTTAAATACGTTTTTTTAATAAAGGCATAGAACCAATTTATTTGCAGTGCACTGACAATAGTTTTATATAATTAGTTTATTAATTAAATAAATAAAAAGACAAAAAGACCTTGCGATATGTTTGGTAATTGTACCTGAATTAATTTAAAATTATTTTGCTATATTTCAGATCAATATATTTGTTTTCCTTAATTTTAATTAACATTATTAATTGACAATGTAACATTATTCTCTTCTGAATTATAAATAATTGATTTCTGTATAAAATAATACTACCATTAAAAACACATTCGATTTTCGATTCGATTTTTTTAATCAATGTAGAATGTGTAAGATTAGTGCTCCAAGGACAAGAAATGGAAACCAATGCAATATGACGAATGTCCAAAAGATGGAACACACAGACTGTTTTGAAATGGAGTTGGATAAATATGTTTTGCTTTTAAAACAGTGTGTGTGTGTGTGTGTGTGTGTGTGTGTGTGTGTGTGTGTGTGTGTGTGTGTGTGTGTGTGTGTGTGTGTGTGTGTGTGTGTGTGTGTGTGATTTTGGTTGGGTGACAGTTGTAGGTTACAGTTTGACAAGAGTTTACAGTGTGACAAAAGCACAATGTTGTGTTTTATTGCGAGTGTACACAAATATAAGTAAACACTTTGCAGGTTTAATGATCTGAACAAAATGACGGAGTATGTTTTTTATGTTTCCACTGTTCGATCGCGCGCTCTCTCTCTCTCTCTCTCTCTCTCTCTCTCTCTCTCTCTCTCTCTCTCTCTCTCTCTCTCTCTCTCTCTCACACACACACACACACACACACACAGTTCGATCGCGCCCGCGCCTCTCTCTCTCTCTCTCTCTCGCACACACACACACTCCAGCATTGCAATCTTGACATCGCTGCCTGTTCATTATGCGGTCACGGTCACACCAAACGCGAATAGAGCGTCAAATTCGCTTCTAGTTCGACGCTAGTCCAAAGCGAATAGGACGCGCGTATAAAGCCAACGTTTGAAGTGAACGCGCGTTCAGAGCTAAGCCGATGGTACAGATTATGTGTCCCTAAAGAACCCGCGTATCTAACAGTAGTTCCGCATTACATTAATTAATTTGCACGCGAGTTTTATTTATTTTTATACCGTGTATTCTCCGTGTAAATTCGTGCACCGAACCGTGACGCCCGTACCGTTTCGGTTCAATACGAATACATGTACCGTTCCACCCTTACTATCTACACAGCGCGCGCGACATCCGGCAACTGGCCATGTCATTCACGGTGGGCAGCGTTTCCCCTCTGAAAAAATTCCAGAGGATGCTAGGTTTGATGGCGTCAGCCTCGGCGGTACTCCAGCTAGGTTTACTACGCATGCGCCCGCTACAGCACTGGCTGGCCGCGCGTGTGCCACACCGAGCTTGGAGGTCGGGTCGCGAGCGGATCAGAGTGACTCAGAGCTGTATCACAGCTCTGCAGCCCTGGTCAGCGGCCGACTGGTACCAGAGGGGAGTGACTATGGGGGCGGTCTCATACAGGAAGGTCATCTCGACGGATGCGTCCAACACAGGTTGGGGCGGCTCCCTTGAGGGCAAACCAGTCTTCGGCCTGTGGTCAGACCAGGAAAAACTCCTCCATATAAACTCTCTGGAAATGATAGCGGTCGAGAACGCACTGAAACGCTTCCTCCCGCTCATTCAGAACCACCATGTTCTAGTCCGTTCGGACAACATGTCTGTGGTGTCCTATTTAAATCGCCAGGGCGGCGTCAGATCCAGGAACCTCTGCAATCTGGCGGAACGCCTCCTCGTTTGGTCTCAGCACCATCTGCGCTCACTGAGAGCTGCACATGTGCCGGGTCACCTGAACGACGGCCCAGACAGACTGTCCAGGGACAACGTTCCCCCGGGAGAATGGTCCCTGCACCCCCAAACAGTCCAGTTATTATGGCGCCTTTTCGGCAAAGCGGAAGTCGACCTTTTTGCGTCACAAGACAACGCTCACTGCCCGACGTTCTTTTCGAAGGACAGGGACGCGCTTGCCCGGACGTGGCCCAGCCGCGTATCAGGGAAACGCGCCATTCAGTGCTCCTCATAGCCCCGCGTTGGGAGAACCAGACTTGGTTCCCAGAGCTAATGCGGCTGTCACAGACAGCCCCATGGCCTGTCCCGCTGAGAGCAGACCTCCTCTCTCAAGCGTGCGGCTCGATCTGGCATCCCCACCCGGAGCGCTGGTCGCTACACGTGTGGGTGATCAACGGGTATCCCTGCCAGACGCGGTGATGATCACAATCTCGCAGTCTAGAGCACCTTCTACCAGAAGGCTCTAGACGTCCAAATGGTCTGTGTTCTCTAAGTGGTGCACTAGCAAAAACCTGGATCCGCGAACCTGTGGGGTCCCGCGGCTGCTCAGTTTCTTTCAGGAGCTGCTGGATAGGGGCAGATCCCCCTCCACGCTCAAAGTCTATGTGGCGGCTGTCGCAGCATTCTCTGAATCAATGCATGGCCAGTCAATAGGCAGAAACGAGCTTATCATCCAATTCCTCAGAGGAGCCAGAAGGATGAACCCCCCGCGCCCCCCCTCGGTTCCTATGTGGGACCTTTCACTGGTCCTAGAGGCCCTGAAAGCATTCCCCTTTGAACCCCTGGACACAGCGGACCTGAAATACCTGTCGGTCAAAGCTGTTTTTCTGATCGCACTGTCATCAGTCAAACGCGTGGGGGATTTACACGCGCTGTCTGTAAGCGCGTCGTGTCTTGAGTTTGGCCCGAATGACACTAAAGTCATCCTCAAGCTTAGACATGGTTATGTTCCCAAAGTGGTTGGCACCCCATTCAGAGCACAGGTCATTTCTCTATCGACTCTGCCAGCATCCGATAGTGAAAGTGATGTTAATCTCCTCTGCCCAGTCAGAGCTCTGAGATTGTACATTACGCGCTCCGCCCCGTTCAGGCGCTCTGAGCAGCTGTTTGTTTCGTTCGGTGGGCGCACTAAAGGTCTCGCTACCTCGAAACAGAGCCTGTCCAGGTGGATAGTAGACGCAATCGCACCCGCTTACACGGCAAAAGGTCTGCAGTGCCCCTTGGGCATCAGGGCTCATTCCACTAGAGGCGTGGCCTCGTCGTGGGCATGGTCAAGCGGAATTTCCATTCAAGACATATGTGTGGTGGCGGGCTGGTCCTCCCCGTCCACCTTTGTCAGGTTTTATAACCTAGAAGTTCCCGCCCTGCAGGCAAAACTGCTGTCTGTTTAAGTGAGAGGCTAGCCCTGTCCAGATACAATCATGCGCAGGCTACCCTCACGTGAATTCAGCTCTTCTGGTTGAGCTGCGCTGTTTCAGGTTATGTGCTATATATGCCTATACACCGGCCACACACGGCCGCTCTGTATTGCCTGTCAGTGCTTGTTTACACGCGCTTATACGCTCATAGTACTCGCGCTTATGCTCGCGCTTATGTACATGCGTGTTGTTCCCCCTTTTCTGGGTTCACAGAAGTGTTGTGACTCATGAAGTGGATGCGGGCGCGCACGGCGTGGACAATGGGTTCCCGTAGCGCAAGCTAAACTTACGCAATACGAGAGAACCTCTCGTAAGAGAACGATACTGGTTACTGACGTAACCTCGGTTCTCTCTAGAAGAGGGAACGAGTATTGCGTAACCTGCCGTGCTAAACGCCACAAGCGCTATTTCGCTTCAGTCGATGAAAACCAGAGAATCAGCCTCCGAGCCCCGCTTATATACGCTAAGCCACGCCCATTTTGGCGGGCCAGGACGTGGCGAGAGCGCGAGCGCCCTCGATTGGACCTCACGTCACGTCGGGCTCACTGGTAGGCTGTGCAGTTCCCGCAGGGCAGCCTATGAGCGCGCTTGAATGCCCTCTCTAGGTCTGCTAGCTGCTGCACTGCGTTGACAACATATACAAAATTAAGGATAATTTTTTGGCTTCAATATCTCGAGAAGATGAATCTTTCCCGTAGCGTAAGCTAAACTTACACAATACTCGTTCCCTCTTCTAGAGAGAAGCGAGGTTACGTTAGTAACCAGTATCGTTTTCATGCCATGCTTTTTTTTTCGTTTTGTTTTGTTTTGTTTTGTTTTGTTTTGTTTTGTTTGTAATAAACTGCACTCGGGTTCACTACAACTTGCCTCCAGTGGATCCTTTACAGAAAACTTGACCAACTATGAACCCAGCGGTTGCCCTCCTAAATCTACGCCAGGGGAATCGTCCCCTGGAAACGTATGTGGAGGAATTTCTTGGACTATGCTGTCAGGAGGATTTTAATGATGTGGCTTTAAAAGACATTTTTAGAATTGGACTTGACGAACCGTTGCACTATGACCTGCCTGGGGGGAAATTCATTTTTCCCTAGAGGAATATATTGTCTATGCCCTTTTGTTAAGTGGCTAAACATTTACTGTGGGTTTTGGAGTAATACAAGAGGTAAAAACTATATAAATACTGTTCGTTTTCTCACACAAACCGCTCGTTTCGTGTCTTAGGCCATCAATGTGTACTTACATTTACGAGTCATTAAATCATGTTTAATTTGGACTTCTCTGTGCTCTTTGAGGAAGTTACCATAGACCTGCATTATATGACTGACAGACAAGAACGGTTTGACCTAAAAATATCAAAATTGAAACTACTGCAGAAACAAAGACGCCTACATCTTGGATGCCCTTGAGGTAAAGCTAAGAAGCTAAAACATATCAAAAAAGTATTTCAAAGTGAACTATCCCTTTAACACATCTTCCTTAGTAGTTTACAGCTGTGAAGAAGTAGTTAATGAAGAATTACCTACTAGTTCTTCAATAATTCCTTATTAGTTATGCAGTAAGTAAGATACAGTATTCTAAAGTGTTACCCAGTTTTGTTATTTATTTATTGCCATTCAGTTTGATAATGCTCGCTCAGAAATCGCACATTGCAGTTTTAAATAAAACAAGGGCAACAAGGTTTTAAAAATCTTTATTACATCAGTTTATGCTGTTCGATATAGAATTTTTTCTCTGTGTTCTCTGACGCTTTAAGGACCTTAGGGCAAGTGTGGTTTCTAAACAAGTAGATCTTTGGGACTCTCCACCGAACAGAAATCAGTCTGGAGAGTTTGGCTCGTTCCAAAGACCCAGACTGGGAGTCCTCGGTAGCCAACTCTCCCTCTACAATCAATCTGTATCCTGCAGCAAATAAACCTGCTCATTAACGGGCTCCTGAAAACTTAATTAAAGTTGGAGAGAAGGAGGCACCGCCGCCCCAAAGAGGAATAATCCAATGTGGTGTAATTCAGCCTTTGTGTACATCAGGGAGTGGAGCCTGAGGCCTGAATGTCAAAATCCTTGTTAGATTAATGAATACTTATGCAGACCTTATAACATGACCTCTCTGCTCTTTTATATTTTACTTTTTTAAGGTAATTCAAATTGTTTGGGATACTTTAAAGACATCTAGGACCATCTTAACTGAGCAAAGTACTATGAACAAGACGCTCATAATTGTGTCCATACTGTAATTGTATTAAGGATTTGTTCCTACCCATTATATTTCTGTTATTAAAGCAGTGGCTAATGTTGCATCCACAGACAAGAACAGAGGAGAGCTGGCTTTGCAGCAAGTCTGCCCATGGCCACCTCCATCTGAGCAATGTTTACTCTCTCTCTCTCTCTCTCTCTCTCTCTCTCTCTCTCTCTCTCTCTCTCTCTCTCTCTCTCTCTCTCTCTCTCTCTCTCTCTCTCTCTCTCTCTCTCTCTCTCTCTCTCTCTCTCTCTCTCTCTCTCTCTCTCTCTTCATCTCACACATACACACTCTCATTCAGTTTTTTCTTTCCTTTTTATTTCCTCTGCTGGCTTGGGAAGAGTGCAGCTTTGACACACACTAATGGACTTCAGCTAAATGTGTAATTAATGACTGCCCAAGAGCCAGGACGACAGGTCAGAGAGTCCGTGAAAAAAGAGAAGCTCCGACAATATCTGAGATACAGGCAGCTTAAAGAGTGTCACAGAGAGAAGCACAGTGTGCATTTTAAGTGCACATATATTCGCACACTGTGTATTTTACACCTTTACAATAGCACAATAACAGCGAGACTGAGGTTAGTTGTCACACTTTAGTAAATATGAATTTGCATTACCGTTTTAATAGAAATTAATACTTTTATTCAGCAAGGATGCATTAAATTGATCAAAAGTGAGAGTCAAGACATTTATAGTTTTACAGAAGATTTCTATTTCAAATAAATGCCAGTAATTGCTATTTTTATTCATCAAATAATCTTGAAAAATTGTATCCACAAAAATATTAAGCAGCACAGCTGTTTTCAACATTGATAATAATAATAATGTTTATTGAGCAGCAAATCGGTGTATTATAATTTCAGAAGGATCATGTGACACTGAGTATTGGAGTATTGGCTGCTGACAATTCAGCTTTACATCACAGGAATAAATGACATTTAATAATATATGACAATATTACTGTTTTTACTGTATTTTTACTTGGTGAGCATAAGAAACTTCTTTCAAAAATATTTCTGAGCGGTATAGTCCATCTAATGCTACTATAGGTTCAAAATGTATAGTTTAAATCCACTATTTTTAAAAATAGGGAAATTTATTTTCCTTTAAATGACATTTATTAAACACATATTGACCCTTTGACTCTTGTAGTCACATTATTTTGAATTATATTATAATGAAACTATTATATATTTTTTTTTTTTTTGGCGAACAAAAATATAAAACGTGTGACAGCTTGCCCTAAAATGACATTTGCAAAACTCCTGAAAGCAGTTTCTACCTTATAACCATTTTCTTTTCAGGCTTTATAAAATGAAACAATGTACAAAACATGTTTCTTCAAGCACCAGTTTCTCTGGAATAATGATAATATGTCACAAGCCCATAATTTTAACCCACTCAAGCACATCAACACTGCAAAAACCTCATCCTCTCCTATTTAAACAGCCTTAAGAGACTCGGCCCATCAATTAACAGCACAGCAGCTCATCAGAATCAGATGCAATTGCTCCAGTCCGATGGAATACCTGATTAGGCAACTCTATTCAATGACCTGGCCTGTATGGCAGATCCATCGTGTAATAAAGCAGGAGATGGATTATGGCTTTTCTGCCGAGCAGGCAAACAACAAGTCCCACTGCCATTCATTGCTTCTTATTGCAGAACAAAAATCCATTAGCAAGGCTGTACCCAACTCTTCCGCTAATCTCATATTTGTCTCATCCAGCACACAGAGAATATACAGCTCTTCAGTCCGTTTCTTCTTTTTCCCTTTTCCTTTACTTAAAGCTGCATTCCGTAACTTTTTTGGGTTAAAAATTATCCAAAATAATTTTTGAGAAAGAACATAACCAGCCAGTGTTCAAAACCATCTGCTTGCCTTAGCTCGATTCAAAACGGTAAGCTTGTAATAATGTTTTTAATTCCAGTGGTACTGGTGGATTTCTGCGGGAAATTCGAGCTTTTCTTTGCGTCATTACGTCACATCTGTACACATAAAGAAGGAGTCTCGGCTAGTAGGCTATATTGATTCCGAATGACAGTATCCACACCGGCGCGGAGACTGACAGCCGAACATTCTCCTCAAAACATTGGATTCATCTGCGCTGTGCTGTGTCGTGGCACAACCCACGTAAAGTTGATAATTCCGCGAATAACTGCAATTGCAGGTTTCGAACAGAGACGGCGACAAAGAGAAAAAACTACGGACTGCAGCTTTAAGATTATTTTTTTATTGATCAATCTATCTACCGGTAACCTGTTTTTACAATAACATCTGTCCCTTTTCTATTCATTAAAAGCAGGGTGAATCATAATCCAAAAAAGTTTTAGAGTTGCAGAATTGTTGTCTGTTGCACCAAATGGAATTGCAAATATATTAAAATGCAATCAAACTAAGTTTTTGTTTTCAGGTTGGACAAACCATTCACGACATTGGTTGAAATCTTGCTATAATCAGCCCACAACCAACATATGACTTCCTTACAGTTGGATTTATTAAACTGGAAAATAAGTATTTTTATGTAGTTTTACTTCATGTGAGTACAGCTGAAACACAAGCACTCTGTACTCATCAGCATCGAATACAGAAAACCCTTCAAGGCTCTCTCACCATTTCTTGCTCCTTCACTTTTTCATCTATTCATAATATATTCTCATGTTCATAATCACCTCGATTCACACTAATGCCTCTGTCATTATCTCTGTTCATTATGTCCACACTTCTGTATCCCTGTGAAAAGGGAGAGGTCAGTAACATATAGATGGGAAAAAGAGAACGCAATGCAGACAGAACGGCAAATCAAATGAATTTCTGTAAATGGATTTTAAGATATTCCTGAGTCAGAAAATAGATTATTATTATTATCTTATTTCAGGAGAGTTGGAGTAGGATAAATTGCCTAGCCTTGTCAACGTTTTCTTTGTGAGCTGAAATTTAAATATATAATCCCCGGTGATGGACATTTGTGATTTGCTTGCAGAATGAATGGAGGGTAAAATCAAAACTGGACGGTCAGCTCCGCACAGTAGGCCATGATTTCCAATGAATAAGAACGAGTTGATGTAAATGAATTCACACTGCCCAGTGGAACTCTCTATGTCCTGGTTTGATCATCTGTAATGGAACGGATGAAAGTTTGGTCTGTGCAATTAGAGAGTAACAGTAGGGAGAGACATGAATGAAGACAGCTGGCAAGATCCAATAAAGGGATGAAAATAGTTTTCATCATAATACCAGACTGCATGTGACGTGATCTGGATACATCAGGCATTTTATTTTAAAACAAAGAAAGAAACTGGCCATTATTAATGTATAAAATAAACTTTAGTAATAATGCACCTGCCCTGACATTTTTAATTATTTGTGAAATGTTTTATATTCACAATATGTCTGATTCAGTAGAATAGAATAGAATAGAATAGAATAGAATAGAATAGAATAGAATAGAAACCGTAAATGTGGCTTGCTGGAGAATCTGTTTCTCTTCTGACAAGATCTAAGTTCATATTCCGAGGTTAGGAGGATACATGGCGCTACAGTACATCATGTTCACAACAGGACGTTCATGTCCTTACGATGGGACAACACCAAGCGCTAACAGTGAGAGGACAGAAGAGAGATTGGGACATAAAGAAACCCTTGGAATGTGATAAATGTTTGGTGTAGAAGTAAATCGCACAGTTGGCCGGTTTGACCAGACATTTTCCACTGTCACTAAGGTTTATGGTCTCAGCAGAGCAAAGCTATACTCTGATGCTAAAAATCCTTTCTTTTCTTTTTTTTTTCTTTTTTGTGGGGACAAACAGTTGTACATGGAGTGCCCCCAGGTGCTATGTGACATGACTCAAAATTTACAGCACTTTTCAAATATATATGATCTTTAATAGGTATTGTTACCATTTTTATTTTAGATTGTTTTTTTCTACTTGCTTAATTTAATATGCAAATGCATACATTTGAAAATAAACTATTAGCAATAATAACAATTTCTTGTGGCTCTGTAAATTTACAATACTGCATTTTAACATAATATAATATTGCAAATAGTTTAAAATTAACAAACATCTATAAAAATAAATATGAAAAATTTAAATATCTCAAGAAAGTAATATTATATGATAATATTAGTACAAATTTTATGCACCGAAAAGTCTAATACTGTAAAATACTAATTATAATGCAGAGGGTGAATAATGTTCTTAAGCTGCTTAACAGGGCAAATTAAATATTAATCCCTGACACAAGCTGATTCCCGAATCCCGTATATGTACTATGCTTCCCTCTTGTGGCCAATCCTGATACCACCAATGCTTTCCTCACTAAGTTAAATATCTCCGCACCGGAACTCCGTATGTCTGATGTCAGAATGACAATTGATAACTTTTTGTTATGACACACACAACAGATATATTCACCTCAGAGAAGGTACATGGATTGTATTTTGTGTCCTGTTTTTGTTAATATTGATTTCTCAAAACTTGTGTGCCATGCACTGCAAGACAAACGGCCAAGGTCAGGATTTTCTTTAAATAATATGTTAAATTTCATATCATATACCCCCGGACCACTTGGAATATACGACCCTAGAAATGGTTGTGCGTGAAAATCCCAGTAACTGAGCAGATTGTGAAATACTCAGACCGGCCCGTCTGGCACCAACAACCATGCCACGCTCAAAATTGCTTAAATCACCTTTCTTTCCCATTCTGACATTCAGTTTGGAGTTCAGGAGATTGTCTTGACCAGGACCACACCCCTAAATGCATTGAAGCAACTGCCATGTGATTGGTTGATTAGATAAATGCGTTAATGAGAAATTGAACAGGTGTTCCTAATAATCCTTTAGGTGAGTGTAATTCAAAATCAGCAGTTACACAGTTCTCTCAGGCTATGTTTACACGGAAACGATCTAAAGAGAAAACGCAAAAGTGGCGTTGCGTTATCACTTTTTATTCTGCGTTTAGACGAGCGTTATGGTTGGGAAATCCGCGTGCATATGGTGACGCAAAAGTGTGTGAAATTCGATGTAGTATGCACTCTAGGCGGCTAGGTGGCAATGTGAAGCACTGCCACACAACAACACCAATGTCTTAGAATATTTTGTACAACTGTTGAAAAGACTCTTGGACGTTTATCAGAGCTGCTAGGGCAACTTGAAGGTCCGACGTATGGAAATAATCTGACATGTTGGTTGTTATTTTCCTGTACTGGCGCATGCATGTGACGTAAACGCGTACGTGACGAGAGCCGCCGTGAGCAGATTTGCGTTTTTACCATTTAGACGGGAACGCGACGGTGGAGCGTTTTTAAGATTTCCACTCTGGAGGGTGGTTTCACTTTTTTGCGTTTTTAAGTCCCCAAAACCCCGTTGCCGTGTAAACGAAAGGCACATCCGATAAAATATTTTTACGTTTTCACCCGGAATCGTTTCCGTGTAAACATGGCCTCAGAGACTATTAGAAAATCTCTCTGTGGTTTTCTGAACTGGCGTGCACAAATGGACTACAGCAAATGACTTTAGATATACAAAGATAGTGCATTCATATTATTTCTGAATGGGAGAAACTGCAATGCGGAATAAGTACCACATCCTAAATAAAAGAGCCAATTGCTGATTGGTAAAGTCATTGCTTCACTGCACTGCATCACTGCAGTTCCGGTTCTCATAGAAACCTGAGACTTGCGCTTAGGACTGCACATACGCATTGGCTGGTATAGCCTGAAAAATAAGCTTTTTAGCACTATTTGAGCATAAAAACAACATTTATTGGACAGTTCATAAGATTTTGTTGCTGATTTGAAATATTTTATTTAATTGTGAGTTCGGCAAGCAGTTTTTTGAGATTTCAGGATTCCCCCATTTAAATAGATAGGACTTGGTCTTGGATGCCTGAAATAGCTGCCCGGAGGCGTTGCTAATATGGTCGCTGGGTGAACAGACCCTTTTGAAAGGGACTTTAGCTAAATGTGTAATTAATGGTTGCTACAAAGAGCCGAGAATAGAGGTCAGAGCACTACACAAAACAACATTAAAAAAAACAGGTCGGCTCAAACTAAACATGAACATTTATTAGAGCACACAGCCACTCTAGAGATGTGTATGTCGTTTGATTGTTTTTACTTCACTTACTTATTATCAGTGTCTATAACTTCAGTGCAATTAGCAGACAATATTTTGTATTTCTTTGTAAAGTAAAAAAAAAAAGGATGATTTATATGCTATGATGGCACTATTTAAGACATGTAACACTGAGAACATAATAGTCTTTAAATCTTTATTGTTGGATCGCAAAGTGCTGGGCCCCAGCATTAAGAAATAAAGCTGATATACACAAAAAGAAATGTGTTAGCTCAACAACAACAACAAAAAAATTAAAAATCATCAATTAACGCAGAAATATGAGTTTAAAGTACACACAATATTAAAGTAACAACAGGTCGTTTTTTGCTCTCGGGCTCCCCCTACAGTTGGGAAACAGTATTGTCCTCTACTACTGTCGTAAACTGTCATCCTACATGCACGTGCATTTGTTGACAACCATGATAGCCCTGAACACTGTAGGAGGAGGTCACATGCAGGTGTTCTGCTTGCATCGCGTGTGAAATGTCTTCATCCCAGGTACAGTGGCATATATTTCAGCATGTCATATGAATATAATTTCATGGGTTTTATTTTTTTTTCTAACGATAAATGATCGCGATGCTCACGTTTACAAGCCAGCGTCATTATAGTAGCCTAGTCTATTGGTTACCGTTTTACTGAATCTATATGATACTTCAATGCAATGTTTGAGTGGTTGATAATAACCATATATCGTCAATATTATAATATCAAGCTACCATAAATGAATCTGCAAATTTTACAAATCGATTTGCATTATAGCTTGAGGCAAGACAAATAAACAAATATCACAGACATGTTAGGTATCCTAAAATATGATTTTATTAATAATCTTCCTCCTTTCTTTGTACATGTTGAGTAGACTACACTTTTTAGGTCAAACATTTGCTATTTGCATTTCATCGATTGCAAAGTTCAAATCAGAACGAGAATACTAGCGATAGCTAACCATCAAAAACTAGAATATCGTTTACTAGCTACCAGATTGATAATTCGCTACTACTCTAGCGAATTAGAGAGGTTAGAGAGAGGCATTCTTTTTTCTCGCTCGCTTTCTCTCTCTGCCGTCCGCGCGCGTTGGAGCACAGTCTCTGTCTCGCGTGCGCGCTCGCTCTAGATTCCGGGAGATTTGAACTAATTTGCGGTATAACTTGTCGATCACGAGTGGCTCAACAGGTAGAGATCTATAGATAAACTCATCTTTCAGGCATTTGACCGACCGGGTTGACAATTTAGCGTGAGAAACCGGGGGTGTGGCGTGTGAGGGTGTGAAACCAATTAAATGCGGGTGTCTCACGGCCAATGCGTGAGAGTTGGCAGCTCTGCAATGTTGATCCTCGTTCTGCCTTTAACGCGATCACTCTCTTTTTCTCTTTTTGCTTTGCTCCGATAAAACCTTTGCTGTCTTGTTTTTCTGTGCTGCTTCGGCCATGACTATAACATTTGGCTCGCAAGTCCGATTTTAAGGAAGTGGGGGTGGTGGTGGAAGTGACGTATATGCCGTAAAGCAGTCGAATTTTGTAGCTCTCTTTGTTCGCCGGTTACTACCCGAAACCCGAAGTTTAAAAGTACGATTAAAAACGCTACAGACCCCGTCAGGCTATGGCAGACGTGTCATTCAACCTATTGTAAGTCGATGTACCTTCACAAGAGACTTGGAAATATATTATGAAGGCTGAAAAGTTACCTGTTGTTACTTTAAGGCATAGATCAACATTATTATGTCCAACATAACTAAAAAAATAATGTTTGCAACTTAAAAGTTTTAATTTAATAAATAATAATTTTAACTTGGAATTTAATTTTAACAGGTATTACTTTTCAGTAATACCTGTTAAACTTTTTTTTCAGTATTACTTTTTTTACAGTATTACTTTTCAGAGTGATGGCAGAAGATTTTGAATTGGTTTGATGATTGCATGTGGTCATCAACTCCATCACCATCCATCACCATCAGAAGTACTTGGTGGGATTTGATAAGTCACACATTTGAACGTGAACATGGGAAGTGATGCCAGGATAAACGCTCTGCATTCGGAGCATACGTCCGATCCTCTGCCCTTTCTTCAGGGTCCCGGTGTAACGGTCCGGCTTAACGTAGAACATCTTGAAGCAGAGACCTGTCAAACATATTATGTGGGAGATATAAGATTATTCTTTTGATGTACGAAATCTTATTCCTATATTATTATTAGTAGTAGTAGTAGTAGTAGTATTTTATCAAGCAAGCACTTTTTTTTCCACAGACATGTCTCTAAAATAAAATTTTGCTAATTCATGCTTTAGGATATTTAAAATACACACCTTGCCCACTCAAGTTAATGCCATCATTGATAGCATTGTTCTTTGAGTATGGCCTAGATCTGCCATTCAGCTTCACATCAAATGGAGCATAAACTGTGTCTCCATCAGCACACACAATGTCAAGACCCAAATGTTTCCGATTCCCACTGCAGTACAAACACACATAATGTGACCAAAATTAAGTAGAAAGTTATTTTTCTTTCCCTAGCTCTCAAATCGTAATATGCATTTAAACATGATGCAATAAATCAAGATCTGACATCAGTTACATCAAACTTTTTTTGTTTTTCTTGTGACAATTGTACAGTGAATAATAATATTATTACACATTAATTTACAAATTTTCCATTGAATGGAAAAAAGCTGTCTGGTTGGTATCCAAAATAGAAAGAAGGTCATACAGTATGTTAACAACATGAGGGTGAGTAAATGGTGATGAATTGTATTTGTTTTATTGTATTAGTATGGTGTCTAATTTATAGAACCCATTTGCCATAAAATATTTATTAAAATTGAATAAAGAACCTTTCTATATAGAACTCAATTTATCTTTTTTTTCTAAGAGTGTATGATGCAGAATAAAGATATTTTGTAATGTTGGGTTGTGTCAAATTTGTGTGGTAACACATTAAAAACAAAAGAATGATATATGTCATGGCACACCTCCATTACAAATGTGTTATTTGCTAAATGTGAAGTCAATGACTTCTGGGGAAGAGCTATGAGGAGATAAAAGTCAGATAAAACAAAATTTGCTTGTTAAATAGAGAATAAATCATTTATATACAGACAATCAGAAGAAACATGATCAAAAACAGAATTTACCGACTGGCTCCATAGTGTCCACAGCCCTTTCTATCACATCCTCTTATACGGTTACTTGGGTTACTGCAGAGGCGGCCAAATTTCCCTGTGAAATAGAAATAGATTTTTTTTTTTACTCATCTCTGTTTATGCTTCCTGTCTGTCTTTATATTTGTCTGTATGTTTGTCTTTTTCTTTATTAACATTTCATACCTCGGCTAGCATCAACACAAGAGCTGCAAATCACTGAAAAAGAGACACACATTAAATTTGACATTGAATTTGCATAATTACTGTATTTCGTTGTGTTTTTTTTAATGTTTTTGCAATGTTTACTCTTTTCACAATGTTTTTAATGACACCACAAAACATCAGTGAATTATTTAAAAATGGTAACAATAAAACTTCATCTTAATACTCATTTCCGTTTACTATAATATAAGAAACATGAAAATTTATTTTTCTTTTAAACCTGTATTTAATTTAGCCTTAAACGGATTAATTGTACATTTCAAAATATAAACATTTTCAAAATGACTAATGTTTCATTTGTGCAATAGACTTCTAACATGTGCAATAGCTTTCTTACTCATAAGCAGCATTTACAAGTTAAGTTTTAGAATAAAAATGCAGGCATGATGCTATAAGTTAAATTGTAATTTCTCACCAGCCAAAAGCAGAAAACTGAAAAGGATGTAAAGTCTCATGGTCCTATAAGCGTTTTTTTTTTCAGATGCTTTCTTCTCTGCTTTCGTCCTCAGTCTGTTTGTGTCAGGTTTGTGGGTAAGGATGTAGAGAGGACTCAAATGCAAAGTATTATTTGCTTTAGTAATTGATAAAACAAAACAAAAAACAAACAAAAACTATACCCAATGAGAAAATGCAGGATTCACCGGCACGGCTGGCGAGGTAGAGCGGCCTGGACACGGCAGGACAGGACAGGACTTGAAATTATGGGATGACCTAAAGAGGTTCACACAGGACGAGTAACAACGACGAACTGGCAACGGACTGAGAACATGGAGAATAAATAGGGAATGAAAGGGTATAAAGGAAGAGAAAGTAGGGCAAATGAACCAATAATCAGATAACAATCAGATAATAAGAATGAATAATAATCAGATAAGAAGGGCAGGGTTGAGACAATAGATGGGAGAACAGGAGAACGTGATAACAGCCAGAGCTCTCACAGACTGGAAAAAAAACATGACAATAAGGAAGCACAAGGCTGATGATAAACACGTGTCGCATGCTCCACATAACACAAAAACATGAAAGCACACATGCAGTCAATGGTAAACATGAGCCATGCTACACAGCACAACTACACAAGAACATTTGGCCAATGAAACTTGGGGTCTGATCAAATAAACGCACTTATCCTTATAAATATAGCTGTTTCAAGTTAGTTTGAGGCTGGATCATCTTAAGTGTGGAAACTTTGTCTTCAGTAAACTCTCTGTCAAGTGATTGAACTTCAACTTTGACTCCTGGGGCCCATTTCAATAAGGAGGTTCAACCAACTGAGTTAAAACTTGAACTCTGAGTTGATTTACCCTGAGATGGGAAACTCTGAGTTTTAGGTTTCAGAACAGGGGCCTGTTTCAGATAGGAGGTTAAGTGAAAACTCTGAGTGTGTTAACCCTGAAACGAGGCAAACTCTGGGTTTTCCTTTTCAGAATGGGAGGTATGTCAAACCCGAGAAAGCAGAGTAATCAAGCCCGTTTCTGAAAGAGAGGTAACTTATACTCAGAGTCAGTTACCATGGTAACTTACTCTGTGAACCTAACCTGGTCGGGAGCAGGTTTTCTTATGTAAACCCAGAGTTTTTATTTTAGAAAATGCATCTTGATTACCGTAATTCCTCAAATAAAGGCCGGGGCCTTTATTTACCTGAACTGCAGATGGTAGCCGGCTTTTATTTGAAGCAGGCTTTTATTAGAGGCAGGCCTTTATTTCTAATTCGCGATCCCCGCCCGCCCGCCAGCCAAGTTTCCATGGTGACGCGTCATGCTTGGCACGTGTTCACCACAGCCAAAATAGCGCTGTATGACAGATGTAGCGCTTTTATTTCTAAATATTAACAAACTTGCTTACCATGTCATCAACTATCTTCTATTCTGACTCTCAAATCCGTGTAAGTGAGTTTGTTTTGTCGTTTAAAACCCTTTATAAATGATCTTGATCTGTAACGTGAGATGGGCACCGCAGTTCGGAGATTCCTGTTGTATTTGTTAAGTTACAGCGCGTGAATTCTTCAGTTTCTCCCGAAATACATGAAAGTAAGTGGCCGGTGAACTGGGAGAAGAATAGAGTAAACTTTATAGTTACTTACACACTGTGTATCTGATATGAATAAAACACGTCGCCAAATATATTTGAATGGATTGTTATTGCTGCTTCCATAGACACCATTGTGTATTTTACAAACTATAAATTTATTGTTTTGCTATAAATCATATCTATTTAAATGTCTGAAACCTAAAATAAACATGTGGTTGAAAACACTGAATAGTTGTGATATATGACAAGCGCTGAGCGCGTCCGTCTTTGAGTGTACACTATTTTTTCCCCGGCCTTAATTTGAGACCGGCCTTTATTTGTCCGTGTTGACCACGCCCCCGGCCACTATCAGAGGCCCGGCGTTTATTTGAATACCGGTCTTTATTTGAGGAATTACGGTAAATAATCTTTAGATATTTTGACTGGAAACAACAAGACAAAAATGCTAAGTAAGAAGTAAGCATTATTTGCAGTGCAGTACCTTCATTCATTGCACATACTGTAAAAAATGATCGTGATTTTAACGGTAAAAGACTGTAAAAATGCTACAGTGAAAAACTGTTAATTGGTTCACAAAGTTTCCTTACTGTATACGTTAAATAACTGTGATATATATAATGGTACATTTAATGTAATTTTACTGTAAAATACCGTTAAATTTACAGTTTTTGGAAGTGAAAAAGAACAAGTCATTGTATAATTTACAGTGAAAAAATGTAAATTGACATTCCCACAATTCCCTGCGTGACACTTCACATTTAATGTATTATTTTTTTTAAATAACTGTTTCTTCATAATTTTCTTAGTTTTTTTTTCCTAATCAGTTATGTACATTAGGGTTTTATGTTACATTTAATGTTGTTAAATTAATGCTTATTGCATTTTTTAAATTTCAACATGTTACCATGATGGTGTTTAATGTTTGTGTGAATACCACTGTGCAGCTTCTATATATTAGTATTAACTCTCTTGTGGAAGAGCTGCTTATAATGAGCTTTGATTGATCATTTGACTTTCATTACTGCTGTGATTGTTGGCTGTCAGTGTATTACAAGAACAAATCAGATATTAATACTTCAAAAGGTCAGTAAATTAACATTATATCAGATAATGAAATACGGTTTATTGCTGTACAATTATATACGGTTAAAAGTCTGTAAAACCTAAAATGTTGCTACCGTATTTTTAACAGGAAAACTCTGGTAACCACAGCTGCCAGTTTTTTCCTGTAAATTTAACGGATTTTTTTTTTACAGTGATAACATCGGAGAGAGCACATAAGGCTGCTGTATCAGAGCAGGAAGGAAAGTGTGCCTCGCTCTCACGCTCTTTCTGAGAGTTTTTGTGTTGTTTCCCGGACACAAACTCATGAGATCCATCAAAGAGAAGTTTCACAGAATTGCAGGACAGTGGTGGAGAAATCGGTTTAAATTAGGCTAATTTGATAAATGATGTTCATTTGATAACATCTTGCTGTGACCTCTGAAAGTAACCTATAATAATTAGAATTTCCTTTAGGATTTTTCTAGGATTGTGTTTGGATGCATTGATGACATGCATATTCCCATCATCGCACCTTCCGAAAATGAAACAGATTACTGTATGGAATGGAAGGATGCCAGATGGAAGGATAGATATATGCCGTAACCACCACAGCTGTTACACACAAATTATTCACAATTTATTTGGACATCTTTATTTCCTACAATACAAAAGCAACAGTTATTCTTTTTACTGTTGGATTTTAATATTCTTCCAATATTGTGTCTCCTCTTCATCTGTCAGTGGTGGTGCAGGTCCAGCCTATGCCTTCTTGCTGTTGGCCCAGTAGAAGTCAAATGTTAATTTCATTATAATTAAAAAAAAGTCATGTAAAGTCATGTAGCCTACAGCCTTTTATGCTTAAAGATTTAACTGATTGAATTATGAATTTATTGTTCATTTTTAGTTCAATAACTTACCTTTCTGTCAGTTTTCACCTGATAATATAACAGTGATTAAGAATTATACTTGTGTATTCGGCATTTCAGAATGTTTGTAAACAATAGGCACCGAGATACTTCCGGGTGGCAGAACGCAAGCGGCTTCTATTGACCAACTGAAGAGATCCAGCCGGCTACAACAGTTACATCGTTAAAAACATTGTTGTTGATCAAAGTTGAAACGATGATGAAAACGTGTTGTGTCTGGGGTTGCGCTGCCAGATATACAGCAAAAGGTGTCGGGGTTTTATCGATTTCCTGTGGGTGAGGAGGTTAGCGAGTGGACATTGTGTCGTCAACATAGACTGTGGTCGTCAATAGGAAATCTTAATGATCCCCTAAATTATATGATTCATCCAACGTTTACATTTCTGCTGCCAACCCTGCTTGCCCTTCAACTCTGCTTCGTGTATTCTAATGGTCCATCTACAAAATCATAGAGCATTTATCTTCAGCCGGGGAGTTTCGAGACTAATATTAGTAAACTTGTCTCTTTTGAAGATCAGACTCATTGCCAGCCTGAAGTAAAAGAGGGCTGCCCACTCTCACGCATTGACCGTGACTCTCACGCAATTGTCACTTTTCACATGCTCTCACGCCACACATCCATTTTCTCACGCAACTTACCGAAATGTATATTCCTCATACATAATATGTGTTTTTCAACCGCGCAAAGAGGTCAATATAACAGCTGGAGAACAAATATGTCAAATAACATTTACCTCAGGAAAGCCATTTAATGACCATGATAGGCTATATAGCACGTTATTTTGGCTAGAAAAAAGAGCAAGAGAGTATTTAGCTAATTATGTGTAGGCCTACTATATTACATTATGTATTATATGTTTTACTTATATCATTAAACACAGTTGTTATTATGATTAAAAAAACACATTATATTTAATTAAATTTGTTATTTTTATTATATTTTTACTGTCGACGGTGGGTCTCCCAACCAAGCAATTTACTAGCGTTGCCATAGGAACGCTTCGGCTTTTGCCACCCGGAAGAACGTCTATTACTGTTGTGACGTCATGGTGAATTGTCGTATTGACTCGGAAGTATGTGGACGTCTTTTTGTCTGGTGTTGTTGCCATGGTGAATCGTAATTTCGGAGCTCCATTGATCATGGCTTTTCATAGTCTTGGTGCACGCGCTTAACTCAGAGTCAACCTACTAACGCCGCCTTCACACTGGCAGTTGAAATCAGCTCCGTAATACGCCCCCAACGGACATCGTACTACACAGTGAAAAGCGTCGGAAGCGGGTAGAACAAAAATGGCGGAGAGATTAGAAAGGTTGATTCTGCAGTTCTGTATGATCTCTCTGATGAGGGTTATAGAGATATTAATAGGAAGGCTGCTGCATGAGGAAAGTTGCTCAGGACGTTGACATGTCAGGTTGGTTAAAAAATGTGATATAGTGGTATGTCTGCCTACAATTTAATTGTATTAACTGCCCTAATAAGGTTAGAAAATCATGAAAATAAAAAAATGACATGACAACTTATCGTTATAAAATCATTATTTATTTTATTAAAAGTTAAGAGTTTAGGTTTGTTTATCAGTATCATAGCAACGCTAACTTCCGCTGGAATTGTCGGATGGTAACCGTCCGTAGCTTTTCGCAAGAGTTAAATTTTTTGAACTCATCCAGATGACCAACGGACACGATTTTCTTCGCACCACACTCGGTTGGACCCGTTTCGGACCCATTCGCATGCGGTCTGTGAATCTCCATAGGAAATGATTTACTTCCGGTCGTTTCGGAGCCTTATCGGAGCTGATTTCAACTGCCAGTGTGAAGGCGGCGTTAGAGTTGATTGAACTAACTCAACTCAGCTGTTTTGAAACCGAAAACCCATCTCAGGGTAAATCAACTCAAGAGTTCAAGATTTAACTCAGAATTGGTTGAACCTCCTTATTGAAACAGGCCCCAGCTGATTTGAGTTAGTTCAATCAACTCTGAGTAGGCTGACTCGCGTGCCAATACGCAAGTTTAATTCTAACCCCG
Source organism: Rhinichthys klamathensis goyatoka (assembly GCF_029890125.1). Taxonomy (NCBI): domain Eukaryota; kingdom Metazoa; phylum Chordata; class Actinopteri; order Cypriniformes; family Leuciscidae; genus Rhinichthys; species Rhinichthys klamathensis. The sequence continues at coordinate 2,190,637 of NW_026606714.1, read as the reverse complement.
GATTTCCACCAACTGCAGAACGGCTGCGTATCGGCTCCGCTGCGTGTCGGATCCGTGCTCCGCCGTCCTTCAATACCTACCAGATCCGGATTTATTGCAGAACGGCTGCGGCCATGACTGACAGCTGAAGTCACGAGGACATACGATATCTCGCGAATTTACGTTTGATCGCGTGATTTAACAGGATTTAGTTTCTACAAACAGAACCACAAAACCAGCAACAGTTTGTTTCCATCCAGATGAGTACAGGGGAAACAACTCTGTGCTGACCTGCTGATCTCCTTTTTTTGTGGAGATTATTGTGATTCTAGTACAATGTTTATAATTATATAATCAACTTATAAAATGCTAAATGTTTATTTTGGGTTCCTTTTTAAACGAATTGGGAAAGTAGTAGGCTGTGTAAATAAAGTTAACTATTGTTCTTGTTGGAAAAGGAAAAAGTATATTTTTATTTTGGAAATTACCGGATGTTTTATTTAGTTTCTGTGCTCGACTTCCTGCGGCGCTCTCCGGCATCCGGCAAAAATAGAAACTCTGCGTATCTTCTCCGGAGGGCTGCGGTTGCCGGAGCTGGGACGGAGTCGGAACGCAGCCGTTCCGCAGTCAGTGCAAATTCACACATTGACTTTAATGGAAACCATTTGACTCCGCCGCCGTTCCGGAGCGGATCCGCAGCCGTTCCGCAGTTGGTGGAAATTGGGGGTTAGGCCACATTTACACATAGCCGGGTATTTAGAGAAACGAATATTCCCCCCCTCCGTTTTAAATAATAACATCGTGCACACAACATCATTTTCAAAAAAGTTGTCATTTTACATCAACCCGCATATCCGTCGAGCGCCATCATAACTATGCCAAACTGGGCACTCACATGACGTTAAGCATTTTCTGGCACATAATGTGACGTTTGAGAACCTAAAATCCCGTTTCTCCCAGTTGACACGGCAACACATAACCAGCGTTATCAGAAATCAGCTGAGTTCAACGCAGGATCCCCAAAACTCTTGCTCTTGAAAATGGGTCAGTACCCAGTTTATTTGGACCAGTTTGCTCCTCAGAATCACAACCTGTACGTATGAATAATTATTGATGTATTTTCTACCGTGTGTTCAAAACAGGTATAGTTTTGTGTTTTATATTGTGAAGGTCTCCTGCTAACTCACTTATTACTGTACTGAAATACTTCTGCTTATCAGCTGATGGCCTCTATTACTTAAAACTGTGTCTATTAATCCAGATTGCCTGTCGTTCTTACTACTTTGAGTAAAGATAATTTAAGTGCATTTTTCTTATTTTACAAATTATCTGGCAATGGGGTAAGAAAAATAGTCTTGTTTCAGTTTGCATTAAGATTATTTTTGTAGCTTGAATGAATGAATGAAGTATTTAACATCGCTTATGCTTTAAAAAGGGGGAGGAGACTTAAAGAGAGTTAAAAACCTGCTTCCAGACAGGTTAGGTTAACAAAGTAAGTTAGTATAAGTTATACCTCTCTTTCAGAAACAGGCTTGACATACCCTGCTTTCTCGGGTTTGACATACCTCCCATTCTGAAACGGAAAACCCAGGGTTTCCCTAATTTCAGGGTTTTCACTTAAGCTCCTTTCTGAAACAGGCCCCTGGTGTCACGGTTCATAAATCCTATGTCTCCTTTTTGTCTCGTGTTTCTGTTGTTGTGTGTGTGTGTGTACTGATTAGGTGGGCGTGCCCACTCATTAACATCATCAGCGATCACTCATCACTCCCGTCAACAGCTGCAGCTCATCTCATCATGTGTATATATACTCATCACCTTCTCATCTACTTTGTCAGATCTTTGTTTGTGGTTTCCCGGTGTTGTGTTCCAGTCTACGTCTGGAGTCTTGTACCTTCCTTGTTCCAGTTCATGTTCCTGTGGATTTCGTTTGGATTATTTCTCATCACTGGATTCTCTCACTGCACCGCAGCACTGTCTTCACCAGTTTCATCTGACCATCGGGGTCCCTGCGCCACTAACCTGTCATCTCTGGACTTACCACCATCTACTTCATTTATAATAAACTGTTTCACTTGCATCTTGCTTCCTGTGCTTATTACCCTGACAGAAAGATCTGACCAACATGGAAGCAGCGAGCAATTCATCAAGTTCACTGGACGCATTTGTGAACAGCAGCATACAGAGAATGGACACGCAAGAGAAAGACCTCAACGACACAGTTCGCGCCGTTCATGCTTTAGTGGCGCAGGTGTCCGGGCTCACCCAACAGATCCAACAACATCGGATTTCCACTGCGCCACCCGCACCGCCAATTCCTCCACCACCACCAGCGGAGCCCTCCCAGTCAGAGCCTCGTCTGCCGGTTCCCGAGACCTATTCAGGTGAATATAACTACTGTCGAGCTTTCTTAATACGATGTGAAATGTATTTCTCCATGACCTCTCTCTCTGGTGCAGAGAGTGAATATAACTTGCCCTTAGGCGGAGACGTACCTGGCAGTAACTCTATAGCACAGTCATAGGGACGATGCGGGGGAAGAGAAGCAGCCCGAGACTTACTGAACACCTCCTTCAGGTCCAGGTACTCCGTGGGCACGTTAGATAAATCCACTGCCTCCTCCTGAAACACAGGGACAGAAACAGACGGACAAGCAGAGACAAGACAAGACTTATGACAATAACTGCTCCATGCCGACACAGACTTGAGCTGCCAGTCCACTTTGGGGTTGTGACGGGTGAGCTAGGGGTGACCAAGAACGATGGGTGCAAGAGTAGTAGGGTTGGGTATCGGTTGGGTTTTATCCGATTCCAGTACCTACTCGGTATTTTTTAAACGGTTCCGGTGCTTAAACGGTTCTTAAATCGGTACTTAAGAAAATGAAACAGCACACACTTTATCAAAAAATAATACCCTTTAATTTACAGGGCCAAACTGGACACAATATTAACTTAAATCTTTAAACAATATAAATACAAGTAACATATGGTAATAATAAAACCAATATAAAATAAAAATTCATATTTACATAATATCAAATGAAACAATATTGTATCAAACAATGTAATAATACTGGAGATTGCAGAGCTGCCAACTCTCACGCATTGACCGTGAGACTCACGCAAATTACCCTTTTCACAGACAAATAGGACATTGACACCGACAGACAAGACAGAGAAGGTTACTTTTGATATGGAACAAATCCACAGCTGTCAGATTCTGTCAATATTTTTACGAGATTCACACAATAAATAACGTTTTGGCTCTTTGAAATGTGACAGATCGCTGTAGCGCGTCAGTTCAAACGGCACGTGATACAGCAGCCTACAAATCCACTGCTTCTTAGCTACGCAGCGTTGAGTGAACCTATGAAAGAGAACATCTCTGGTTACTGGTGTAACATATCTCTCAATAGGGAACGGGACGCTGCCAAGCTCCTCGCGCTGCCGACCAGCTTCCTTTTTCGGCAGAGAAATCTGAGGAGCAGATGGCGCGCGCGCGCCAACATATTATGACGACGTAAGTGCGTCGATGCGGCGCCCGCGCCATCAGCCAATGTATTGGCTTGATTCTATATGGGATTCAGACTATCGGCACACCCAGAGGGCGTTCTGACACGTAATTTTACACGTGAAATGCAGCCAAACCTTGCGAGAAAGGGCGCGCATGCGAGACAGAAGAAACTGTGCTCCAAACTGTGTAGCACACGCACGGGCACGGCGGAGAGGGAGAGAGCGAGAGACCTTGCGTGTGTGTGTGTGTGTGTGCGTGTGTGCCTAATGAAGTTAGGCACCGAAATCAGGCACCGAAATTTTCGTTCTTATTCGGTCTGGTTACTACCGTTTACGTCGGAACCGGTTCCCTATTGGCACCGAGTTTCGGTACCCAACCCTAAAGAGTAGTGTCCAGAATGTAAAAGGAGATGGTCTCGGTATGGTTGCCTGATGTGGTAAGGGTAATGTCTTCGGTGGCCAGTGAGATGGTGGGGAGTCTTTGACCATTGAGGGCGTGAACTGCAATCGGGTGCGAAAGGTGTCTGAGGGGAACTTGAAATGTGCGTGCAAAGTTGTGGTCCATGAAATTACCTTCTGCCCCTGAGTCCAGAAGTGCCCGACAGTCGTGGAGGTGAGTAGACCATCGGAGCCTTACCGGAAGGAGAGTAGATGTGGATGAGGTCTTTTCGGCAGAGATCCCACCCGACAGTAGCCTCATACTTACTGTCGGGCTGGGCCCTTTTAACGGACAACTGTAAGCGAAATGTCCAGCTCCTCCACAGTACATGCAAAGGCCCAGGGATCTCCGCCTCTCCTTCTCCTCCCGGGAAAGCCGGGCTCGACCCACCTGCATGGGCTCAGGATCGTAAATGGGGCTGACCGCGCCCCCGCCTCCAGAACGCTGTCCCTCGATCCCTCCAGATGGACGGTTAGGTTGAATTCGTCGATCCATACGTGAAAGACGTGCGTCTACTCTCAGGGCCAGAGCAATGAGATCATTGAGCTTGGTGGGAAGGTCCATGGCGTAGATTTCCTTCTGGACGCGGTCAGCCAGCCCATGCAGGAACATGTCCCACTGCGCCTCCTCGTTCCATTGGCTCTCTGCTGCCAGGGTTCGAAACTCAATCGAAAAGTCAGACACGGATCTTTCTCCCTGCCTTAGATCCGCCAGCACCCTGGCAGCTTCTCTTCCCGCCGGAGAGCGATCGAAGACTCGCCGCATCTCGTCGGAGAGCCGCTGGAACGAGGAGCAGCATTCATCCTGATTTTCCCACACCGCCGTTCCCCATAGCGCCGCCCTCCCAGACAGCAAAGTCAGGACAAACGCAACTTTGGTTCGTTCTTCCTGGAATGTCCTGGGTTGAAGGGAGAAATGCATTTCACATCGTATTCTGGACTCGAGACAGAGGGGACGCGGATTTCAGTACTTGGTGGACTGGGAAGGTTACGGTCCGGAGGAGAGAAGTTGGGTACCAGCTAGAGACATCCTGGATCACTCCCTTATCGATGATTACAATCGGCAGGTAAGGGAGTCTGGGAACGCCAGGAGGCGTTCCTAGGGAGGGGGGTACTGTCACGGTTCATAAATCCTATGTCTCCTTTTTGTCTCGTGTTTCTGTTGTTGTGTGTGTGTGTGTACTGATTAGGTGGGCGTGCCCACTCATTAACATCATCAGCGATCACTCATCACTCCCGTCAACAGCTGCAGCTCATCTCATCATGTGTATATATACTCATCACCTTCTCATCTACATTGTCAGATCTTTGTTTGGGGTTTCCCGTTGTTGTGTTCCAGTCTACGTCTCGAGTCTTGTACCTTCCTTGTTCCAGTTCATGTTCCTGTGGATTTCGTTTGGATTATTTCTCATCACTGGATTCTCTCACTGCACCGCAGCACTGTCTTCACCAGTTTCATCTGACCATCGGGGTCCCTGCGCCACTAACCTGTCATCTCTGGACTTACCACCATCTACTTCATTTATAATAAACTGTTTCACTTGCATCTTGCTTCCTGTGCTTATTACCCTGACACCTGGTCCTCATTGCGCATATTGGTCTCTTTATGTGGCTTAACTGTAATTCCCCTACACAGACTTTTCTTTTAAATTTCCGTTTTCCCCATGCATTATCCCAGTCTGTGATTTATCCCAGTGTGCTGATATGCTGCTGAATAATCTGAATACACTTCCCAATGTCCCTCATATTCACATTATTCACATTTAAAGCTCATTTTAAGCAATCTGTATTGTATAAATTCGCTATAAATAAAGGTGACTTGATATATGGCTACACGTGATTTGGCACAGGAAGGACGATCAGCTGTCCTTCCTGTTTCCCTGAAAAACTGTCTTGCATAACGGACATTGCAGTTTATTGCTCTGGCCACATCTGCATAGCAATAATTGTGTATGGTTCATTGAACAAGCATGAAAAACGTTGTTAAAACCCTAAAGATCTGCAAAGCTTATTTGTATTTTATAAAATTTTGTAAAATAAGAATGCTTAAGAATAGTGTGCACACACAACTATAATGACTCCTGGTTCAAATGAGTAGATTTTGTGAACTTCAAATAACCTTTATGGAACTGCTTCAGGCCAGACATATTATTTAGGTTAATTCATGTCAGGTGTTGGACTTTAATCCCCACTTTTCTCAGCACTCTTTATGGAACAGTTACTATGTGGGGCAAATAACCCACTAATCAGATAACAAGAAGGGCAGGGTTGACACAATAGACGGGAAAACACGTGGCACATACATACAAACATAACTAAAGCACGCGTTCACACAAAACGTGATAAAGAGCAGGAAACCAATGAGAGCTCTCACAGACTGCGTGTCCACACAAAACATGACAACATGAAAGCATTCGGCCGATGATAAACACGAACTACGTGCTACACATACTGTAACACAACAACATTAAAGCATACTCACAATGAAAGACGAAGCATGGAAAATTAATATAAACCCCAGCACTGGACCGAAAACCGAGCTAGACAAAAGTGCTGGGATCCGAACACCACGTGCCGTACAGAGTTTCACGAGTTTGCATGTTAATGAAATCTGATGTAATATTATAATGCGTATTTGGCTTGCTGTCCGGGGGGAGGGCTCCGAGCTCAGAATTCGGCCCGACCCCAGAGTACTCCCCCCATAACCTTAGAGATCATAGGTAACTATGAGCGGACCCAGCCGAATGTGGGGTGAAGGGGTGGTGGTGGGATGCTGAGAAATTAGTCATGAGACAGGAGGTAAGGGAAGGCTTTATTTATACTGGCTTCTTCTTGCGCCGATTGGATGATTACCTGAACATGCTCCTCCCGAACTTTGTTTACATAAAACTTCATTTAAAGAGATACTCTGGTGCAGGCCCGGCTCCAGATATGAGATGAAAGGTGGGCCAAGTGACATTCCAGGTGGGCCGGTCGGGGGGGGGGGGGTTGAGTAATTTTAATAACATGCATTTAAGGCAATTGTTAGGGTTGTATGTTTGTTATTGTTGTGTTTGTGTTTTCTTCATTTTTAATATTTTTTTGTACATATTTTGGAACTATTTAGTAACTTTATATATATATTTTTACATTCTTTACATTTTTTTATAATATATTTTTACATTCTCTCTTTTTGCATTTGTAATATTTTTTTTGACCTCTTAACGGATCTTGTATCAATTAAGTAACTATAGATTTGATAAAAAGGAGCAGATCTTTTAAAATAACTATTTACATCAACTAAAACAAACTTGTTACTAACTAAAAATGTTAACATGTTCTTCATTTTTAATATTTTTTGTATATATTTTGGAACTATGTAGTAACTTTATATATATATATATATATATATATATAAACATGTTTAACATTTTTATATATATATACTAATAAACTACTAATACAGAGCTGCCAACTCTCACGCATTGGCCGTGCGACACACGCATTTGATTGGTTTCACACGCTCACACGCCACACCCCCGATCTCTCACGCTGAAGTGTCAACCTGGGGTGCGTTTCCCAAACCCAACTATGGTCGCAAGTTTCATCGTTAGCATAGAGTTCAATGGAAATTGCGATCATAGTTGGCCAACGATGCTTTTGGGAAACGCATCGCAGGTCGGTCAAATGCCTGGAAGATGAGTGTATCTATATATCTACCTGTTGAGCCACTCGTGATCGAGTAGCTATGCCGCAAATTAGTTAAAATCTCTCGTAATCTAGAGCGAGAGACAGAGATTGTGCTCCAAACCACGTAGCGCGCGCATGCACGGCATAGAGGGAAAGCGAGCGAGAGACCTTGCGTGTGACCCCGAATGTCAAATAAAGTTGTTCTCATTTCCTATTTTTTTTGTTGTCAGACAATAGAACGAGTAGCTATAATATAGTGAATGATTACATTTTTTATAGGCCTATGTGGAACGTTATCTGAATTGAGAGAGTTAGGGAACCGGATGAACTAAGCTCTGTGATAGTGAGTGTTACAAGTAATAAGCACAAGAAAATAAATAAAAATGAAAATAGTCAAACTAAATTCTTTAAATATAACAAAAGAAAAGCAGATAAGTGATAAGTCCATGGAAAAACACTGCTCATTCGCGTCTGTCAGCGGCCGTGCGCTCCTCTCAGCCATTCACTGAACAGGGGAGACGCAGCTAGAGAGAGTGACGACAGGGAGAAAGCAAGACCTCGCGCTCGCAGAACAGTACTGGCAACATTTGGAGGTTATACTGAGGTTTGTCGCTTTTTTGAAAAAAATGTCGCTAAAAATAGCGACAAAGGCGCTAATTTGGCAACACTGGACTCTCGGAGGGAAAAAGGAGAGGGTTGGGTAGAAAATAGAAAATAACGTAGCCTATCTCGAGCTGAATTGAATATCGCACCAATTTTGTGATTGTTATGTGGTGTGGGGCCAGGGTGGGCCAAGCTTCTGATTGGGTGGGCCAGGCCCACCCTGGCCCCCCCGTGGAGCCGGGCCTGCTCTGGTGTCAGTAAATGGTTAGGCCTATACATTAGGATGCACACCAATCAAAATCTATTTAATAGGCTTCCCCACTCTGAGTCTTTATCGATGTTTAAAGCAAATCTAAACCCTTGACAGTATGCATGCTAGTGGGGAAATTCCAGTGTAGTAATGAGTGTATGCAAAAAGCAAATGAAGACTGCCCTTGTGTTCTTCTTAATTCAATAAATTATAAAATCACAACACTTCTGAATCACTGAATGTGGGAAACCAAGTGGACCAAATACAGTTTTATTAGTAATGTCATTATACGTTGCAGTAAAAGTTTGCGGAGAATGTCTAAAGGCTGTAATGTACCTCTAAAGAAGCTAATGGAGAAGTTGAAATGTGAGACGTTGCAGTCTGATTGCAAATAAAAGACACCACAGAATCAGCTCAAAAACAAGGATTTTTTTTTTTTTTTTTTGTGGGGACAAGCAGTTGTACATGGAGTGCCCCCAGGTGCTTTGTGGCATGACTCAAAATTTACACTATTCAAATATATTAATTTGTAATAGGTATTGTTACCATTTTTATTTTATATTGTATTTTTTCTACTTGATTAATATAATATTGCAAATGCATACATTTTAAAAGAAACTGTTTGCAAAAATAACAATATTTTGTGGCTCTGTAAATTTACAATTCTGTATTGTAAAATAATAAATCAAATAATTTAAAAATAACTAGAACCTCTTTAAAAACTAAATATGAAAAATTTTAATTTCTCAAGAAAGTAATGTTATATGATAATATTAGTAGGTTTTATGCACTGAAAGGTATAATACTGTAAAATACTTCTTATAATGCAGAATGTGAATAATGTGAATATGAGTGACATTGGTAAGTTTATTCAGATTATTCAGCAGCATATCAGGACACTGGGATAAATCATAGACTGGGATTATGTATAGGGAAAATGGAAACTTAAAAGAAAGCATGCAGGCCAAATTCACTTCACTCAGTAACATTAAGCATACTGAGATTCAATGGCCTATTATTAAATTCAACAGAAAACATGCCTGAAATAAATACTATATATGACCCTGAACCCCAAAACATGGGTAAAAAAAATTTAAATTGAGATTTATACATCATATGAAAGCTGAATACATAAGCTTTCCATTGGTGTATGATTTGTTAAGATATAACAATATTTGTCCGAGACAACTATTTGAAAATAGTTGGGGTAGGCGCACATAAGCTTCCTTGCTTCAGCCTACCCCTTTTGAGCTTCCATTATTGTGTTATCTTAAGACTTCTGTAACAAACATGAATGTGAACAGCTCAAATAAATAAAATCTGGAATCTGAGGGTGCAAAAAAATCTATGTTGTAATCTAAGTTGTCCATTTATGTTCGTGATTGTGCTGCATTCACTCACAAAAATAAATGTTTTATATATTTATGGTAGGACATTTACAAAATATCTTCATGGAGCATGACCTTTACTTAAAACTACAATATATATATTTTCACCGCTAGGGGTCACTAACCTCTTACAATAACAAAGGCATAGGTTGATGACGCATAAGCGGAGTTATGGAACTTGTCGTCATGTCGATGGATCTAATAATGTTTATGGATGAGTGAATACATTCATGTTTTTTAACATGACTGTGGTATGAAGCAGGTCGCGATTGCTAATAAGAGACAGATATCAGCGCTACACACGAGTCGCGCGGATATAAAGGAATAAGGACATTTCATTCTACCGAACTACCCGCAAATGCTGAATTACTACTCACACAGGTCAGTTTATTTGATGAATTAAACTTGTGAGGTAACGCAGCGCTGTTTCACTTGGTCTACACTATCATACTAAACAGTAGTGATGGCAGTGTGACGCTGAAGCTTCGATACGTGCTTCGAAACCCTGAACTACAAACCTAGAGAACCGAGTAGCATCTGCCTGCAGTCCCGGAGGCTGCATTTTCAGGACCCCACTTCTAGGACCGCATTTCTAGGACCCTAGGTTTTTAGTGACAACGCCACCTACCGAATTAGAGGACCAGCGAAAATGGATGACATTCAGAGTGTGAGTATCAAATGCGAATCAATTTTTATTTGTTTAACTTTAAAAACAATTGTGATGCATTTCATTGGAAAGTTAACGTTGCCAACGTGCTGGTGATTTGCTAAACAGTCTTGAATGCATAGCCATCATATATTAGCCTCTAATGCTGGAAAATGAAATACTACGGTTCATTTAACGGAGCTGTTGCATGATAGGCTAAGCCTGTGTTGACTTACTTACAGCACAATAAACTGTACCATGTTCGTTCTGAAAGCTTGTTAATTACTCATTGTTTTTCCATTTTAATTCAGTTAAAATAATCGTAATGTTTTCACTGTCACGTGCTCACAGTAAGCCTGTTAACGTTACCCACAATACATGTTATGTGTACGTCTCTTCATTTTGACATGGTTTTATAAAGTTGGTTGAGACATATGACATTTTAATAGTCAGACATATCAGAGAGGCCATTATAATAATTGACTGTTAAAATCCCACGTGTTAGATTGTGTCATTTACTGTATAGGCCTACTTATATATGGTCAGGAAAAGTCGTGTCAATAATGTTATTTCTATTCAGATTTCTTGCATCTCTCTCTATTATTTTTTTCTCAGTTCAGATGGGCTTTATTGACATGAGTGTTTCTAGAACCTTTGTTCCCACAACATCAAAATCATTTTTTTTTCCAAATCTTTGAACAGTATGCAATAATTGTATTATGAACAGTAATTGGTATGAAGATTGATATCATTATTTTTATCATTATCATTACTCTGTGGTAACTAAGATCTTTTAAATATGAAATTTTAAAATTAGAGAGTAGAACATGTTCAACTAAATGTTCCTTATTTAATTCACTTCTCTTTCTCTCTCTTAGGAGTCAGTGATGATGTTGTCCATGTGTTTGTCCATCCATTGAAGTGGTTCACGTCATGATCAAATTTGTTTTTGTGTGTGTTCAAGTTCAGTTGTTACATATTATTTTGTAAAATATTTTGTGTGTTCAATTTCAGTTGTTATATATTATTTTATAAAAGATTTTGTGTGTTCAAGTTCAAGTGTTATATATTATTTTGTAAAATACACAATCTTAAATCTACCCCCTGAGTCATCCTTGTCTTCCCTCTGTACTTGAAAATGTGGTCCATCGAGTGACTGAAAAGGCTATAACATGATTCCTTGTTTATTTTACTTGAGTTATATTATAGTATGCTACTTAGACCCAATTTCTCAACATTCCTAGGAACCTGGTTTAATTGCAATAAAGAAAGTAGTATTTGGGTGTAATAAAACTTTTTAAAAAACTCTAATGTAGTTAAAACTGGGTGGAGATACTGCCTTGGTGGCACTTTTTTCGTTCCTCCAAACTAGGGTCCTGGAAATGCGTTCCTGGGACTGCGGTTCTCCGACTCGGTAGGTGGCGCTGTCACAAAAAAACTAGGGTCCTAGAAATGCGGTCCTAGAAGTGGGGTCCTGAAAATGCAGCCTCCGGGACTGCAGGCAGATAATATTGAGAGAACCACTGCTTCAAAGCTTGCTTTGGTGCGAAAAAAATCATGTGACATATGACGTCCGAAGCAGCAAGTGCTTCATTGCCTGAATGAATCATCTGACTGGTTTGCGGTCCAATCAGGTGATTCACTGGAACGGCGCGTCTCGATTCTGAGTCTGATGGTGACTGATCCACCAGTAGCAAGATCAGAAGACCCACTGGCGTACTGGCGAAACCATCAAAATGTGTACCCTCATCTGTTTAATCTTGCAAAAAAAAAATTTATGTTCGCCAGCATCATCTGTTCCTTGTGAGCGAGTGTTTTCCAAGTCTGGAGAGGTTGTGAGCAAAAAAAGAAACCGACTCAGTCCAAAAACTGTTGAAAAAATAATGTACCTCAATAAAAATCTTTGAGTGTTCCCCATCCCAAAAATCACCCCCTGCCATAGTTACACAAGCACACCCAACCTATGCCATATTTTCCAAGCACTCTCTCCTAAATAACACAAAACATACATTTATCAATTTTTATTTGTAAATAGAACATTATGCTCAGCATTAGCATGTGCATAAAAGAGTTTTCAAAGGAAATATAGTTAAAAATTTAAAAGTTAAAATGATCTTAGCAAAGATGCTTCAGAACTAAAGTAGTTTCTCCAATACTGCTCACTGATTAATTTGACTGCAGCCTTGCTTTTCGCCAGGAGAGGTCGCTGCAACTGAAGCTTCGAGTAATGAACCCATTTTCGAACCAATTGGCTCAAGTGGTTCAGTGCTTCACAAAAGCTTCATTTGGCCATCACTACTAAACAGCATTTGTATGTTGAAAGTTATAATGTTATTCTATGTATTAAGTTTGTTAGCTGTATGAGACTAGCAGTAAGCTAGATCAACATTAGAATTGTCACGGGTGTGGTGAAGGTAGGTGAAGACAAGAGTCCAGATTTCCAATTCAAATAAACTTTACTATTAAACACCTCAAGAAACAGGTATAGGCAGCCAGACGATAAACACACCAAGGTAACACAAACATCAGCATTGACGTGCTAACATTCAACGACCGACAAAGACTGAATGAACAGAGGCTAACTAAATACAGAGACAAATGAACCATAATGATGTGAAGACAGGTGACACAGATGATGATAACGAGGGACAGGCTGGTAAGTGAGGGAGTGAATACAGGTGTGGAGACGAGGAGGATTCTGGGAAGTGTAGTGAAGAGACAAGGACAGACTGGTGCAGACGAAGACTGTGACAAGAATAACATACTGATCATATTCTAACATTTCATCATGTTGAGCTATATAACATTGATTTGTTTAATGTACATTTACTCACCTGTCTAATAAAGTACATCCAAGAGCAGCGTCTCGTCAAGTCCAAGTTAGTCGCGGACATGGAGCTCTCGCCATTTCGAAAACACCACGCCGATATTGATCCTCGTTTTATTTCTCCTTTTGTCCCAAAGTCTGCTTGCCGTGGTCCATATTGTTTGAACGAAACAACAACAGCGTGAGCGTGCCGCTAGACGTAACGCAGTTGTCCACGTCTGTCGCCATGGTTACTATGGCAGTACAAGTGGAAACGAGGATATTACATCATTGACAGGCGACAATGACCAGGGATGAGCCATTATTTAAAATTGGAATTTCTCTGAAATTAAAAATCTTTGGGAACTTTTGGGATATTGTAAGTACACAACTGCAGGAAATATATCACACAGTGCAAGTGATTTTTGGATATTTTATTACAAAAATCATCTCAGACTCGAACACAAGCACATCTCAGACTCAGACTCAGCCTAATGATTTCTGGAATAAAAGAAAAATCGATAATTTTGACCCATACAATGTATTGTTGTCTTTTGCCACAAATATACCTGTGCTACTTGTGACTGGTTTTGTGATCCAGGGTCACATATGATTATGTACATGTGTTGCATGTACTTAACTGAATCACTAGTAATTTATATGATGGTGGTAATAAGAAAAATTACATTGAAATATATTTGCTAGACTTGATGACTATGTCACACTGGTTTTCTGTCTCTCTCTCTGTGGTTTTCTGCAATGACATTCTGTACAAAATAGACTTCAGCTAAATGTGTAATTAAAGAGTTAGTTTACCCTAAAATTCTGAAAATTTTAGTCATCCTGATGTACCCTTACATTCGGACCGAATGCAATGATTGGACAAACATTTTCTGGTCCTAAGCCTTATTTATGCATATAAATAATTTAAGACCACTTAACTTATTGATTGCTATCAGGATGTGAAGAGACTTTTAACCAGCATAACAAAAAATGTTTCTGGAACAAATCTCCAACCCTGCCTTTTATGTAACACTGAGAACATAATAGTCTTCAAAACTTTATTGTTAGATTGCAGAGTGCTGGGCACCAGTATAAAGAAATAAGGTAAGAAGCTGATATAAATGGCACAATATTTTAAAGTGGTTTGATGGTTGCCGTTGCATGTGATCATCAACTCCATCGGCATCAGAAGTACTTGGTGGGATCTGATTTGTCACACATTTGAACGTGAACATGGGAAGTGATGCCAGGATAAACGCTCTGCATTGGGAGCAGACTTCCGATCTTCTGCCCTTTCTTCAGGGTCCCGGTGTAACGGTCCGGCTTAACGTAGAACAGCTTGAAGCAGAGACCTGTCAAACAGACATGAGATTACTGTGAGATTATGCTTTTGACGTACAAAATCGTACTCCACATGTCCTATATTTACCATTCTCATCCCTAGGCGTCATGAAACTGACGCCTTGGGAATCATTTTGACCATGCTTCAATATTCGACGCTTTAGGCACCCTTTAGCGTCAGTTACATGACGCGATCCTAGGGCGTCATCTCACTGACGCTTTACCTTTGACGTCAGTTAGATGACGCTATCTAATCCTAACCCTACCCCAGACCTAAACCTACCCGCGTCATCTAACTGACGCTAAAGGTAAAGCGTCAGTGAGATGACGCCCTAGGATCGCGTCATGTCACTGACGCTAAAGGGTGCCTAAAGCGTCGAATATTGAAGCATGGTCAAAATTGTCATTTTAGTGACGCCTTGGGATGAGAATGCGTTGATATTTACTAATATATTAATTTTCAATATAGATATGACCTATTCTATGAAATAAATGTGTGCTACATTGCTATTCATGCTTTAGAATATTTAACATAAGGTACACACCTTCTCCACTTAAGTTAATGCCATCATTGATAGCATTGTTCTTTATGTATGGTGCAGCTTTGCCGTTCAGCTTCACATCAAATGGAGCATAAACTGTGGCACCATCAGCACACACAATGTCAAGACCCATATGTTTCCGATTCCCACTGCAGCACAAACACACATAATAAGAATAGTCCTATCATCATTTACTCCCTGTGACCAAAATTAAGTAGTTGATAAAAAAATTAAAAAAAACTACTCGCATAGCTTTAAAATCTTAATGTAGGCTACATTCAAACATTATGCAATAAATCAATATCTGACATCAGTGACATCAAACTGTATTCGTTTGAGTGTGTCTTGTGACAACTGATCAGTGAATAATAATATTAGTACACATTAATTTCTACTGCATGGAAAAAAGCAGTCTGTTCAGTCTGCAAAATATCTTCTGTTTCTTATGAAAGATAGAAGGTCATATTGGTTGTAAACAACTTGAGGGCGAGTAAATGATGCTTTTTTTTCGTATGATGTCTGTGGTACAGATTTAAAATCTTTTGTAAAGTTGAGTTGTTGGGTTGTATCAAACTTGTGTAGTAAAACACTCAAAACAAAAGAATGATCAATATGTTAGCACACCCTTCACTAAAAATGTGTCATGACTTCTGGGAAGAGCCATGAGGAAATAAAACTGTACCATGTTTGTTCTGAAAGCTTGTTAATTACTCATTGTTTTTCCATTTTAATTCAGTTAAAATAATCGTAATGTTTTCACTGTCACGTGCTCACAGTAAGCCTGTTAACGTTACCCACAATACATGTTATGTGTACGTCTCTTCATTTTGACATGGTTTTATAAAGTTGGTTGAGACATATGACATTTTAAAACTTCTTAACCCGCATCGGCCCGCGAGCGGGCCGTCGAGGGCGTGGCTATACTTTTATTACCTTTTTTAAGCTTTGTTTTATAACAAATATTCATCTGACTATCATAAACTATGCATCATTTGAAAGCTAAAACACTCAAGAACCATGTTCTAGACTTGTTTTTGCAATCAATACACCAGAGAGGAAAGGGTTAAATAAAATGCAAAAGGACTGCTCATTTGAAAATGAGAAAAATGAACCGCTATACTCATCTTTCATCGAGAAGGGTCTGGCTGCAGACTTGCACTCTCAGACTTGCACTCTCAGACTTGCACGCTCAGACTTGCACGCTCAGACACGAGCGCTTCCGCTGCAAGTGACGTCACTTGCAGTCGACACCTGCTCTCCGCTACCGGCTGTGGCGTCACTTGCAATCCCTTGTTCTCCGTTTATTTCACAGAGTCGATTGATGCCAGATTTGAAGATAGCCAGCAAGTGGTGTTTGGATCAATCTAGTGCACTGTATGGTTCTGTTCATTTGCCCAAAGTAGAGTGTATGGAGGAACAAGACGTTGCGGAAGCCATTGAGAGATTAGAGAAGGCTGAGTTTCCACAGGACAGAATCGATGCTCTGGAACCCTTTTGCTTCATCTTTACTGTAATGAATGACATGCAAATGTTTCTTGAACATGTAGTCGATGTCATGAAATTAAAGGTAAACTGTCGAACTACACTAGAGCAAAGTGAATAATGTGCTAATGTGTTTTTATATATGTTGTATATTGTCTATTTCTACCTTGTATTTGTCTGTTTTGCACATTAACTGTATGTAATAACTGTAAATTGACATTTACAATAAAAAGAAAAAAAATGCATCATCTTGATGTTTTACATCTACAAACTGTTCCCACAAAGTTAGGAGCATGAAATTGTCCAAAATGTCTTGAAAATAATTAAATATATAATAATAGTAAAAATAATTTCTTTCTTTCTCAAAACTGAGTTTTGATTTCTAAGTGATCAATTTATGTACAAGTGTTTTCCCACATGATTGGCTGTAGGTCATCAGTTAATTAATGTGGCATTTAAATGCCAGTGTTTCCCAAATGAAACACAAGAGCTGTTAGTTTTGAATGATGTGTGTAATGTAGAGAAATGTGTTTAGAGTTTTGCAAATAGTTTGTTTTTCAAATGCAAACTGAGTGCAAAGCATATAGTGTCCTTGTATTTTTGCAGGCTTGGCCTAAAGATTGGGTACATGAGTGAATGGTTTCACTGAGTGAGCCTCAAATTCCACTTGTAGTGTTTTAGCAATTTGAAAAAAACTGTCAACAAAATGACAAATGACACCTTAACACGACCAAAATGAGCGTGTCTACGCGTTCAAAAGAAACACGTAAAAAATTGCCGCGGACAAACACTTCGTGTTGACGCGGTCAAATTTCACGCGTTTCGTTTAAAGACTATTACGATCGCGTTCCGTAGAGATCAGGCGTCGATTGCAAGTGACGTCACTTGCAGAGGAAGCGCTCGTGTCTGAGAGTGCAAGTGACGTCACTTGCAGAGGAAGCGCTCGTGTCTGAGCGTGCAAGTCCGAGAGTGCAAGTGACGTCACTTGTCTGCAGCCAGACGCTATTGCTTTCATCTCGTATGGTTCAGATCAGTTCGGAAGAATCCAAGAAACAACAGCATACATTTCAATGTAAGGGTCCACTCTTCAAAATGCATCCCACTTTTTAATCCAAAACAACGAAAAATAGGGGAAAAAAATGAAATATCCTCCTTTGTTTTCATGAGCGTTTTCGAGATAGAGTTCGCATCATGTTCATTTTCAAAGAAATATCGATTCTAATCCATATTCCAACACTCAAAAGCCATCTCACCCCCGCAGTTTAGACTCTTCCGGATCGAATGATACATCCTACTTCTCTGTCCTTCAATCACAGGCTCTGTTACAGACCAAAACAGTAAGAGAGTCCCTGACAGGCTGAGCGCGCTGTCCATCGCGCAGCTGGGCTTTCGACTGGATAAAAGCCTGGATAATGCTATCCAATGTCCTTTGAGCTACGTTTTGATTGATGGGAGTATTAGCCAACTAAAATCGATTGCAGTGATAGACAGTTCATGCAAGCACATTCGTCAAATTCAACTGCGCAAAGTTTTCATTCACATGTGCGCTTTCGCCACGCGCGCAGCACGCACACACATAGTTCCGACCAGAATGTAAACAGACACATAAACGCGATGTTTTGACACATGGAGCTTGCATAAATGCACGGATTTACTCTAAAGCTTATATCTGAGCATCTGTATCATGGATCGTCGACTACAGAAGAGATTTGAAGGTTTTTTTGCAGAAAATGACGAAGAGCAACAGGAAGTAATAGGATATTCATTATAAGTATCAGTTTATTGCAATTTATTTGGGTAAAAACCACGTTTGTAATTACAAATGTTCTAAAACATTTATGTTTTTCTTTTTATATATTTTATACATTAGTTGGAAAATGAACACTTCTGCAATGTCTATACATAGTGAGAAATCACTGTTTTTGCTATTAGAATTGTTCAAAATAAAGATAATTTTGGTAAAATGTTCAAATGTTGTGCTGAAATCGTTTTTTTCTTGTGTGGTTTGAAGGGCATAACAGTTCTGAATTGTTGTTGCAGACCTATAGTGTTTACTCCCTATGTAAAGTGTTTGGGTGCCAGGTGTCCATTTGGAGTCTCCAAATTGCATTTTGGAAAGGACGCCTATACTTTTCTTGAATAAAAGCTTACAGAAGCTACATTTTTGGGAGTATCATCCTCAAATTTGAATCTAAACATGGTCAGACATTCAATTTTATCTTTATGGTGTTTTCAGGCCCTTAACATAAAAGTCTGATCATTTTTTCCCTAAGTGAAGTTAATTAAAAGAAATCGTGAGTCACATTCATGTAAATTTTACCTTGTTTTACTCTGTTCCTATGCTACTTTGAGTAATAATGACTCTTGGGTAACAAAGTTCCAAGTGTCTAGTTTAAAAAAAGATCAGAGTTATGAATGTGGACCATAGGGTTTAAGAGCTACAGACATTTGTATTTGGGTATGTCATTTTCAGAAAATTCTCAAAAAATGGGGCGCTGGTTAAGAGGTTAAATTAATAGTCAGACATATCAGAGAGGCCATTATAATAATTGACTGTTAAAATCCCACGTGTTAGATTGTGTCATTTACTGTATAGGCCTACTTATATATGGTCAGGAAAAGTCTTGTCAATAATGTTATTTCTATTCAGATTTCTTGCATCTCTCTCTATTATTTTTTTCTCAGTTCAGATGGGCTTTATTGACATGAGTGTTTCTAGAACCTTTGTTCCCACAACATCAAAATCATTTTTTTTTCCAAATCTTTGAACAGTATGCAATAATTGTATTATGAACAGTAATTGGTATGAAGATTGATATCATTATTTTTATCATTATCATTACTCTGTGGTAACTAAGATCTTTTAAATATGAAATTTTAAAATTAGAGAGTAGAACATGTTCAACTAAATGTTCCTTATTTAATTCACTTCTCTTTCTCTCTCTTAGGAGTCAGTGATGATGTTGTCCATGTGTTTGTCCATCCATTGAAGTGGTTCACGTCATGATCAAATTTGTTTTTGTGTGTGTTCAAGTTCAGTTGTTACATATTATTTTGTAAAATATTTTGTGTGTTCAATTTCAGTTGTTATATATTATTTTATAAAAGATTTTGTGTGTTCAAGTTCAAGTGTTATATATTATTTTGTAAAATACACAATCTTAAATCTACCCCCTGAGTCATCCTTGTCTTCCCTCTGTACTTGAAAATGTGGTCCATCGAGTGACTGAAAAGGCTATAACATGATTCCTTGTTTATTTTACTTGAGTTATATTATAGTATGCTACTTAGACCCAATTTCTCAACATTCCTAGGAACCTGGTTTAATTGCAATAAAGAAAGTAGTATTTGGGTGTAATAAAACTTTTTAAAAAACTCTAATGTAGTTAAAACTGGGTGGAGATACTGCCTTGGTGGCACTTTTTTCGTTCCTCCAAACTGGGTCCTGGAAATGCGTTCCTGGGACTGCGGTTCTCCGACTCGGTAGGTGGCGCTGTCACAAAAAAACTAGGGTCCTAGAAATGCGGTCCTAGAAGTGGGGTCCTGAAAATGCAGCCTCCGGGACTGCAGGCAGATAATATTGAGAGAACCACTGCTTCAAAGCTTGCTTTGGTGCGAAAAAAATCATGTGACATATGACGTCCGAAGCAGCAAGTGCTTCATTGCCTGAATGAATCATCTGACTGGTTTGCGGTCCAATCAGGTGATTCACTGGAACGGCGCGTCTCGATTCTGAGTCTGATGGTGACTGATCCACCAGTAGCAAGATCAGAAGACCCACTGGCGTAGGCTACTGGCGAAACCATCAAAATGTGTACCCTCATCTGTTTAATCTTGCAAAAAAAAAATTTATGTTCGCCAGCATCATCTGTTCCTTGTGAGCGAGTGTTTTCCAAGTCTGGAGAGGTTGTGAGCAAAAAAAGAAACCGACTCAGTCCAAAAACTGTTGAAAAAATAATGTACCTCAATAAAAATCTTTGAGTGTTCCCCATCCCAAAAATCACCCCCTGCCATAGTTACACAAGCACACCCAACCTATGCCATATTTTCCAAGCACTCTCTCCTAAATAACACAAAACATACATTTATCAATTTTTATTTGTAAATAGAACATTATGCTCAGCATTAGCATGTGCATAAAAGAGTTTTCAAAGGAAATATAGTTAAAAATTTAAAAGTTAAAATGATCTTAGCAAAGATGCTTCAGAACTAAAGTAGTTTCTCCAATACTGCTCACTGATTAATTTGACTGCAGCCTTGCTTTTCGCCAGGAGAGGTCGCTGCAACTGAAGCTTCGAGTAATGAACCCATTTTCGAACCAATTGGCTCAAGTGGTTCAGTGCTTCACAAAAGCTTCATTTGGCCATCACTACTAAACAGCATTTGTATGTTGAAAGTTATAATGTTATTCTATGTGTTAAGTTTGTTAGCTGTATGAGACTAGCAGTAAGCTAGATCAACATTAGAATTGTCACGGGTGTGGTGAAGGTAGGTGAAGACAAGAGTCCAGATTTCCAATTCAAATAAACTTTACTATTAAACACCTCAAGAAACAGGTATAGGCAGCCAGACGATAAACACACCAAGGTAACACAAACATCAGCATTGACGTGCTAACATTCAACGACCGACAAAGACTGAATGAACAGAGGCTAACTAAATACAGAGACAAATGAACCATAATGATGTGAAGACAGGTGACACAGATGATGATAACGAGGGACAGGCTGGTAAGTGAGGGAGTGAATACAGGTGTGGAGACGAGGAGGATTCTGGGAAGTGTAGTGAAGAGACAAGGACAGACTGGTGCAGACGAAGACTGTGACAAGAATAACATACTGATCATATTCTAACATTTCATCATGTTGAGCTATATAACATTGATTTGTTTAATGTACATTTACTCACCTGTCTAATAAAGTACATCCAAGAGCAGCGTCTCGTCAAGTCCAAGTTAGTCGCGGACATGGAGCTCTCGCCATTTCGAAAACACCACGCCGATATTGATCCTCGTTTTATTTCTCCTTTTGTCCCAAAGTCTGCTTGCCGTGGTCCATATTGTTTGAACGAAACAACAACAGCGTGAGCGTGCCGCTAGACGTAACGCAGTTGTCCACGTCTGTCGCCATGGTTACTATGGCAGTACAAGTGGAAACGAGGATATTACATCATTGACAGGCGACAATGACCAGGGATGAGCCATTATTTAAAATTGGAATTTCTCTGAAATTAAAAATCTTTGGGAACTTTTGGGATATTGTAAGTACACAACTGCAGGAAATATATCACACAGTGCAAGTGATTTTTGGATATTTTATTACAAAAATCATCTCAGACTCGAACACAAGCACATCTCAGACTCAGACTCAGCCTAATGATTTCTGGAATAAAAGAAAAATCGATAATTTTGACCCATACAATGTATTGTTGTCTTTTGCCACAAATATACCTGTGCTACTTGTGACTGGTTTTGTGATCCAGGGTCACATATGATTATGTACATGTGTTGCATGTACTTAACTGAATCACTAGTAATTTATATGATGGTGGTAATAAGAAAAATTACATTGAAATATATTTGCTAGACTTGATGACTATGTCACACTGGTTTTCTGTCTCTCTCTCTGTGGTTTTCTGCAATGACATTCTGTACAAAATAGACTTCAGCTAAATGTGTAATTAAAGAGTTAGTTTACCCTAAAATTCTGAAAATTTTAGTCATCCTGATGTACCCTTACATTCGGACCGAATGCAATGATTGGACAAACATTTTCTGGTCCTAAGCCTTATTTATGCATATAAATAATTTAAGACCACTTAACTTATTGATTGCTATCAGGATGTGAAGAGACTTTTAACCAGCATAACAAAAAATGTTTCTGGAACAAATCTCCAACCCTGCCTTTTATGTAACACTGAGAACATAATAGTCTTCAAAACTTTATTGTTAGATTGCAGAGTGCTGGGCACCAGTATAAAGAAATAAGGTAAGAAGCTGATATAAATGGCACAATATTTTAAAGTGGTTTGATGGTTGCCGTTGCATGTGATCATCAACTCCATCGGCATCAGAAGTACTTGGTGGGATCTGATTTGTCACACATTTGAACGTGAACATGGGAAGTGATGCCAGGATAAACGCTCTGCATTGGGAGCAGACTTCCGATCTTCTGCCCTTTCTTCAGGGTCCCGGTGTAACGGTCCGGCTTAACGTAGAACAGCTTGAAGCAGAGACCTGTCAAACAGACATGAGATTACTGTGAGATTATGCTTTTGACGTACAAAATCGTACTCCACATGTCCTATATTTACCATTCTCATCCCTAGGCGTCATGAAACTGACGCCTTGGGAATCATTTTGACCATGCTTCAATATTCGACGCTTTAGGCACCCTTTAGCGTCAGTTACATGACGCGATCCTAGGGCGTCATCTCACTGACGCTTTACCTTTGACGTCAGTTAGATGACGCTATCTAATCCTAACCCTACCCCAGACCTAAACCTACCCGCGTCATCTAACTGACGCTAAAGGTAAAGCGTCAGTGAGATGACGCCCTAGGATCGCGTCATGTCACTGACGCTAAAGGGTGCCTAAAGCGTCGAATATTGAAGCATGGTCAAAATTGTCATTTTAGTGACGCCTTGGGATGAGAATGCGTTGATATTTACTAATATATTAATTTTCAATATAGATATGACCTATTCTATGAAATAAATGTGTGCTACATTGCTATTCATGCTTTAGAATATTTAACATAAGGTACACACCTTCTCCACTTAAGTTAATGCCATCATTGATAGCATTGTTCTTTATGTATGGTGCAGCTTTGCCGTTCAGCTTCACATCAAATGGAGCATAAACTGTGGCACCATCAGCACACACAATGTCAAGACCCATATGTTTCCGATTCCCACTGCAGCACAAACACACATAATAAGAATAGTCCTATCATCATTTACTCCCTGTGACCAAAATTAAGTAGTTGATAAAAAAATTAAAAAAAACTACTCGCATAGCTTTAAAATCTTAATGTAGGCTACATTCAAACATTATGCAATAAATCAAGATCTGACATCAGTGACATCAAACTGTATTCGTTTGAGTGTGTCTTGTGACAACTGATCAGTGAATAATAATATTAGTACACATTAATTTCTACTGCATGGAAAAAAGCAGTCTGTTCAGTCTGCAAAATATCTTCTGTTTCTTATGAAAGATAGAAGGTCATATTGGTTGTAAACAACTTGAGGGCGAGTAAATTATGCTTTTTTTTCGTATGATGTCTGTGGTACAGATTTAAAATCTTTTGTAAAGTTGAGTTGTTGGGTTGTATCAAACTTGTGTAGTAAAACACTCAAAACAAAAGAATGATCAATATGTTAGCACACCCTTTACTAAAAATGTGTCATGACTTCTGGGAAGAGCCATGAGGAAATAAAAGTCAGATAAAATTTGCTTGAGAAATAGAGCTTTATATACAGACAATCAGAAGCAACATGATCAAAAACAGAATTTACCGGCCGGCCCCATAGTTTCCACAGCCATACTTTGTATCACATCCTCTTTTACGGTTACTTGTGTTACCACTGCAGAGGGGGCCAAATGTCACTGTGAAATGAAAAGATATTGTGTTATTTTATGCTTCCTGACTGTCTTTATATTTGTCTGTTGTCTTTTTCTTCATTTACATTTCATACCTCGACTAGCATCAACACGAGAGCTGCAAATCACTGAAAAACAGACACACGTTAAGACTTTAATTTGCATAATTATTGTATTTTGGATTGTTTTTGCAAGGTTTACTTTGCATGTTTACTCTTTTATCAGTGTTTTTTAATGACACAACAAAACATAAGTAAACTTCAAATTTAAAAATGTTAACAATAAAACCCGAATCTTAATGGGTTACTCATTCTTGTTGGCGAGAATATGTGGAATTTTTTTTAACAATATTTAATTTTGATTTAAATGTAATTAAAATAAATGTACATTTTAGAACATAAACATTGTCACAATTAAGTATGCTTCATTTGGGCATTAGACTTGTTTTCTTATCTTACTCATTTACAAGTTATAGAATAAAATTGCTGGCAATAATGATTTCAGTTAAATTGTAATTTCTCACCGGCCAAAAGCAGAAAACTGAAAAGGATGTAAAGTCTCATGATCCTATAAGCTTTGCTTTTCAGATGCTTTCTTCTCTGCTGTCGTCCTCAGTCTGTTTGGCTCATTTAACTGTGAGTTTTTATATTTTGAATGGTGTCATGACTCATGAGGAAATTCTGCTTTCAACACACTTGCACATGTTACAAACACAATGGAATTGCATAACAGCCAAAATGGGAACAAAAGACTACCCTTAAATATAAATTTATGTTGCAGTGAAAATAATCCAGTGCAAAACATAAAATCCAAGTGAAACTCTCAGAATCACTCTATGACCATTTTAGTTTTTCTCATGGGATATTTTTCTGCTTGGTTTTTCAGAACCAACATTGTGCAACCACAGTGCATGATGATGAAAATGAGAAAAGCTAAAATGCAAGCTAAAAGTGTTGAAAGAAATCCTTCGGTTATACATTAGGATGTTCACCAGTCAGGTTAATAGACCTCACCAGCACTAACTTATAGTATTTATGAACACATGTAGTACATACTGAGACTTTATCAATGTTTAAAGGGGTCATGAACTGCATTTCTAAAAAGAAATGTTCAAATGTTCTCTGAGGTTATAAGGTAATTTAGAAGTAATAGAATATTTTCTATCTTTTTTTTTACCCTCTCTTTGAAACACTCTGATGGGCGTGGCACATTGAAGACTTCGAAATAAACGCCCAGTGATATGATTGGGTAACAGTTTTGCATATTAAAATAATTTTCCACATCCCCACCACCATTACATGTGAGTAATTGTTTTGAAAACATCCGATGTTGAAAAATGGCAACCAGTGAAATTCGAGCAAGAAGGTGGCTGGTCGCACACTGAATTCAGTACAGACTACAAAAGTACGGAATCAGAAGACAATACATAAGGAATAAATATTTATATTTATTCCTTATGTCTTTGTAAGCTAGTATTGTATTTTATGGCATTATTTTAGTGTTGAAACAAAGACGCTACAGAAAGGTGTTTATCTCATTACATAGTTAAAACATTGGCCAACTGTATGTAAGGTTACATTTAGTTTCATTGTGTTTTAGTGTGGTTTTCCCTGTTCATGTTTGCCTGAGTTCTCATTCATTATTTGATGTCATTGTTATTGTGGACCTTGTTCAGTTTCTTTTCTCCTGTGTATTCAAGCCCTCTGTTTACTTAATGTCATTATTATCTTTGCTTTGGTAAATCTGTTGCGTTGGTTTTCTTCTAACTGTTATGTTGAATTGCCTTCTTGTTTTTGACAAAATGCCCATCTTTGGTCTATGCCCATCTTACACTCGCTGCCGGCTAGCCTCGACCGGAGAAACCATCGCCGTCCGCCAGGAGGCGGAGGAGCATCGAGCCGTCCCCAACGGATGTCCAGTAGCTACCATCGCATGGCACCGCCAGTAAGTCTCTCAGCTGGCTGAGGACCGAGCGGCAGTGTGTCGGGGAACCGGACCAAGATTTTTTTTTCTTTCGTCTCCTCTCTTCCGTCTCTGTCACTCCTCATGTTTCCGTCTCCTTTTCTCTCGCCTCGTCTGTCCATACCTCCAGGTACCGCAGCCGCCATGTCCGGTCGCCCCGGAGGAGGGGAGTAGAGCGCCGCCTCGGGTGTATCTTTTTTTGTATCTTTAGCGCGATATTTTTTTCCCCAGGATGCTAGGGGAAGACTCATTAGGGAATATTCATTAGGGAACTCCTCTCTGATTGGTCTTAACCCCAGTGACTGGTAGGTTTAGGAGCGGAGTTAGGGGTAGGTCATCAGACCAGTCAGGGATGAGTTCCCTAATGTAATACATTACTTTACTCGTAACATTAAAACAAATCTGATTAGGCTATGTAATGCATGTTACTTGTAACACATTACTTTACTTGTAACATCAAAAAAGTAATCTGAATGCGTTATGCCTGCCCCAACACTGCTAATTTCAGATGAGATTGAAAAAAAAACGTATCGCTAGGTCTTCTCAGAAGAGGGCTATGCTAGAAATGTGTCCATCTCTAACATAATCAAAATTATCAGCTAATAAGGGTAAATTGACATACTCTGGTACACTGGAGGGAGCATCTGAGTGGTTTCCACAGTTGTACCTTGACAGGCTGTAGAAAATTCTGATGGAATCACGTCCTCATGTTTTGATATTAAAGATACACGAAGTGCAACTTGTATGAAGGTCAATTGCCTTTGCAATATTTTGGATTTATATATTTTTTGAATATATTTTATAGTTTTCACATGATTTGATATATTTGTATTGATTAGTTTGTTAAATACTAGGGCTGTCAAATGATTAATCACGATTAATCACATCCAAAATAAAAGTTTTTTTTACATAATATATGTGGGTCCACTGAGTATAATTATTTTGTATATATATAAATACACACACATGCATGTATATTTAAGAAAAAAATATTATTTATATATAAAATATTTATATTTATATATAATATAAATTATATATAAATCTATATACCGTATATATATGAAAATATTTCTTAAATATATACAAGTGTCACAATGTGGGTTTGTGTCTTGTCATGTTTAGTGGTTCTATTTCACTGTTACAGACCGCCAGAGACGGTCGAACATAGTGGAAGGAGTCGCGTCTCGCGAGCCATATCGAGAATCTCGCATTGATTTGTCACCTCTGACCCTGACCGATGACGTGTCAGCAGCTATATCCGCTCCGTTCACGTCACGGTCGTTTTTTTTTGTCATTCTCGCGAAGAGATCTCGCTCGAGCGTGCACAGCGTTTTTGGTGAGCAACTGCTCCCCGCTACAGCTGTGTCTCGGGAGAAATATTTGGATATATTTGGATTATAATTGGACGTGCATCGGACCATATACCCACTGGTTGTCCAGGGTTTGTTTGGAACCGATCGCTACTAGCAGTGTTGAGGTGAGTACTCATGTGAACTCAGTGGTTAACCAGGGTTCTGTTATACTGCGTGTGGTATTGTATATTGTCAGAAACTGCTACTTTATGTTATGCTCATTGGTTAACCAGAGTGATACATTGATAAACCTTATTGTGGATAACCCCATTGGTTGACCAGGGGTTTTTTCAACTAACTGGGCTGGAAGTGATGGCAGCTTCATGTTCCCTCTGCTTCGGTCCAATGGATCTCATGGATGCTCATATTCAATGTCCTACTTGCCTAGGCATTGATCACCTCCGAGAGGCTCTAGTAGACCCATGTCCTGAATGTGGTTTGATGTCCTTGGAGATGAGACAGCATCGACATACTGAATTAGACCCTGAGTTTGAGAATTCTGCTCCATCAGCTGGGACAGAGTCACATGTGAGTAGCAAGCGTGTGGCCAGTGGGACTGGAAGGCCTTCAAAGAGGATGCGAACCTCCTCGGAGTCAAGTACATTGACCCAGCAAGTAGCTGAACTTGCGAACGCAGTTCAGGGTATTAGAGACTTATTATCTGTTCCCCCTACTCGTCAGAATGTGAGTGAGGGGACAGGGGGGGGTGTTTTAGCTCCTCCCTTGCCCAGGTGTGAGCTGGCATCCAGGTTGTCCAGGAGAGAACCAGACACTTTATCTATTGTGGCTTCTGACTCCTTAGACCGGGAGGAACAGGAGTATGCAGGGGCGTAATTTGTGGGGGGGATATAACCCCCCCAATATTTAAATTTATGCATTACAACCCCTCCCCCCCCCCCCCCCCCCCCATTATTTATACCATGATCACAATATCAGGAGGCATACCCAAACTTCAAACCCCCCAATGTTCAAACCAAATCTACGCCCTTGGGAGTATTATACGCCAATGGAGGAGACAAGACCCTCACATTCCCAGTTCCAATGTTCCCATAGCGACGACGGTTCTGGCCTTCAGGATGCGCCGCCTTCAGTGGTTTTCTCTCTGCAGGACACACTCAGGATGGCGCTCGCTAAGCGGAATTTGGATCCACCTCCTCCCCTATCAGGCCAGTCAAACCTCTTGCGTCGCCCAGTTTCCCAGCAGGAGGATTTCCTAATGCCGAGTTGTCCTGACTTCACAGATGTGGTTTCTTCGGCGTTTTGGTCAGCTCCCTTATTCAGACCTGATCGTGTGGCTCGTACGCTAGCGGCAATGGCTGATGCAGACGAAAAGGGCCTTGGTAACATGCCCCCAGTGGAGCCATGCATTTCTTCACTGGTAGTGTCACCAGATGAGGCTCTTAGACACAATCTTCGCTGTCCCAACC
This sequence comes from Rhinichthys klamathensis goyatoka, assembly GCF_029890125.1. Classification (NCBI taxonomy): domain Eukaryota; kingdom Metazoa; phylum Chordata; class Actinopteri; order Cypriniformes; family Leuciscidae; genus Rhinichthys; species Rhinichthys klamathensis. The sequence continues at coordinate 2,161,633 of NW_026606714.1, read as the reverse complement.
CAGAGTGTAGACGCACAGATGATCTGTTGGTCAGGATTTATAATACTGTCTCAGGCTTGAGTCGTGTGGGGAATTCCATGGCTCATCTTCTGCTAGCACTTCATTCTGCTTTGAGTACTAACCCACCAGATAATACCACATCTGAGTTACTTGAGGCTTCCTTACAAGCCTTGGGTTCAATCGCATTCTCTAGCGGAAAGGCTCTTGGGCTTACTACTCAGGCTAGGCGGCAGGTTTGGCTAGCACAGTCTAAACTTCCAGAGGCTTGCCGTAGCAATCTTCGTCAACTACCACTGGTACCTGGGCAGATTTTTGGTCCAGCCGCTCAAGAAGCTCTTGAGCGCAGAGTTCGTGCAGTGGAGTCTCGGTCCCAGCACTTTGAGCGCAGTGTGAATTATTAACCATCCTCACATCAAATACCTGTTCGTCATGCAAATCCATTCCAGTGCAGGCAGGGACAGTCTTACAGGTCTGTACAGCAGGCAACTCGATCTGGGTATGACTCGAGAAGGGAGGCATCCCGTGCTCGTAGACCACCTGCTCGCCCTGTGGCTACTTATCGTCGCCCCCCCCAGGGGTAGGGAGACCGCTCCTCATCGTCGGTGATGGTCCAAGGTCTGTGATGGGACACTTTTCAACCTCTCAACTACAACTTTGGAGAGGGATTACGAACAACAAGTGGCTCCTCGACACACTCGACAGGGGCTACTGTCTTCAGTTCCGTCACAGACCCCAATTATGCACACACACTCGGCCCACAATGGTTCGGGACCCTCGTCAGGCTCTTGCTCTATCTCTCGAGGTCCGGAAGCTACTGGGAAAAGGTGCGGTAGAGCTAGTAAACCCCCAGGTCCATCCGGGGGGATTTCATTCAAAGTACTTCCTAGTTCGCAAGAAGGATGGAAGCTTCAGGCCAATCTTGGACCTCAGACGCTTGAACAGGAGTCTCAAACACCTTCCTTTCCGCATGCTGCGTGTCAAGGATGTCCTACAAGCAGTCGAACCCGGCATGTGGTTTACCTGTCACATCGACGATGTGACACATATTTAGCACTGTGACATAAAATAATATCTTAAAATTAAAGTCTTACATACATCATTCTTTATTCTTTCAAGCAGACATATTTATTTGTCTGAATTAAATCTAATTAATCCTTATTAAAGCTATTAAAGAGCAGTGAATGCTTTTCTCTTTTTATTTTGTTGTTTGATTAATATTACGTGCACAGACGGCATTAGGATTATTACGCACTGTCACTTTAAGACCGAGTGTGCAGATCCAATTGCACTGATGCACATCCGATATTCTCACAACTGTACGTTCTGTAAAGACATAACTGACTGCGTTTAAGTGAATAATCTCCAAAACGGACATTTAGACATAATGATGTGTGTATTTGTCCATTCAGACGCGAAAGAGAGCTCAGTTCAGTCCTTGCGCGCTGCTCTGTCTATGTGCAGGGCTGCACGCGTCGGGTTGTGTGTGTGTGTGTGTGTGTGTGCACGCACAGAAAAAAATACAGAATAAGGGCCATTGCACACTGCGTTTTTTCGTATTCGTGATTCGTTGGCTCTGAATTGTCAAAACACCATTCAAACTCCATTCAAACTGCTGGCTACGGTTCGATTAGATTTTTACCCGATTAGATTTTATGACGGACGAAAGTTTCGGAGGCAGTGTGCAAGTGTGATTGACATAACGTGAGGTCGTATTTATTTTTTAACGTGCGAAAATTCTGGAGCGATAACATAACGTTTTTATGGAAATCCTCTGGAGGGTTAGAAGAATAGAATAGAATAGCCTTTATTGTCATTGCACTGTCGAGGTACAACGAAATTTTTGTGTGCTCACAGAGCCGCCCCCTGCACCAGACATAACAAAAAAAATAAAATGAACAACAACAACTAGCAACACGAAACAAAATACATTTGGACAAAAGACAAAAGGGCTAAACGAGCAATATTCTCTCATTAAGATAATATAATATATGCAATACGTACACGCATATACACACCTACTCATACACACATATATATATAAAATCGAAGAGGTTAAAAATGTTAAAAGTGACTATAGTTGTAGTAGTGCAATTAAGAAGGTGGGCTGATTGTCTATTGTTCAGAATTGAATGTAGTGAAAGGAGAATATGGAGGTAGGGGCTTATGTGTGTGCATGGGCGTAGGTTTGGTCTCAGCTTTGGTGGGACCCCCCCCCCCCCCCCCCCACCCTCCCCCTAGTTATTTGTGTGGCTAGTTATTTTTGCCTACTTACACTCTGCTTTATGAAAAAGCTTCGTATGTCCCCTTTCTTCTTCTTGGGTGACATAGCTGATCTACAAAGTAAAGGGGCAAAAAAACGGAATATTAAAATGTTTTACTCTGGCCTTTGTATATGGCAGGCAGAGAGACAGCCCTGGTAACTTACCGTCGGCATCGTCACGCGCAGACACACACACGCACACACCACCCGCTCGCTGCCAGTGAGTGCAAGCACAAAAAGTAGTCCCGGCCCGCGCGTGTAGCCTGTCAGATACCCCGCAGCAAATCAAATTACGGCGTATCTTGAACTGTCGTCGTCCTGGCCGTTGGAATCGATCCAAATAGCAGCGCAAAGATCCAAATGCAGCGCAAATAACAAAATAGCAGTTCAAAGGATTTAGCAGTTCTTGCTAAATATTGGTGGGGACAAATTTGTCGTCTCAAAATATTAATTGGGACTAGTACCTAGCGTCCCCCCCTAAACCTACGCCCTTGTGTGTGTGAGTGTCCATGGGTGTTGGCCATTCGTATGGCCCAGGGGAAAAAGCTGTTTGTCAGCCTGCTGGTGTGCGATTTGGTTGACCTGTAGCGTCTCCCCGAGGGCAACAGATCAAACAGGGGGTGAGCAGGGTGCGAAGGGTCTCTTGTGATGGCCTTGGTTCTCCTGAGGCAGCAGGATGTAGAAATGTTTTCCAGGCTGGGCAAAGAACAGCCGATGATCCTTTGAGCAGTGTTTATGACCCTCTGTACTGCATTTCTGTCCGCAGCTGTGGAGCCTGCATACCACACACTTATACAGTGTGTAAGTACGCTCACCACAGAGGAGTGATAGAAGGCCAGCAGGAGCTTCGTGTCCAGATTGTTCTTCCTGAGGACACGCAGGAAGTGTAGCCGCTGCTGAGCCTTCTTAACCAGGGCCCTGATGTTGTAGGTCCATATGTGGTCAGAAGAGATGTGGATGCCCAGAAACCTGAAGGTGGTGACAATTTCCACCCGATCTCCATTTATGAGGAGGGGAGTGTAGTCCTGTCTGTGCTTCCTGAAATCCAGAATTAGTTCTTTTGTTTTTAGGATATTCAGGGTCAGGTTATTGTCTGAGCACCAACGCGACAGATCCTTCACCTCTGCCCTTTACGCTGTCTCATCCCCGTCGAAGATACATCCAACCACTGTGGTGTCATCCGCATATTTTATTATGTGGTTGGTTGGGTGGCTTGGTGAGCAGTCATGAGTGTATAGTGCATACAGCAGAGGGCTCAGAACGCAGCCTTGAGGAGAACCAGTGCTGAGTGTGAGTGTGGAGGAGTGGTGTGGGCCAAGTCTCACAGATTGTGGGCGGTTAGAAAGAAAATTTTTTATCCAGATGCAGGTGGTGAGGGGGATCTGTAGCTCTATCAGTTTACTGTGAAGAATGTCTGGAATGATTGTGTTGAAAGCTGAGCTGTAGTCCACGAAGAGCATCCTCACATAACTCTTCTTGTTTTCCAGGTGGCTCAGCGCTGTGTGAAGTGTGAGTGCGATGGCATCCTCTATGGACCTGTTCGCCCTATAAGCAAACTGGTAGGGGTCGAAGGAGGGAGGGAGACAGTCTCTAATGTGCTGAGAGACTAATTGCTCCAGGCACTTCATGATTATCGACGTAAGGGCGATGGGTCTGTAATCATTCAAACTGTCTATGGCAGGTTTTTTGGGAATGGGGATGATGGTAGAGGCCTTCAGACATGTGGGAACGATGGCATGTGTCAGGGAGAGATTGAACAGTTTGGTGAGGATCCCTGTCAGCTGGTCTGCACATGCTTTAACCACCGCTCCCGGGATGCCGTCCGGACCAGCAGCTTTCCTGGGGTTCACTGCTCTCAGTTTCTTCCTCACCTCGTGCTCCTGAAGCGAGAGAGGTAGAGTGCTGGAGCCGATGGAAGACAGTGATTGCAGGTGTGTGGTGGTGGTGGTGGTGGTCTCGAACCGGGCAAAGAAGCTGTTTAGCTCCTCTGCCAGGGTGCTGCTGCTGGAAGATGTGGGAGGGGGGCGGCCTTTATAGTTGGTTAGGGCCTGTATGCCCCTCCACATCTGTCGCGGGTTGTTGTCGACCAGATGTCCCTCTACTTTCCTCTTGTAGCAGTCCTTTGCCTGTTTAATGCCCCTCCTCAGGTCAGCTCTGGCAATGCTGTAGAGAGCTCTGTCTCCCGTCTCTAGGGAGGGGGCGAGAGGGGCACCTCAGCTGATGAGGGCAGAAGGGCAGTGGCTCTAGCCACCGGGCCACCCCCCTGTGCACGGCCCTGCCCAGTGGGATCTTCAGATGGTGCTTAACAGCCTGCGTTGACCACCTTATGAACCACTTGAACAAGCTGATATTAAGAGTCTTTCGATGAAGACTGCTTTTCTCTTGGCTATAACGTCAACCAGAAGAGTAGGTGAGCTTCATGCTCTCTCTTTGAGTCCACAGTGTCTCAGATGGGGGCCCGAGTACAATCAGGTTACGCTCTGGCCGAATCCAGCTTTCCGACCTAAAGTGTTGTCTGACCGCTTTGTGAACCAGCCCATTCAGCTTGCGGCATTTAATCAAGAGGCTTCCCAGACAGCTGTGTGTCCAGTGAGAGTATTGCGACAGTATGTGTTGAAGACTGCTTCATGGCGCACCACTGATCAGCTGTTTGTCCGTTTTGATGCCTGTCAGAGGGGCTCACCCTTGTCGAAGCAAAGGTTGTCTCATTGGGTGGTGGATACCATTATACAGGCATATGATTCGGCTGGTCAGACAGTTCCAGCATCTATTAAATGCCATTCAACCCGATCAGTGGCTACTTCTTGGGCAGCACTACGGGGAGTGCCCCTTTCTGATATATGTGCAGCGGCTACATGGTCGTCACCTTGCACGTTCACAAGATTCTACAGGATTAATGTGGCACCTATTCCTTTGGTCAGTTCTGCTGTGTTAGCGGACAGTATCTAGGTAAGCGGCCCTCGTGACTTGGTTGTATTCGTCTTCCACTATGTTCGACCGTCTCTGGCGGTCTGTAACAGTGAAATAGAACGCCGGTTACTGGTGTAACCTTGGTTCTATGAATAGTGGAAGACCGCCAGAGTCTCTGGTCACTCGGACTGAGAATGACTGCAGAGAACGACCGTGACGTTAACGGAGCGGATATAGCTGCTGACACGTCATCGGTCAGGGTCACAGGTGACAAATCAATGCGAGATTCTCGATATGGCTCGCGAGACGCGACTCCTTCCACTATGTTCGACCGTCTCTGGCGGTCTTCCACTATTCATAGAACCAAGGTTACACCAGTAACCGGCGTTCCCTGTCTTGTCCATTAGTTATCCCAGGTGTTTCTTGTTAACCACGCCCCCTTGTTATCCTGTCTAGCTCGTTTGTCCCTTATTATTTAAGCCCTGTGTTTCTGCCCTGTCTTTGTGAGTTGTTGAATGTATGTTCTGTTCCAGGATTAACGTGAGTGTTGGTTGTTCCTGTGTAAAGATTCCTGTTCCAAGTTCTGAGTCTCTGTTTAAGTTTATAGTTTGTTTAAATAAAGCGTGTACAGTGCGTTTGGATCCAGCCTCCTCTCTGCCTTCACCGCATCACGTTACAGATCATCACAACAAGCATGTGTGTGTATTTATATATATAAAATAATTATACACAGTGCACCCACATATATTCTGTAAAAAAAACTTTTATTTTGGATGTGATTAATCACGATTAATCATTTGACAGCCCTATTAAATACACATACTTTATCTGTTTGATTATTGATTGATTATACCAACAACTTTTTCCCCTGCCTGCTGATAGTCATCAGGGGAAATATATTGATTTGAAATGTAATGAAAATTTGATTTCTCAATTCATGAGCCCTTTAAAGTAAATCTAATCCCTTGACAGTATGCATGCTTCTGGGGAATTTACCAGTTTGTACCAATGAGTATTTGCAAAAAGCAAATGAAGTCTGCCCTTGTGTTTTTCTCAAATCAATATAAAATCACAATATAAAAAATCACAACATTCTAAACCACTGAATGTGGGAAATCAAGTGAACAAAATACATTTTTATTAGGAATGTCATTATACGTTGCAATGACAACTAAGAGTTTGTGGAGCGTGTCTAAAGGCTGTAATGTAGGCCTATCACTAAAGGAGCTGATGTAGAAGGCGAACAATGTGCCGTTGAATTATTGCAGTCTGATTGCAAATAAACCACAGCACAGAATCAGTTCAACTGTCAGTTTTGTTATGGCAAGATATTTCATGTTTCTCCTTTTTTGTTTCTGCTGCTTTCAACAGTGACAGGACAAAGCGAGCATACAGTAGAAAGACGGTTCAAAACACAAAGGCACGAGGAAGAATGAAATCAAAGGACACATTAACTGTGGTTTTACAAACCAGACATACATGCTCATCTGTGTGTGTTTACAGTATAATAATGTACACTCTTGTATTTGCCTATCTGCCGGTCTATATCTATACCATACAGGTTTACTCTTTCAGAGAGGTAGACTTTTTTAGAAGCATAACATTCCTTACTCAAACCCAGAGGTTTATTCTTTATCATTCTATTTTGTCTGTGATGGATATGCAATATCTATATAGCTTCCCAAGGGCCTTTTACCTCAAGTGTGGGGTGAAAGACCCTATTATCTGCATTTATGTTAACATGATTTGTAATAAAAAAGAGACTAATTTTACCATTTCTTTTCATAGTTTTGCTCCACCACTATTCAATAAAAATGTATGTTTTTGATCATTGTACACTCAAATACTGTAACCAAACATTTATAATGTGTGATATACTGTAGTTTTTAAATTCTCAATTAATTCTCAGTCATATCAAGGTGTTTAAATGTCTCCACTAGACACCAGTATTGTCCACTAAATGGAGTACAAAATGTAAGTGCAGAAGGAGCATATTATGAAGGTAAGCAAGACTACATAATCATGAATTATTGGGTCATCAGTGCATTTAATGTCATTATAATGTTGACATATAAAGGTAATTGGAGGGAGGAGTACTTTCTCAAACCAAAACAAATTAAAACATTTCACAAGAATAGATTTGTCAGGTTTTTTTTATTATAAAACAATAGATATGTTGTTCAAATACATTTAAATATACATTTTTGGTTGTCAGACTCATATCCATAGTTGATGTCATGAATCTAAAAAAATCAGCAGTTCATGACATATTAGCTAGATATGGTTGCAATATGGTTCTGTACTTCCTACTTACAGACTTTCACATACACAAAGAAACTATTATTTATTATGCATGCTTATAATAGCAGAAGGCTTATAAAAGGCATTTGCTATTCAATGGTTTATACAGCACAATTGTACTGTCTGCTGTACTGTATAATTCATGCTTGAAATGTACATTACATTTTGTCTTCCATTGTTTAAATTCATTAAATGTATTCAGTTTTTAGTTCACGGTTTATAATATGATATAACATTTTTAATATGTACAATTCTAAAATTCTAACCCAATTTTGGTGAATCTTTCAAGCAGACATTGGCAGAAGCTCTAATTCACACTGTCCCCTGATTGTTTTTTGGGTAACTGTATGAAACTGAGTTTTCCAACATTATTAATCCATTTAGATGCAAACATGCAGTGCCTTAATGCAAGAAACTTGAAATGTTTTGAAATACATCTATTTGTCTCTAATGTCTAAAGGAAAGAAAGAAGGAAATGGAATTAATATCTCCTCATTCCAGTTTTTCCTATGCAAATGAAACTAATCTTAAATTACTTCCACGGATAGGCAGACTGACAGATGGATGGACAGAAAGACAGACGCGTAGTATTAGTCATTCAATACACCCTAGAATTTTTGAGTCATATAAGCCTAGTATCTTCTGATTTCTGTAACTGTTATGCTAAACTCACGATCAAGCTGTTTCTACATTTAAGGATCCTTCAGTCGTGCTCATCTTTGATAGTAAGGTCATCTTTGTCCTGGATTCTGAGGAGGACTCTGAATCAGACCTAGAACACCTTAGAGCCTCCTTTAACCTATTTCTGAAATCCTTAGACACATAATAAAAGATGAAAGGATCGATGCAGCTGTTGAAGGTGCTGAGAGACAAAGTGATCAGGTACGGAACATAAAGGTCATCATTGGCGAAGTCCGATTTGGAGTAATGCAACAGCAAGAGAACGTTGCTAGGCAATAAGCAAACAATAAAAACCATCAACATTAGCACAGTTACTCTAACTGCATGGGCAAAATGCTGGCCTTCAGCCATAAGGGTGCGTAACACTGCAGAATAGCAGAACAGCACAACCAACAGTGGAAGCAGAAAGCAGAGGGAGAAGAGAGTAGCAAAGTACGGCAGGAAGTACGTTTCCTGCTCTTCTAAAGGCAGTGCATCATGGCAGGTTGTTATTGAAAGATTCTTTATGTTATAAGACTGTTTTGAGGCTAACAAGGGCACAGCCGCAGCTACAACTACTATCCAAACCAAAACACTCATATAGATTGAGTTCTTGTTACTACGAAGTGTCTTGGCATCAAAAGGGTGAACGAGAGCTACATAGCGATCCACAGCGATCAGTGCCAGACATACCACTGAGCCGTACATGTTTCCATAGATGAGCGCAATTACAATTCGACAGAATGGTTCTCCAAATGTCCAGTTGTTGCCTAGGAAGTGGTAGACAATACGAAAGGGGAGCACCAGCAGTAGCAGAAGATCACAGGTGGTGAGGTTGATCAGCAGAATGGTGGAAGGGAGCTTTTTGGTTCGCAGGACCAGCAACCAGAGGGCTAATGTGTTTGTGGGAAGCCCGATGGAAAAGGCTAAGAGGCAGATAAGAGGAACCACTAGTTTAATCCTGTAGCTCTGGATCTGCTCCTTATGCTGGTCTAGAAGTGTATCATTAAACACAACAAGGCTCCTCCCCTCTGAGAGACAGAATAACAGAAAATACTTACTCATTTAATTGCAATATACAGTAGGTCAACCCAGAAAGCAATCACAAGCATAACTACTAAGTGAATGCTATGTGCAGTCCAGTCAAATAGACATTATTGGTTCGAACACTCGGTTTAAAAGGAGAGTTCACCCAGAAAATATAAATTCTGTCATCATTTACTCACCCTCAAGTTGTTTCTTAACACAAAAGAAGATAGTTTAAAGAATGTGGGAAACTATAGAAGTCAATGGGGACCAGAAACTGATTGCTACTAACTCTTTAGAATATCTTCTTTTGTGTTCAACAGAACAAATAAACTCAAACAGGTTTAGAACGACTTGAGAGTGAGTAAGTGATGACAGAATTGATATATTGGGTGAACTGTTCCCTCAAGTTTTATATATTATTCAGTTTAATCTGATGCAGCCTACTGCACCGGTATTGCAAGAATATGATACAATCTAGATGTGTTATGACTAAATGTGATTGAATCTCATGTATGTGCATGCTGCACCACACATTTACACCCTGCCCACATTTTTTTTTTTAAATATGCTGTGTTGACCTATATCTTTTGTGAAAAATCAGGACAAAATTTCAGTAATAATGACGCTTATTTAGTATTTAGATTACTGTATACATAATATTTTCTGTTAACCTATATTTTTGACAGAAAGGTCAACACACCAAAGTCACAGACACTCAAAACACAATGTTAATCTTAAAGTTAATAATATAATTAGAAAAGACTTACGGGGAACACTTCTGTTGGAGCTTTTCACCTCTAAAGCTGAAGAGATGTGAAGAAAAGTGAGAAGGAGATGGAGAAAAAGCAATCGAGAAATTACAAAAAATGTCATTGTGCTGAAAAACTTGTCTTTGTGTAAAAGTTTTAAGTATTTAAGGCTAAACGATAGGCCTATCTCTTTCCTCCCTTTAGTTTGGTCTCAAGTTCTATTGAAAAGTTTTTCAGGTTGTAGATACCGGTACACTCTCCTCTCTTTACCGGTTCTTTTTTTTCAGCGTGTGTCACTGTTAAAAAAATAAATAAAAGAAAGCTGTTTCAAAAATTTTGCTTTCTTGGGGGATTTCTCACCCCGCCTCCTCTTGAGTTTAGACCAATCAATGAGTTTCTCTCCGTTGTTCCTATCTCTGTTTCTGAAGATAATAAACAGATGTGATCTTCTGTTTACACGTTTCCCTCCTGCTCTAACTCATATGGGAATAGTTTAGGTTGTTTGAGAAAAGAAATCTTTTTTTTTTTCCTTTTAGATAGAAAACTATTACAATTTCATATGTTTAGTATTTAAAACCAAATGGTTTAATGGTGATAGTGTTAGTGATGTAAAGAAGTCTAGAGATGCCTGCATTTGTTAAGCCATTTAGTGGACAATGTTAGTGAAACAGTATAACAATTCAGAAATGTCTTACGTCTTACCCATGACAGCACCACTGTACTAAACAGGAAGAGATAGAATCGTACTGGGAGGAAATGAAAGAGTATGCAATGGAAATAATGGGGGTTGTTGGTAAAAAGAAGAAGGCCTACTTTACCCACAACAAGGGGGGGGGAATTAGGTTAATTTTATAATAACTTCCATTAATAACAATAAGAAAGATTGTTGCATGGTACAAATTCATTGTACATTCAAAGTTATTAATTCCTCGTTTGTTTTTAATGACTTTTTAATGACTAAAGATTTGCTTTAGTCATTAGTCATCTAAAAAAAACGCAATAATTACAGCAATTTTCTGTTCAAGTGTATGCATGAATCCCCCCATACCACTAAAGAACCTTTATTTTTAAGAGTGTAGATGTAGACAGTGAGCTCTAGAGGGCGCAATGGTTGCACTCTTGACCTGCATTAACATCATATAGTTCAGACGTTATTCAAGTGCCTTGTTTACTCTTATGCAACTCAACTGTTAGTTTCAGTTTTCCATCGTATCGATCATGTCTGAGCATGTCATGTATCATGTCTGTACATCAGCTGTATTCACTATCACAGTCTTACAGCAACCCTGCATTGTTCTCAAGTTGGAATGAGAATGCAAAATAGAGTAAAACATTTTTATTTAAGAATAGGTCGAGAAATATATAGAGAAATGTACTGGGTTAATGAATAAAAATGCTGAACCATTCCCTGATGCTGAAGAAACATCAATTTCATTTTCACCAATTTCATAAGTAGCTAGGCTATAAAGTGGAAAACAATCTTAATGTAATACATAACGTAATCTGTATATGCAGGAAGAAGACTTTCCTTATTAATGGAAACATTAAAGATAAAAATAAATAATTTTTAAATATACATTTCAGGGGAAATTCTGTAGGATATATGCTTGATTTAAAAGCTGGCTAATAGTTGGACTTGATGGAATGACACTGAACAACAAGGTTTGTTTTTATGATTTATTGTAATGTAGGATTATTTGTCCTCCACTAGAGAGAGCCAGAGATCCGATGAGTGATAATTATATTCAGTGGTTCGGCTAAAAACCGATCTCTACAATTATTAGGCTTCACAAGAAATTGTGTACTAGTGGGCAGTTAAAGGTAATTGTTTAAAGGTGAACATATAGGACAATAAAGAGGAAAATAATGATGGATTCATATCTCCTGCTGTTTGTCAAGATTACAGAAGAATTTGTTTGTTATATATTAAAGAAAATAAAAGAAAAGAAAAGAAAAGAAAAGAAAAGAAAAGAAAAGAAAAGAAAAGAAAAGAAAAGAAAAGAAAAGACCCATCATAAACTGTGAGTTGGATGTTGTCCAGTGCACCTTCATACCGTATATGCAGCCAGTGCCAATGTTCTGCAGGGCACCATAATTTAACAAATTGATTCACAAATTGTTTCCAGTGAGCACATATTATACTTAATGAAACAATATCTGCAAACAATAACGTGACACAAGTTAATATATAATGCAACTTAGGTAACTAATAGGCTTATATATATATATATATATATATATATATATATATATATATATATATATATATATATATATATATATATATATATATATACTAAGTATAATATATATACCGGTAAACCAGTTAAAAGTTTTGGATCTGTAAGATTTTTAATGTTTTTAAAAGAAGTCTCTTCTGCTCACCAAGGCTACATTTATTTGATTTAAAATACAAAAAAATGTAATATTGTAAAATATTAATACAATTTAAAACAGCTTTTTTCCTATGTGAATTTATAGTAAAATGTAATTTACTCCTGTGATCAAAGTTGAATTTTCAGCATCATTACTCCAGTCTACAGTGTCACATGATTATAGAAATCATTCTAATATGATGATTTGATGCTCAAAAAACATTCATTATTATTATAAATGTTGAAAACAGTTGTGTACAATTTTTTTCAGGATTCTTTGATTAATAGAAAGTTCAAAACAGCATTTATTTGAAATAGAATCTTTTGTAACATTATAAATGTCTTTACTGTAACTTTTGATCAATTTAACTCATCCTTGATGAATGAAAGTATTGATTTCTTTTATTTCTTTCCCCCAAAAAATCAAATCAAAATTCTTACTGACCCTAAGCTTTTGAACGGTATGTTACAGATTTCAATTTCAGATAAATGCTGTTCTTTTGAACTTTCTATTCATCAAATAATCCTGAAATGAAAATGTAAAAAAACTGTTTTCAACATTGATAATAATGAGAAATGTTTCTTGAGCAACATTTTTCAATAAGGATTCATTTATTAACAATTGGGCTAACTACATTAGTTAACAATAACCAAGATTAATAAATTCTGTAGAAGTTTGTTAGTTCAAGAAATTTCAACAATTACAAATACATTTAAAAAAAAAAGTTGTATCTGTTAATGCACTTTGAACTAACATAAATAAACAATAAATAATTGCATTTTTATTAACTAAAACATTAAACACAAAAAAATATTGCTTATTGTTGGTTTATGTTAAAACTAATGCATTAATGTTAACAAATGAGACCTTATAAAGTGTTACCGTTAGGCTACTTATTTATAATTGTGCTCTGGGTTTTCACAAGAGTAGCCGCTGAGATGTATGTCAATGTATGTACAAGAGAATGATTCATCTTTACAGAACAAAGGCTACATTAACAGCATACCTTTATATGATGCTATCAAATATGGAAGTTGCCTCTGTATTATTATGACATCATCGGTAATGTAGCCTATTATGCTTTACATTCATCATTGTTTACATGCTTACATAAACAGCATCTTTCAGATGAGCAAACTGAAATAAAACAGCTCTGGTCATGCAATGTAAAAAATGTAAAAAATATTTTTTATGTTTTCTCTCTTTTCTTTAATCTTTGACTGAAAATTTCTTTGTAAAATCTAGACCCGTAAAATAAAAAAATTACGGCCTCGAAGGCTGCCACTTCTATTAAATGGGTGATTATTAAGGCCCAGCATACGCATTTTGAGATGATGGTGATGTGGCCCTGTCCTCCCCTCCCACTGATCTGATCTCACCGTGTTGGAGAGACACGCTGATTCGCGCATGCGCATACGCGTACGACTCAGTGTTCGCGACCAGGAAAAAAGCAGAACAGCAACACATTGGTCTGCCTATGGCCGAACGAGCCACGGCTCTGAGAAATATTACAACAAAGAGAGAGTTTGACTTAAAATAATACAGGTGGAAGCGACCGAGCAGGTAAGATAGGCTATCTCGCAATAACCCTTTTTTTACTGAATGAAAATCTCAGCGCCTGAGGGAAGGAGTTTTTGTTTCATAGCTGTCCCTGTCAGGGCTGGTTGCACGAACAAAGCAGTCCTGACACCAGAAGAGACACATTTGTTGCCCTTTAACAGTCGTTAAATGCCAATTTACTAGTTATAGGGCCTGTAGACGAGCCTACTTAACGGCCTTTAATAAAAGCAAACTGTGTTTATCATACGGACTCAAGCCTCTAATTAAATCTACGCGTTTTGTTGCCATTGCAGAGTCAGTAACGTTACCGTCGACTAATCTATTTACCCTTTCTTTCTGTCAGGGGAAGCCACGCATGGCTCACCATATGGACGTTGTGTCTTGAGAGGAGGACAGTATGTTTACATGAGGGCTCTTGAGACAGAGCGCTGACCGTTGAAAGAATCGCAGAGTCGGGTTGCGTTGATCGGTGAAGACATTGCCGAAGATGCTGAAGAGATTGGCCGCGCCGGCGTCATGCAGCAGCTGCCTTCTCGCCTTCCTCCTTGCCTTCGTCTCGCCCAGGTGTACGCAGTCTATCGGTGCCGACAAAACTATGGTGAACAAGGAGGATTATTATAGCGCCACAGTCAACGCCACCGTTTTGGACCATAAAGGCAATCCTCAACATTTAGTGACGAAGAATGACGGGCGGTACGGGCAGAATTCTCCTAAAACAGAGGCGAAGGGGATTGTGATCGCACCTGCTGCTGTCAATGGGGGTGAGTGTGTATGTGCATTGATATTTTAAGGTGTCATCATCTCAGGTGTTCAAAAATATTCCACCAGAACAGATGCTCCGTCTCTTCACTTATCAAGGTTATCATCAATAACTGTCTCCTAAATAATAATCATTTTGGGGGGTGGGAGCATCTTAAAGCAACCTAAGATGGTTTGATATTGTACGCATGTGTTCCTGGTTTGCTTTATTGCGTCACCTTTTCAAATATGTTCAAATCCATTATGCTTTATGAAAGAGAACTATTTTGGAAGTCATTATGGACTTGCAGATCAGAAGCTTCCTGTGATATTTGTCAACTTCACATGTGTCATGTCATTTCCTCTATACTGTGTGGAGTTTGCACAACAGAGTAACATGATGTTGAATATTTACTACTTCATATAAATTATTATGATACTTTTTTTTACTTCACTTGATTGAGATTGTTACCCTTTCAGCTACCTATGTATACCACTCTATTCTGGTGTCCTGTTTTGGCTGATTCTCCTGCAATGATGACTCCGTAAACACCCTTCGTAAGATATACTTGCATAACCTCCCCTGAAGAGGCCCTGCACCGCTGTGTGCTCTGTTCTGAAAATTCAGTGACGTAGGGGATAAGGGACACAAGTGTGACTTGCTTTGTTTGCAATAACAGTAATACCATCCCTTGCCCTCATCTGCACTAAATTAGGAGCTCTTGTGTCTCAGAGCATATGTTAGGTTCCCTGCTTTGACGCCAACCTGTGTTGCACAATTGCTTTAGAAACTTGTTCAATCACAGTATCATGCATAGCCTACTTGTAACCCCAAAGTTGCTTTTTGCAGTGCCATGACTGCTGTCTGTGGATTGTCTTTATCAACAATCTCCCATTTGTTTTTCAGCTGCCAAGTTTTAGGTAAATTCATCTCATCTCCTTCACACTTGTTATTCAAAATTCTGCTGAATCATTTAGTTTTTGCTAAATCTTCCTGTATGTATTGAATGGCTTAAGAGAAGTGCAGTATCTATAATCATTTTTAAGCTGGCTGGTGTCGTCTTCCGGTGTTCGGATGTGTCTCTCTCTCTCTCTCTCTCTCTCTCTCTCTCTCTCTCTCTCTCTCTCTCTCTCTCTCTCTCTCTCTCTCTCTCTCTCTCTCTCTCTCTCTCTCTCTCTCTCTCTCTCTCTCTCTCTCTCTCTCTCTCTCTCTCTCTCTCTCTCTCTCTCTCTCTCTCTCTCTCCCAGTTGTTCTCTTATACTGTGCTTGTTCAGGTTACAGGATGCTCAGAATTCACCAGAAATCCTTGAGACTGAGATTCTCTGTAAATCAATTATTAATCAATATTTATTATAGCACCATTAGAATGCTTATTGAGGTGCAGGGCACTTTGACTTGGTTTAGTGCCATTGTGGTAAGATTAAAGAAGATGAATATGTCAATGGCAACCGTTGTAGTCAAGGGATCTTTACTGCTGATCACATATTTTAAGTTCTGTTTTCAAGCCTTGTTTTTGTTGACTTCAGCAGGGCAATTTTCTAAGTCTCGTGTCCAACCCTCATTGTACCAATTTTCTTGTTAGTTAACCTTGTGTTGAATTGACCCAGAGCAGTTGTCTGACCTGCTGGTCATTATTCCAGTGAACCCAGTGGAGGTCATTAATCCTGATCCAGTCAGGAGCTGGAAAAGGGACACCAGGCTCTATATTTAATATGAAATATGTTCTCAAGGACATTAGCACATCCATTCCCCTGTTTGCGGCGAGGGAAGAAAGACAATAGCCAAAGGAGACATTCTATCATTTAAGAGTAAATTTGGACAGTAAATCCAAAGCTAAACTTCCACAAGCTATTCTGCTTCTTTTATTGCCATCTCAATTGGATCTGAGGCAAGGTAATGATTCTCAGTAGAAGATTCTGTATAAAGAGAGCAGAGTACTGACATAAAACAGTAACACCCACTTCCTCTGTTACTCTAATCACTGTCAGGATTAGGGATTGTAACATTTAATCGACAGTTGATTAATTGTCCATCATAATTTAATCGATAAAACGTATCGATGGCAGATTAAGCAGGGTTATATCATTAGAGTGTTTAAGCCGCCTTTCCACTGCACACCACATTCGCATATGATTGTCGCATTTCGTCCCCCTAGCGGCAGTCGCGCGAAACTTTGAAATTGGTCGTGAAGCAACCGTGCCCTCGGCTTATTCACCATGGTAAAATGAATGTCATGCATGTATGAATATATCCACACAAAACAATGACCCTCAATACATCTAAAATAAAAACAGTAGATTTTATAGAGCTAATCAACATAAATATTGATTTAATAATTATAAAGTAACTATTTCTGCCATAATTATTATTAACCGCCATTTTGCAGAAATAGTGTTTACAGAATAACTTTAAAGTGTTAAAATATTTGTAATTCTAGCTTCGCGCTCATAGTTCTGATTAGAATACATCACATCCGGTCGGCCGGTCGCATATGGTCTAGCTGCAGAAGTTCAAATATTTAAACGCATCTGAAATTTTCGCATACCCTTATGATCGGACCTCCACGCAGCTCCCATACTACTCTCCATTGGAAATTAATGACTTCCGGTCCAACGGCTGTCGTTTGTCTTGTGCAGTGGAAAGGCAGCTTTAGTTTTGAGGTGCATGCGGCTCATGCGCAAAACGCGTGCAGCAGTACAGCGTGCCGTGGTCACCAAGGGGTAATCCATCAGCCGGAAGTTGAAGCTGCCTCCGGGGGCCGCCATTGTAGCTGGCTATCACCTGCTGTTAGCATCCCATTGACTCCCATTCATTTTGGCGTCACTTTGACAGCGAATAACTTTACATCTGAGGCGTCCAAAGACTCCATTTGTCCATTATTTATTTCTAAAGAAACACGACAATGTATAAAAGGCTCCATTACTTTGTATCTTACGTTATGGCCCCGTAGAAGCCATTCTTGTAAAAATAGGCTAACGATTGCGTCATAACCACGGGACGCTCGGTCGCACAGTAGAGAAATTACCGTATAGACAGAAGTAGAAGCTCGTAGGCAATCGTTTACTGTCTATGAGGCAATCGTTTACTGTCTATGAGGCAATCGAGTGGACATGGAGGCATAAAGTCAAGGGAGAAGCCCATAGATAGAGAGTTCATAAAAGCAACGGGACAAAATATTTCAACAACAGATTTGTTTCAGATTTCAATTCAGATTTGTCTCGGCACAGCTACTAGAAGGTCAGAACGATTGCTCACGTGACAACTACGTCGTCAAGCTCAGTTTGAGCCTGCGCAGAACGCTTGGCTATCAGGAAGTGAGTGTTGGGCTTCAACTCTCTCCGTTGAAATCAACGGGGTCGCTGTGTCCATTTCTTTTACTGTCTATTATGGTCACATTCTATGTCTTCAAGCTAATTAATCAAGGGAAAGGTCCAAAAAACCCTCCAAACAAGTGATTTTACCGAACATGAAGTTCTTGCCACAATAAAAGTAGGCCTACATAGAATAAACAAGTAGTCAAGTACCTTATTTTTCCGAATACAAGACTGTGTTTTTTTTCCTTTGAAATACATCTGAAAACGCGGTGGAGTCATCAAACAACTCTCATTAAGCAGCCAAGAAATACGGTGTATCAGAGCGTAATGTTAGAATATGGTGAGGCCAAAAAAAATGTTTTAAAAATGCTAACAGTGAAATAAAAGCTCACCGCGGTCCTTAAGGCGGCCGCTTCGAGGAGATTGGTGGGCGTGTGTGTCAGTGCGTTGCCAAAGAAAGAAATGGCCGAAGCGGACGCTTTGATGCGGCGTAATGGGATTAGCATTACGCTGGAGAACAAGTCTTGCCCAGCGTTTGCCTTCCGACTTCAGGGAGAAACATGCTGTCTTTAAAGTCCCTGTAAAGTCAAAATTAAGTATGTGTTTTGAGTTTGTCACACCACAGAAAAATTAGTTATTAGTCACCCAGCCAAATTTGAATGATAAAAAAAGCCAGCAAGTACATAAAATAAGCTATCAAAATCTTGAAGAAATGAGCAGTAGTCTCTGCTCTCAAACGCTGGAGGCGTGTCCACTGGCTGCGCTGAAACCACGCCCACTCGCGGGAAAGCTGCCGTCGACTCGCCACACTCAACTCTACAGCCGGAATAGATGCTCGCACGGTGGGCAGTGGGCACGCACTGCCGATGACACCAGTTGTCGGCGCGACGGGAGGATGAAGGCCAGGCGGGAGTCGGTTCGGCCCATTCACCAGTAACAGCGGATTATCAGTGAATCCCTGACAGTTATCTCCGACGAAAGTTTATAAAACTATCCCGTGTAAAATGATCACTTACAGAGGCGGGTGTTGGCGGTGATCCTCAGCTCTCCATCAAGGTGGCTCTTCACAAAATTAATCCACTTCTTCTTGATGTAATCGTTTTTCGGAAATTTAAATAAGGACACCGATCTGTTTTGTACGTGATCCGGTGATCGCATCCAGGTAGTAGGCCTACGCATTTCCGTGACGAAGGCATAGCTAGCTAGCAATCTGTAGGCTGTGTTACTAATAATAGTGCTGACAGTAACTCGCGATTGAGCGGCAAACTGATGTGAATGTGCTCTATATTGTTAGGAGCGGCCAGCCTCAGCGGCTACAGTGCGTCATCAAGTAGGGGCGTGTCCAGGAGCTCAAGGGCTCCAGTGCGTCATCGAGCCCTGTTTTAGCCCCGCCCAGAAAATCCGGAAAATAGCAATGGTGAAAAACTGTTCAACGGTCTAACTCCACAAATCAGTACCTCACAGTTCACAGTCTTTGTAATATGTTTTAGCAACACATTTCTAACATTTATAATGTGTTTAGAATTTTTTTTTGAAATTGCCTTTACAGGGACTTTAAGCGCTACGTGATTGGCCTAAGGAAAAAACTTTCATATGGATCAGATGGGTAATGTCTTATAATCAGGATCGTCTTGTATTCGGAACAATACAATAGATCCTGGTTGATAAGTGATGATCTTCCAGCGCTGTTTCAGCTGTCCGCTCCTATTATATGATGCACTGTAAATCAAAACATAATCTGAGTGATCAAATCAATCCAAGTGCACTCCAGCTGTAAGTCGATCGGATCCCGGAAGTCCTATAGATTTAGCCAACCAGCATGTAATGTCACTCCGTGATCTACGCATTCTTATGTTGTGTTTGTGCTCATTTGAGACCTGGCTCTCAATAAAGATATGAGATCTACTATGGTTTACTAATGTTTGTTTCACAAAGTTACAAATTTTAAACTTCCATCGGCAGTGGTTTTTCATACAAATACATGGTATAGTTTAGTCTCTAACTGAAACAAACATTCTTGTTGTATTCTGCTAGTTGAGACCTTTTCAACGATATGACAAGTCTATCTGTATGATGATTTTACAGATCACATTTTCATGTAAAGCAGTTATTTTTTTATGAGGCACCACGTAGGATTTTAAATCAAACTTCGCTTATCAATACATACATAACACGTGCATACACCTATAAATTACTTCGCATTCATACATGTATACTATTATTGGATGTTCAAAATACAAATATGAAATACACATGCACACTAATATGAAATCCATACCAATATATATTATGTTAGTAATGAATGCATGTACACTTGTGAATAACTTGCAAATACATATAAACTTGACGCACGCATACACCTATAAATACTCACATATACATATAAACTTCCATGCATATACACCTATAAACACTCGCACATACATATACACTCGCTGCACGCAGACACACCTATAAACACTCGCATATACATATACACTTCCATGCATATACACCTATAAACACTCGCATATACATATACACTTCCATGCATATACACCTATAAACACTCGCACATATATATAAACCCGATGCGCACATACACATCCATAAAACACTCGCGCATACATACAAAATAAAACGTGGATGCATGCTTTAGTTGTATATGTATATGCGATTTCATATGTGGATGTGCGTGAACTTTTCAGTGCAAACGGAAGGCTTTTCTGTGTAAAAGGAAGGCTTTTCAGTGTAAAAGGAAGTCATTTGTGCGTACACGGAAGTAACCTGCCTATTTACTGCATTTGCAATCATGGAGAGGGATCGTCAATCAAGTCAAGTCAAATATATTTATATAGTGCTTTTCACAATACAGATTGCATCAAAGCTGCTTCACAGTATCAATCACAGGATCGTGCTACAACTGAAGCAATTAGCATTTTGCGAAATGTGCTTGCTTCGCCCGCTATTATAAGATCAATTGCTAATTCAGTTGAATCGAATGTCGACTTCTGCTCAACTGCAGTCAGAATCAGAATCTGAATTGCGCACTTTGTTTCGGCCATTGGCGCCTGCTGTACAAAGGGGACATTCTAAAACGTTTAACGTGGCTTACTGCACTAAGACAGTATTAAAAGACCAAACTCAGTACACATCATATTAATAAACCATACTATGTATAAAAAATCAGATGAGCCCAGAATATGAACGCAACGCGTTACATTTCGCAAAATGCTAATTGCTTTAGTTGTAGCACGATCCCTCTCCATGATTGCAAATGCAGTAAATAGGCATGCTACAATTAAAAACAATGCTACAATTAAAAACAATACTAGCCCTACATTTAAGAATGTTCGGCAGATCACAGGACTAAGACAGATATTGTCAATCGATCCATCCCTATTAACTATCATTATACTTATAAGCAATACAAGAACAGGCTGTTGAAAGCAGTTATTGAACCTTGATAAGTGTCAAATCACTCATCATCACCATCAACATTTGAGCTTCAGCACTAAACAGACCATAAGATTGTGCAGTATTTCTGCCTTTGAAAAACTACTAGGCTAAGTGAAGTCACCTTATGCCTCAGTGAGCCTGTCTCACACAGAAAAAAACAAGCAGCTCATTGCTTCCTGTTTGACTGCTTCAAGATTATATTTCCTCAGGAGACCTCAGTGTATTTGCCTGACCTCTGTCTATCTCTCCTCCTGCTTCTCAGATAGCTTACCAGTGGCTCATCAGTCTAAACAAGGTGGTGAGCACAAAAAGATTCTCTTGCTTTTAGGTCATCCTATAGAAAGGGAGAGAATGAGAAAAAGACAGAAGGTGTGCAGGGTTTTGTGGGTCTTTCACTCAATACTCTCAGTTTCTCCACCAGCTGCTGCCATCATTAGGGGTCTGGAAACAAAACAAACCACACTCAGCTAATGGGTAGTGAGACAGAAAATCACCTGCCAATATGCAGAGGTAACTTGAGTCCAATAATTGTCAGTCCAGCAAAGCCCCCAATCAGACATGAACCATCAAGCCAAAGAGATAGCAGCTTCAATCAAGACTGTGGCCAGTGAGAGGTGATGAATATTTGTGGTGATAAACATCCTGTAGCATGATTCCAAGTGTGAAGCGATTTATGATACTTGAACAAGCCCAAATGGTAGCAAATGGCCCTAACATAAGGGCTAATTAGATTCACTCCTGGTCCTGCACATGACAAGGTGGCCAATGGCTAAGTAACTCAATGGTCCATCTTTATCAAGTAGGCTAATTGATTTAATTTGAGTTAATTAAAATATTTAGTTTAAATAGTTAGTTACTTTCTGTACTTGCTTCATTCTCATGTTTTTATTTGACCTTTTTAATATATTTAATTTCATGTTGAAGAGACTGTAATAGGAGAAAGATAGAGGCTTGAGTTGTATTCCATAGAAAATCTACTAGTCGCAGATATTGGATATTTATAAAAAATATTAATGCTGCAGGTTTCATACAATTATACGATTTGATTGAAGTGTTTCAGCATGTGTTAATTAACTGGTCACAAAGTCAGGTTTTGATGGGTTAAATCTAGGGATGCACGATATAGGATTTTGGCCGATATTCGATATGCCGATATTTTCAAACTAATTTTGCCCGATGCCGATACCGATATCGATATATTTGTATTTTTTTTTAAGCGCAAAAAAAGCTTATTAAAGCTTATATTAATGTTCTCAGTCAAGAGCAGTGAGTGATTTCCTCTGTGTTTTGTTGTTTTATTAACATTAACGGGATAGTTCTCCCAAAAATTTAAATTGTCATCATTTACTCTCTCAAGTTTCTTTCTTCTGTTGAAATTATAAAAGTTATTTGGAAGAATGTGGCTAACCAAACAGTTGCTGTACTCCAGTGACTTCCATAGTATATTTAAGCACAAGAAAGAAAGGAATCCAGGTTTGAAACAACATTAGATAGACAGAATTTTTATTTCTGGGTGCAGTATCTCTTTAAAGACAAGCGGCAGAATATTATTACTGTCTCTTTAAGAACTGCACGCGAGTAACGCGACGCGTCTAATATACACGCATTTGACAAGCAGATTTTCTCTGTTTGCTTTCACTTTAGACATAACCAACTTTGTTTATGTAAACCTTGTGTGTATTTGACAGTATCAGCGCAATAAGACTCGAAAGATTAGTCCAGTATGCAGGCGCTGTGACAGCTTTAGTTCCTGTGAGCGTCGGGTGTAACGCGCTCAGAAAAGCGGATGTTAGAACAGCGCATCAGCACGTGAATGACATGTTTACCTAGCAAGACTTTGACGCACATGCAAACAATGAACTTTTGTGAATTGCAGTGTCCCGTGAGTGTAACTCTACCTCTGCGTTTACATGTGATGTGATGTGAATGTACGTCGCGTTGTACAGTATGTTGAGATGAACTGAAGGCGCCAGAATTGAACTGATAGAATGCACGATACTATGATTTTTCTTCAAAAGCAGATCGTGGAGACATTTTAATCGTCCACGATCAAAAACCGTGAGACGCACGGCACACCCCTAGTTGGAAGTTTAAGTTGCTGGCGCTCATGCTTCGTTCACGGTCGTCACGTGCGCATAGGAAACACGCCACCCTATCGGCAAGACTCATCGGCAGAAATATTCATATCGGCCGATGCCGATGATGGTCATTTTAAGCTTTTATCGGCCGATACCGATGTTGTCCCGATATCATCGTGCATCCCTAGTTAAATCTGGTAGAAATAGCTCTGTAAGTTAACACTTGCAGGTTACTTGTGAGAGGTTCCTTAAGTATCATGTGACGTGTAAACAGTCCATTGATTTGCTACTACCCAAGGAAGAACATCCAAAAAAATCCATTTGTAAAAAGAAACAGATGAAAGAACGGACAGGAACCATGTGACATGCCATTTGCTTCTAATTGATCCAGGCAGGAAATGTGAGCTGCAGTATTGTTGAGACATTGATTGCAGTGGTGGTGTTGTCATATGAAGTGAGGTTGGAGATGGTCAGCAGGGTTAAGGAAGCAAATTGCCTGTGTTTTTCTTAAAACCCATCATTTTCCTCTGTGTTGGGTGCATGTGAATTTGTAATGTTGTATTATTTGAGATGAACACAATGTTAGGAGACAAGTTGCTGAGAATCAAATTAGTGTCGTGTCTGAATGTAGTTTGTAAAGATTTACTGTAAACTTGGTTTATATTCACACAAATACTTAATGGGTTTTGTGCCTCTTCTGAAAATGTCTTAACTCTGAAATAGCATTTTAGATTGTGTGTTTTAAAGAAGCACTTAAAATCATCCCTTGAAGGCCTCAATTACCCCTTTTCCACCAAAGCATTTTGAGAGCCGCAAGTTGAACCAACTTTGAACCAGCACCAGTTCTGAACCAGTTCTTTTTTGGTGGAAACGAGGTAAATGATGTTAGTGATTGGTTGTGCTGAACCTGAAACATTTTCACCCCTTTTCAGCTCTGAATCACAGGTTATTTGCTTTTGCAAGTACTAGGAAAGACTCTTGGAGGTTGCACATATTTTATGTTTTTGTTTTTGTCCCTTGGGTGTTACTAGCTTATCATGCTCAAAGCAGCACTTAAAGTATGTGTGTCTGACTTCATTGGATATAGTAGTAAACTGCTCATCAAACAATTTCTGCTGATGAGCAGTTATTAAATATACTATAACAGGCCAAGTATTTGTCATCAACGGTGGCGTCATTACTGTTATGCAGGACCTTTTGAACTCCGTAACATGCCTGTTTTCATTTAAAGTCCCTGTAAAGGCAATTCTAAAAAAAATTCTAAACCCATTATAAATGTTAGAAATGTGTTGCTAAAACATATTACAAAGACTGTGAACTGTGAATTACTGAATTGTGGAGTTAGACCGTTAAACAGTTTTTCACCATTGCTATTTTCCGGATTTTTTGGGCGGGGCTAAAACGGGGCTCGATGACGCACTGGAGCCCCTGACCTCGTGGACACGCCCCTACTTGATGATGCACTGAGGCCACTGAGGCTGGCTCCTCCCCTAACAATAGAGCACATTCGCTTCAGTTTAGCGCTCAATCGCGAGTTACTGTCAGGACTATTAGTTACATCAGCCTACAGTTTGCTAGCTAGCTATGCCTTCGACACGGAAATGCGTAGGCTACTACCTGGATGCGATCATGTACAAAACAGATCGGTGTCTTTATTTAAATTACCTAAAAACGATCACATCAAGAAGAGGTGGATTAATTTTGTGAAGAGCCAACCTTGATGGAGAGCTGAGGATCACCGCTAACACCCACCTCTGTAGCGATCATTTTACACGGATAGTTTTATAAACTTTCGTCGGAGACAACTGGGATTCACTGATAATCCGCTGTTACTGGTGAATGGGGCCGAACCGACTATCTCCTGGCTCGGCCTTCATCTCCCCGTCCCGAAAGCAGTATCACCTAATATCAGCGTCGGCAGCTTTCCCGCGAGTGGTCGTGCATGGTTTCAGTGCAGCCAGCAGACACGCCCCCAGCGTTTGAGAGCAGAGAATACTGCTCATTTTTTCAAGATTTTGATAGCTTCATCTCAAAACATCTCTCTCAATAAAAATGCTGTAAACTATACAGGGAAGCCTTTCAGTTTATGCATTTCAAATTTTAAAATTGTGCAGTTTTGAAATTTTATTCACGTATTAAATGAAAGCAGCTTAGACTAAAAGATTGATTCAAGAATCGATATTGGTTTATCAAAATGTCGAGCGTCAATTAAAATTGCGAAATGTATGTTTTCAACACAGCCCTAATATAATGTCCTAATTGCCAGTTTTGTTTTCACCTCTTGTTCGCTTAACTGTGATATATTCTATCTAATGTGATTTCACTCTTTAGAAATTGTGAGTATAATATATTAAGGATGTAAAGTATCTTCCCTTTTTTTTTCTCCCTCTCTCTAGCATGTCTTTACCTCTTAGCACCTAGATAGCCAGAACAAAATACAGTAGATGTGATGTGACTTTGTATTGTGCACTTCTGTCAGGATTGACCTACATATGAGTCTAACAGCGCTTTCTATTGTGGAGTTCTGCTGTGGATGAATGACTCTGGGTCTGTCTGAAAGGTTTTCCTGGAATTTAAAGTGTGCTTTATGTAATGTTGAAGTGATTAAAAGTACTCTTTGTTGATTAACCTGAAATTTTTTTCTTTTTGTGATGCAAATATCACACTCAGTTTCAGATCCAGCACAAGAACTGTGTGCCAGCTGTTCAGGTTTGCACAAACCAAGTTGCCACAGGGAGATATGAGAGATACCTCATTGAGATATGGCTCATTTGTGACGTTTATCTGGTTGTAGCGCAGGTGGTCTGATGGAAGGATTTTGTTGCTTCTGCTGATGGTATCTACTAGCATTCCTAAGCTTGCACATGCCTGTCGTGGTTGTGCCGAGTATGTTAGAGGTGCAAAAACAAAGATACAAAAGTGTAGTCTTGAAAAGAAGGCAGATGTTTTCTGCATATACTTGCATTTTATTTTATGTTTGAAACTATTTTCTTTCTTGTTGAGCCTTTATAAGTATCGGTTTTCAGTCTTTTAATATCATTCTGGCAATAAATGTCGATGTTATGTACAGTATTCCAGTTTTACAAATTATAGCTACTAATTCACATATTTAATCGTATTTAATATTAGCGCCGTACAGAGTTGTATACCTGTACATTACATTTTATTATTACCTAGTACATTTTATTGTGGGTGGAGCAGTGAAATAATGAAACTTTGACCTTTAGTTTTAGCTAAGTTAACATATTTTATTTTTGTTCAATTCATATTTTAATCTATTCATATTTACATATATTTTTTAAAGGCAAACCCTTTGTTGAAGACCCCTGGTTTAGATGACAAACAACTTCATGTTCACTTTATTCTTAAAGATAATAAGGCAGTGCAGATCAAGGGCACAGAAAAATAGCAAAAATATCAAATTATTTTTGATAATTATTCTCTTTATTTTAGTTGTTGTCAACAACAACAGGCTGAGTTGTTGACTTAATTGTATCTGATATAGCTTTATAAATATTCACCCATAATAATTAAGGCTGATATGTCCCCTCTGCTTGGTGATGACAGACATGCCCCAGATACACAGGATCAATTTGATTTTAAAACTCACACTGATCAACTCTCATGCTCCACATCGTCTGATTAGAATTAATAGAGACAGCGATTTCTAGGAAGCACATGTCCTCCGGCACTGCATTTAATTTGTGAAAAACATTATGCTCTGCCTAGCTATTGGACAAGATCCCGATGTGATGTTGCAGACAATCTGTTCGTTTCAGCTAATGATTGGCAGAAATGACCTAGTGTCAGATTGCTTGATCAGCCTCTGAATCAATGTTATCGGCTCTGGAAATGTTGGGCATTATTATGTCCAGAATAGTTGATAATCTTGCATCATAATATTCGAAGTGTGCTGTGTTCTGATGTTGGTTATAATATTAATTTCTTTATTTAAACTGCATGAGTTTATTTTTCAGCTACATGGTGAGTTCCGATGTATACCAACAAAGCTTCATAACAGGATCGCATTTGGATGACTGTAACTTTTGACTCATGTTCTGCATTTGTAATTCTCTCTAATTTACTAGAGAGCAGAGTGAACATGTGAGAACATACATTTGAATGTTTTCTTGTTTTGCATAATGTGTCTTCTTTGCAGTCTTTTGCATTTAGTCCATTTAAATGATGATGATGATGCAATGATTTCATTTAAAACGAAAACTGCATTGTTCATTTCTCTTTTCTAAAAGATCAAACAAAATATGTAGTCTTGTTGAGCCTGAACCCATTGGGAGATCTAACACGCTGAGTCATTAAATTCAAATAATTCCCGGTTGTGTATTAACAAAGTCCTTTTAGGCAAGTCATGCCACTCGGCCGCCATCTTGGCAACGCCTCCGGGCAGCTATTTCGGACTAACAAGACCAGGCTCCTATCTAAATGAATGGGCAGAGAGTCAGAACTGCACTTTCACTGGTCACCGGGACATAAAAACTGCATGTATAGAAACAGCAGTAAAATATGATAAAAATCGCTGAAAAAGTTTGATGACTTTGCCCCAAAATAAGGTTTAAAAGGTCTTTTTCCCCACAGGTTATGCTTTTACTACGCATGCGCAAGGGTTCTTGTCTCCGCTGTCGCAAACCTCAACTGTGCGCATGCGCCAGTGGAACCAGACGATAGGCTTACATGTTTCCCGGCTTGACTGTTAAAAGCAGACGATTGGCTTTCCAGCGGGAGGGGCGGGGCATGTGCATACAACCGCCATCTTTGGCGTTACAGGTTTTCCCTATATAGTTGTATTGAGGATTGAGGAAGTGGCATGTCTCTATATAAATTGTCTCTGGTATTAAGGACAACAAGACTGAAAAGAGCAATTTAACAAGGAATTCTCACTACTTTCGATGGCATATGACATGGAATTTAATCCATCTAAATTCTTCAGCATGACATCTTATTAAGATTACATTTACATTTGTGTGCACATTTCTGCACTTTTGCCCTAAATAGATCATGAATTAGTCTACAGGATAAGTCACAAATTACATCAGATTTTCCTTCCAGCAGATGACTCCCTTTTGAAGAAAATGGAAAGGAGAAAAAGATATGATAAAAATATAATCATATTTATATTTTATATTTGTATATCAGCGTCGTGCCTAACAACGTCCCTTAGCTGTTCTAAATTCACTGTAAAACACGGCTTTGCGGGGCTTATTGCTTTAATACTGTATTGGATTGTATTTGGTTGTGCTTTCTGCGCTATGTTCTGTGGGAGTTGCTGAATTACCATATGATGACCAGCCAAACGGATGGCATTGACGCCGATGAATTTCTCACATGGTTCTCTGACAGATGGAGAGTTTTGGCATTTTAAACAAATTGGATACAGTTTAAACAGGATTTTTGTCTGTCTCACATCAGTGGTCTTGATCTTTTCGACTGTATCCAATAATCAATGTCATAATTAATTGTTATTCTTTTTGTGTAGAAAAAATAATTTAATTTAACAATGTAATATCATTATTAACATGCGATTGACTGCCTTTATTAAGCTCTACCTTTCCACCATGTTACAGTTATTGAAAGGCAAAAATGTTCAAACAAGTTGTTTATTTATTTTATGGGAATTATAAATAACTATAAACCATTGTGTGGTCCTAAGTTAGCTAGCCCCAACTGTGACCGCTTAATTAAGGCTAATTTATTGGTTAAACCTGTTACCCATGGGTATACATTTTATCAATTGTATCAATTCAATTTTGGGTATTTTGATGTTTATTTAAATGGTTATTGTTAGGAAATAACAATCATGCAAATTAGGGTTTTCAATTTAGACAAATCCAACATTTTCGTCCAGGGGTTGCAAAACGTGCAAAAATTACAAACTTCATTAAAAATGAATATAAAAATGAAGATACTTTTCTTTGACCTCCTGAGGTTGACGATCAGCATTTTCTAAAGGTTAAATCTTTTTCACTGACCAGTCTTAAAACGAGTTTCATGCCCTAATTTGTACCATGGAAAGTGGCTTTTGTATTCCACAAGAAGAGAAATGGACTTCAGTGCTCAAACTCTCTGAGGTCACACAAATTCACAGTTTGAATATTTCCATGTCAAAGTTGAACTAAACCGTCCCGATTGTTTCACGTGTTCTTGCTTTATCACTAAGTTTTTGGGATGTCATGGAGTTGCTCATTATATAACCTTACGTAACTTGGAGAAAGTTCAAATAGAAGACCAGATTTCACCAGCTTTCCTTACGAACCCAAATATGCCCCCTCAGAACTGATAACGCTGCAAAGTCAAAGATGCACTATGCAACACCAACTTTGACCTTAAGGGACTTTCAGTACTAACTGCAATTACAGCACATTAATTATTTAAACATTTTCAGTTAATAAAGTAAACACATTCTGATAAACGCAGTCATGAAATTAGGAGTACCAAAATGAAGGTCTATATTTATCTTTTTATTGTGTTAACGGTTATTTTGTAGAAATAATTTCCACCTGTGAGCATTTGTTATTTTCTCTCAGTCCATCTATGATGCATCATCAGGCTGTTTTTATGGTTTAATATCAGGTGATGTTTGGATTCATATTGCGACTCTATCTCAGCTCTACTCAGTATCTCAGCTGTAGGTCAGTTGCATGAATCATTCATGCTGATGCTAATATTATGGCGATCATAGGGCCTACAATATTAGCTTGTGGACCAACATTATTAGCTTCTGGACTCCTCGTTGGTTGCTTCTCCAGCCCAGTAAACACACACACTCCCAAACACCAACATTATATCAGTGTTGATGCTGAAAACTGATGAATATTTGATTTTGCTTCATCTTCTTTGTGTGTCTGTGTGTGTCTGTGATCCTAATAGTAAAGAGATTTCTTTCTACAACCTCTCTTTTTGCATTTTTTTGCGTTTAGTGCACAAGTCTTGCTAGAATGCCTTGAGGGAAGGATCAGGTGGGTTTTGCTATGGAGGTGGGCTTGGTGCTGAAACAAGCAAAAGCCTTCGTATTACCTGTTAAAGACAATCAATTATCGTGACCTGCTCTGCTTCCCTGTGGGGGTTCCAGCTCTCCTCTAGAGCGGGCCAGGCTGCTTCGACATATGAGTCAGTGTTTGGAAGTGACAGGGCATTAGTTTGCATAGCCCAACTCATAAGAGTGCCTCCATAACCTCCAGTGTCAATGGAGCAATCACATAAGAAATAGGGAGGCAGGCGGCCCCTACATACTCTATTACATTACTAATGAGTTTAGTGGTGGCATGCTTTCAGTCCACAGATGTCATGGTGGTGAGTGTGTGTTTCATTAGAAATGCAAAGTGAGGCTGCGTGCGTATAATAAGCACATCCTACTGACATTTCAGTTCATCCAGTTGATTCTTTGTTGATATCTTTAGGATTTCAAATGTTGATTTCTTTACATTCCTTTAGGAGTTTTTGCAAGTCAGATATTATTGGTATATATATTATGTGTCATGTATTCATTTGTAAATGAGTACAAGGGCATAGCCTGCATTTGTTTGTTTAGATGGGTTGTTACACAAT
Organism: Rhinichthys klamathensis goyatoka; assembly: GCF_029890125.1. Taxonomy (NCBI): domain Eukaryota; kingdom Metazoa; phylum Chordata; class Actinopteri; order Cypriniformes; family Leuciscidae; genus Rhinichthys; species Rhinichthys klamathensis. The sequence continues at coordinate 2,130,659 of NW_026606714.1, read as the reverse complement.
AGAAATGTTTTGTAACATTATAAATGTCTTTTTCTGCCACATTTAATCAAATAAATGAGTTTTTGTTGAATAAAAGGTTTTTTTTTTTTATCTTACTGAACCCAAACTTTTGAACTGTAATTTTAAGTTGTGGTATACAGCATTACATAGTTTTTGTGTATTTTTTGTGTAAACTCAAAACAACTTTTGCTGGAGCATGTGTACTGTACAAAGTTTAAATAAAGACAGGAATCAAGGGGGTCCCTCTAACTTTCTTAATTTCTTTTTAGCGGTGGATTTGCAAGGCTGCTGTCCGCACACCCGGTTTGTAGTGCCTCCGAAGACCACACACTGGGTGGCCATTATGCAGAGAGGGAAGTGCACCTTCAAGGAGAAGATCCTTAAGGCAGTGGCTTTCAATGCCTCGGCCGTCATTATCTACAATAACAGCACCAAAGAGGACACCGTCACAATGGCTCATGAAGGTGAGCTCCATAATTGATGTATTCTCATTAAAGGGGCACTTGGCAACTATTTCAACTTAATAAAACTGTTTAGAAATCATTTGAATGGTTCAATAACCTGTTCTGGAGAGAATGGTGACTTTCCCCGCTCGCCCCAGCGTCCCCAGGTGGAAAACCAACCTTGCAACATGGGGACTAACGTCCCGAAAAGTTGGAAATAGAAGTCTCGTGAGAAGCGAGAACGAGCGAGAAACACAAACTGCTTTATGGCGATTCGACATAATTCTATGATACTGTGTGTGATGCATTACCCACCTCGGTAGACATAGGTCCACACTAAAGTTGGCTGGCTCCGATAATAACAAATGATGAGAAAACATGCGACAACAAAAGTGAAAATAAGCGAAGAAATGACTAGAGTTGCCAAGCGCCCCTTTAAGAGAAACACAGCCATGTTACTTTGATGTTAGGCAGACGTTTGTAACTTCTTCAGTCAGCTGACTTAACTGTTTTTTCTGACAGAACTCAAAGCTTCTTCCTGTTATAATAATTTTGACACTACATGCCGGTTAACATGCAGACATTGTTCAGAATGTATATGTAAATGGATATTTATATTTGCCTGCATTTTTTTTTTTCTCAGTTAGAAATACAGGAAGTGGTAATTGTTATTTCTTGACAGGGCATGGTGGATTTACAGACGCCTCTGACCAGTTAGATTAAGGTCTTTGTAAAGCCCCGTTCACACTACACGCGACCAAGCGACGCGATACCATTCATTTCAATGGGGAACTGGCGATTTCCGGCGACACGCGCGACAGCGACCGTTGGCGACCGGATGGGGCGTGTCTGGCGACGCGACAAAGTTGAGATCTGTTTAACTTTATGCAAATGAGGAGCGACTTTCTGGAGCGACAACCAATAGGAGCGGAACGCGTATGATCCTTCTCCACATCATTGGATGTCATTCATAAAGGCAACCAGTAGTGGGAACTCCCACTAGCGACCTCATCGCCAGCCACTGGCGACATGCAGCGACAAAGTCGCTTGTAGTGTGAACGGGGCTTAATGCTTGCAGAATATTTTAATGCAGTGAAATACATTATCTAGAAAAATCATTGTCCAAGGACTAAATGGGAGAGAGAAAGAGAGGATAAGTGTGGACCCTGCGTGTGTATTTGTGTGTGTGTCAGTGCAATAGAAAAACAGTTTTATTTTGCAGCTCCAAAATTTGCACAGTAAGGATAACTGTAAAATGAAACTAGTCAAAGTAACTTGTTAAAACTCTCTCTCTGTGTGTGTGTGTGTGTGTGTGTGTGTGTGTGTGTGTGTGTGTGTGTGTGTGTGTGTGTGTGTGTGTGTGTGTGTGTGTGTGTGTGTGTGTGTGTGTGTGTGTGTGTGTGTGTGTGTGTGTGTGTGTGTGTGTGTGTGTGTGTGTGTGTGTGTGTGTGTGTGTGTGTGTGTGTGTGTGTGTGTGTGTAGCTGTCACTCACAGAAAAGTTTTGTGCAGTGGACAGCAGACAGTCTGGGGGGAAACGTTGCTGTGCTCAGCAATAATGCATTTTTATTTATTTATTTATTTTTCTTCTTCTTTTTTTTTTTTTTTTTTTTAAAAAGAGCATTTTGGTGAAAGCAATAGCTGACACAGTAATTTCAATGCCCATTACATTCCATTAAGTGTTTACTAAACAGACCACACAGATGCTAACCGGACATGATACAACTATACCACAATACATCAAGCTACGCATAATACATTATGGATTGTTTATTATCAATTATGCAAGTGTTTATAATACTTGCATGTGACTTTAATCATGTTTTTTTATTATTTTGTTTAGTCCTATTATAGTCCAATCCAGTGGATCAAGTCTAGCTATTGTAATACTGTATGCAGTTAAAACATTTATTTTAAGTATTGCAAATTCTAACAGTGATGTCATTAGTAGTGCTTTTATTATGTTATCTATTCAAAATGTGTTGATTTTTTTATTTATTATTCTGTGTTTTCATTTTGTTAGTCTGTTTGAAGAAGACTTATTCAGTTTTGTTTTTAAAGTTGTTGTTTTTTTATCCGTGCACATGCTGACTGCCTACTTACGTCTGTGGCGGTTGCATCGTGACTATTTTTTAAGATCATTTAAAAAACTAATTTCAAACCCCATGTGTTCTGTTCCATTTATGTGGTGCTTCGTTTAGCTGTTTTTGAATGCAAGAACACATCCTGTGTGAACGTTTCCTCACTCATTCTGTGCTGCCTGCTCTCTGTAAGTGTGGGTTGTCGAGGTGTGTGACCTGTAGTAATAGAAAGGACAAAAAAAAAAACATAAATACAAAATTTTACATGCATATAGGGAAATTATTAATTTTATGTTGTTCATGCAAATATTAAATTAATAACCCCAATATTGTTGTTAGGTCATAACACAACTTTATTGGTAAAGAAGCTATTTTTTTTTCTTTGTTAATTCATGGATTTGTTTTTTTTTTGTGTCACAAGCTAATTTGTGGATGACTCAGTTGTAGCCAAAACAGTAGCCTTGAGTACCATGAGTATTCAGGACCAATGCTGATTGTTATATTTTCAAGTCTGCTGGCTAGAACGTTATCATCCATTTGTTGAGTTTGGAAAGTGTTGTTTGTGTGTGTAGGTATTTCATAATTTGTCTTAGGGCTGTAAACCTGCTGTGAGAGTGTGACAGGGACTGTTTGTTTGGTTTTAGAGGACATTCGGACATGATGAAGGACTGCGTACTCGAATCTATCTGCCAGAGCAGTCACTATTCTGCAGGTGCACTCTCTATACACACACACACATACACACACACACACACACACACACACACACACACACACACACACACACACACACACACACACACACTTCTAGCTTGGCATATATGCAACAGTTTTGGATGCACAGAGCACATAGGAATCAACCTAAGACTTCTAAGCAGCGTCTTTGGTCGTATGATGGGGTGGGTCGACGTAGGAACAGGAGAAAGGGGAGAGATGGTGAGTCACGGCAGCGCTATCAGAATGGGATCGATGAGATGTTTAAATATAGCAGGACTGCATGATTTATTCAGAAGGTCCTTTTCCCTTGCCACATATGGGATTCAAACCTCTTTATACGAGCTGTAAAGGATAGAATCTTGAGGTACCTTACGATTCGTTTAAATTTGGATTCATAAAAAGTCATGACCGAGACAATTGTGCAAGGGTTCTCTGTGCATCTCAATTTTTCAGCAAGAGTGTAGGGAAGCAAATCTAAGGTAATTTAAATAGTTAAGGTGACTAACTTGCTGCCAATTCAGCGTTAAGATCTTTGGCTTTTGTAAAATGTGAATGAAATGCCACATCAGAGCACTGAAAAATACTAAAATAACTAATAACTACTAAATTACTAAAAATGACAAGCACATATCAAAATAATTAAAACTAAAAACATAAAAATAAAAGAATCACAATGCATCGACTTATCCAGAGAGTTCATTGTTCTAGCACTACATGACAAATTGTGCATCTGATTTTTATACATGTAAGACGCTATATTTATATATAGGTTTCAGTCACACAATTCAGATCACTGCATTTAGATAAACATATCTTGTGTATCTACAGGAAGTTTGGGGTTTGTGTATGTGCATGTGTGTGTGGGTGGAGAAGTGTTTTTAACACGAAAGATGCAAGCAAACTGACAAACTCTTTTTAAGAGCAAGTAACTTGGGAGAGATTTAGTTCTAGTAAGCCATGCAAAGAATAACCAGGGACTGTTTTGACCATACAAACCATCCATCTGTTTTAGTTTCAGTGATGTAGATTGAAGTGTGAAGCTAAAGTGTGAATGTGTTAATTTCCAAGATATAAAAGCGCATGCTTATATATAATATATATATATATATACATATATTAACTCTGCTCTGCATTTACTGGCAAGTTCCATGTTATTGTAAATAATTATTATTTAATTCCTCTGAGCATTGTTGGTACAGAAGCATAAACACCTTTAAATATCTGTTCAAGTACTGTTTAAAAAGACTCTGAAATGAGCTAAAAACCAATATTTTAAAATCACATGCAGAGTGCATCAAAATTCATAATGCCACATCCTCTTTTGGGTCACTGTGGTTTGAAGGATCACATCACCTTTACTGTCAGAGTCAGCCAGCATGTGCAGGGCTTAAGACCACCTTTGAGGGAGTTTCCCTTTTAACAAAATCAATATTCGCATGCCTTAACCTTTACAGCAGGAACAGTCGATAATGAATAAACAGCACATTACAATGTAAGGCCATTCACACTTTTTTCTCTACTTTTTAATTTAAGAAGTTAATGTTTCTACATGCATGAAGGACAAGTTATTAAAGGGATAGTTCACCCCAAAATGAAAATTCTGTCAGTAATTACTCACCCTCAGTTGTTCCAACCCCGTAAGATTTTTCGTTCATCTTCGGAACACAAATTAAGATATTTTTGATTAATTCTGAGAGCTGTCTCACTCCTCCATAGGCTTCTTCTAAGGGATCGAAACTTGCAGGCCCAGAAAAGTTAAAGACATCGTTAAAATAGTCCAAGTGACTACAGTGGCTCTATCTTTAAGTTTATCAAGCGACGAGAATACTTTTTGTGCGCAAAAAACAAACAAAAATAAAGACTTTATTCAACTATTAATTTCCTACTCTGGGGGCCTCGAGATTTCGCGTAGTGTAACTGCGCAAAGCTTCGGTGTTGTACGTCACACGTAGGCTCACTATTGGCCGACTCTGGTCATGTGTGTGATGCGTGTATCTTAATTTGTGTTCCGAAGATGAACGAAAGTCTTACGGGGTTGGAACAACATGAGGGTGAGTAATTACTGACAGAATTTTCATTTTGGGGTGAACTAACCCTTTAACATTATTTACATTTTAAAGCTGCAGTCCGGCGTTTTTCCTCTTTGTCGCCATCTCTGTTCGAAATCTGCAATTGCAGTCATTCGCGGAATTATCAACTTTACGTGAGTTGTACTTCAACACCCTCGACACAACACAGCGCGGATGAACACAATGTTTGAGGAGACTGTGAGGCTGTCAGTCACCGCGCCGATGTGGATACTGCCATTCAGAATCACAGAATATTATTTTTGGAAGTATGACCAACATAAGAATTTTCACCGGAAAATGTCCTCTGAACAAGTAAGAAACATCCAACTTTGTTCTGGTTCTGACATTGCAGTAAATCGCGCTGATTAAATTTAACAATCGCTTATAAGTTAGGCCATCCTTAAAAATATTTTGGTTTGTAAAAAAAAAATAGGCAGAATCAATAAAAAAAAGAAGCCACTAGATTTCAATGAAAGTGGATTTTCAGAGGGAAACAAATAGGCTAAATTAAAATGACTAATCTCACCAGCGCCGCGCCGACCAATAAAACAGCGCATTTGGCACCATTCTAGGGCTGCAACAACTAATCGATAAAATCGATAATAATCGATTATGAAAATCGTTGTCAACGAATGTCATTATCGATTAGTTGGTCTGCTTACGTCACGGGGAGCGTTTACTGGTGATTGGTTGAAACAGGCCAATCAGGATGCTCTCTGTCTTACACGCGCTTCATGAGGCACACACGCAAGGTCTCTCTCCCTCCGTTGCTCTGCCGCGCGCTCGCGCTACACGGTTTGGAGCACAGTCTCTTCTGTCTCGCATGCGCGCTCTTGCTTGCGTGCTCAAATCCCGGGAGTTTGAACTAATTTGCGAGCCGCTATCAATATGCGGGTGACTTCCAGAACTTCTGGGAGACTTGGGATGTCTGTATTTTGCGTCTCGAGCATCAGGTTGCGCAATCAGTTCGCTCGCAACATAAGTGATGGATTAAAAAAGTGCTACCGCAGAAATATTAAATTAAAACTTACTACAAACGTCTTTACAAAGCGAAGCACTAAATATAAAGGCAGTTAATAACAGCAGCAGTAAATTATTGTTTTTTAGTCACTGTACTCAGTGGTTTTCAGCGAATGTTTGTGCACTAATGCATCATTTTTCCTGTCTTTTTAATCAAGCCTGTTAGCTTGCTGCGTACCTCCACTCCGCTCTCTTTATATAGCATTTGTCTACTATTAAGTTTTAATTGTTTTTCAAACGCGATCTACTGCGGCTCTGTTCACACGCTTGTTTTCAGTCTTTCTATATTTATTTTTACAAATTATCCTTATAATTCAATTAATTTTAAATAAAAATTAAATGAATTATATATTTGAGATGTTTTTAGTTTATATCTTCACATCTGAACAACATGTCTGTAAATTTGTTTTAACAAAAATTGTGTTAAAACAATATGTTGGATATAAATGTGTTTTTTTTTTTTACATTAATCATGGTTGTCAACTTGCCATCAGCAATTAGCATTAAAAACAATGCAAATATTGATATTTGTAAAACTCAATGTGTGGCTTTTGCACTTTTTAAAGTACACTTTTACACATAAATATCCTAATTTAGGGTTTTAGGTAACACTTTATTTTACGGTGTCCTTGTTACATATGTTACATGTACTTACTGTAGTAATAACAGTAAATTATCATGCATAATTACATGCAACTAACCCTCAACCTAATCCTACCCTATTCCTATAGTAAGTACATGTAGTTACTTAATATTACTCTGTACTTAAATATATAATTACACTGTAACAAGGACACCTTAAAATAAAGTGTAACTGGGTTTTATTTAGTCATAATAAAAAAAATCTAATTGAATTTTTTATCCGATTAATCGATTAATCGAAAAAATAATCGTCCGATTAATCGATTATCAAAATAATCGTTAGTTGCAGCCCTACACCATTCGTTTACATTTTGACCCATAAACCTCTGCTATTATTAACGGAAATCAGTGAAGTCAAATGGCTAGGCGCATTGTAGAAACTATAGGCCTATTAAGTAGTCCTGACATATTATGGAATGGTCGATTTTCTTTAGTGCAATTTAGTACATTTCGGTATGGGATGTGCTGTTTTATTGGTCAGCGCGGCGCTGGTGAGATTAGTTTGCGCCGCGCTGACCATTGGGTGGCGCAAGCAAACACTTCCTCCTTCCTCTGTCGAGTCTGTCGCGACTCGCGCGTCTTGGTTCATTGAGCCGCGCAGATTAGATGTCAGCGCAGCGCGAACTCTGTAACACCGCGCCGTTTCGTCCCAGTTTCGGTGTGTTTGGCTTCCCATACTTATGTATGTTTGTTTGTCAGAGCCTGCAGTTGCTGTGTGACGTGCGTTCGCGGGGGCCATATCGTGACCGTGACGAGCTGGACGCGCTCCGAGAAAAGGCCGTTATAACATCGATTCCCTATTCTCCTATTCCCTATTTGACCATTAAGAATTTCGAATAATGAGCGACTAAATGTAGGCTCATACAGACGTATTTCACAAGCAGCCGCAAGCGCGAACCATTGACAGTGAATGAAACGAAGCGAACGCACAGGATATAGGGCCGTTACATAGTCAACGCGAGCAAGCGACGCGAGCTACACGCTCCTTTTCATAGTACGTAAGCAGACGCAAGCGTCACCGGCGATGCGTGAAATGCAATACACCGATCGCGCAACAGGGGGTAGTAGAGTCTAGAGTCAGGTCACGTGATACTCAAATCAAAATGGCAACTGAAGAGGAGTGCATATATTGCTGATATAACTTTTCCTCTTCGCCCGCCATTGTATTCAAATCTTCTTCTTCTGTAAACATAATAATATACCTTTTTATGTACGTTACTTGCAATGTCGCCCCCACCGACAACGCATAGTATTGCGTCCATCGGCGCGTCGCGTATCAAAAACTAGGATGACACATTTGGCGACGCATCGACGCATAATGGCGGCCGAAGCGTAGCAATGTGTAGCCTTGCGCACGCGTATGCGTACCGATGCGTTGACTATGTAAGGGCCCATAGTGTGACATGCGTAAACCAATGGTGTAAACATAATCATCAATCATAGATGACGCCAGGGGTTTTTTTTTAAAAGAAAGAACGTAGCCTACGCAATTTATATTCACAATACTTACTATAATATAATTTATATTATTTTATTGCATTTGTATTAGTTGTTTGAAGAGTAAAAAAAATCGGTCGGTCTTAATGCAAGTTTACAACCGGCAAGTCGGTCGGACTAAAAGGGAAAAAAAAATTATAATTGGGTCGGTCCTAATTTGACAGGGTCGGTCGGGTTACGGCAAACAAGAATATTTTTAAGGATGGCCTTATCATATCACGCAAAACCGTGCAAATTATACTTTGTTCTCAAATTGTTAATGTTAACAACCAACGTCAGCATTGCGTGACTACATGTAATGTCCTTCCGATTTTTATCCTTGTTTTCGCATGGGTCCGGTTGCAGTCTCTTTTTTTCTATAACGTAAGCCACTCCGAAGTCCGAACGAAGTCTTTTGTATTTTACAGTGGGTGAATCTCCAGTTGTCACCGCCATCAAATTAATAAGTTTAATTATATCAAGTGCTGTGAGAAAAGGCTATAAATCTCCACCTCCAACATCCTCACACGCAATATAGCCTACTAGCCGAGACTCCTTCTTTATGTGTACAGATGTGACGTAATGACAATCGACAAGCTCGAATCTCCCAAGGAAATCCACCAGTACCACTGGAATTAAAAACATTATTACAAGCTTACCGCTTTGAATCGAGCTACGGCCAGCAGATAGTTTTGAACACTGGCTGGTTATGTATTTTTTCAAATATGTATTTTGGATAATTTGTAACCCCAAAAAAGCTACGGACTACAGCTTTAATCTTTGGCTGATTCTATGGGAATCATATCTGATAATGATATTATTATTATTATTATAGCTTATCATATTTAGTTTGATAATACTGTAAGTACTATGTCTAACAGACTGTGCCTGTGGAAGTGAGTTATGTATAATGATATACATCTGTTGGTTTGTATGCCATTTATGGAAAAAAATGGCCTTGAAGTGGATCGGAGCTTTTCTATCAGTCACTGCTAGAGCAAATTGTCCCTGTCCTGCCCTAGACATCATCTTTACTGCTGACAAACTGCCTTCTGAGCCAGGCAGCATGCCAGTCATGTCTCATTCTCACATGCTTACAAACACATACAAGCGCTCACATACACCAATGTGTTCAAAAATCTATACAAAATCACACCAACAGGTAGACCGCATAAGTAAACGTTTGTTTATGCAAGATAACGCACATAATGTCACACACACAAGCAGCCACATTCACACGGACATTCTCTGACATCCAGACTCCTTTCTCACACTCTTAAGACATTCAGGATTTGGCTGTAAGATGCAGCCGTTTTTATACACTAGGGATAATGTACCCTTGATTGCTTCCATAGCAAATGCATGCCTGTTCACCCTTTGGCCTTATACTACAGTTAAATATTAATCCACTAGAACTCTTAATAAACTGGATTTAGTGAACATTTATTATTTGCAGAGTATTTATTTTAGGTAAGTAGTATTAAGCATTGTTTGTTATTGGACACATATAAGTAGAAAGCAGGGTGGCTTATATAATACTAAAATGTGTATTATATGGATTAAATGGATTGTTGTTCCAAATGTTTATTATAAAACAGTGGTTTTATTCTAGATTTACTGAAAAGTCAGTCCAAAAGTCCGGCCACTAGTAAAAAAAAATGCTTCTGTTTTGCTTTCATTTCTAATTCTATTCTATTCTAATTCTATTTTAATAAATAACATTCAGTTAATAATTGAATAATGTTTTATTAGTGAAAAGTTGAATTGAAACATTTTGATTTCAGAATGTATTAGTATTTGTTTTAATGACAGCATTAGTATTTGTTTTTTTAATGATCCCCTTTGCGGGGGTTTTCCTGCATTCAAAATATTTTGACGGACGCCAAAAGGAATTTTTGTCTGGCCAAAGATTTATTTGATCATTTATTGTGACGATATCTGCCATTCTGCAGTACCGATACCTGATGACAGCAGTCTGCTTTAACACGCTCCCGTGAGTCTACGTGTAATTGCTCTGTGAATCATCAAAGGTTTCTATTTACGATGTGTTTTTGCAGTGTTGAGTTTTGTAATCAATCACAGACATATCTGTTGAGCATGTGAACTCTGGCCAATCAAATGTGTTTGTTAGTCAGAATCTGCATGCTCGCGAATCCTTTCATTATAGCCAACAAAGTATAAACACGGTGTCAATAAGTAATACATTGCACAGCGTAGACGGCTTCATTGATTATAAGGGGAGTTTTGGCAAGAGTGCAGCTTGTGTATATCACGTTGAACTGAAGTATTAGACAGCTTCGGTGATTGTAATGACAACAATCTTTGCCTTCTTTCTGTGTATAATATGTTTTTCATGCTGCTACACATTGCAAAGTTTCTGGATTGACAACCGTATTTAAGCGGGATTGAATCCGATTGAGACAGTGATAACCATAGCAATGGATGAAACAAATATGATGATGTATGTCAAACGATCTGTGCATTAAGTCTTGGAGTGTAAATGCAAAATAATAGACCTGCCACTTTTTCTAAAATGTGTTACTTTGCTGTTCATTTTAATACTAACTTTTCAAATCAGTCACTCAGTAACTTTTTATATATAAATTTATGGATTTTTCACTGTTTTGTGATCTGTCCTGACTGTGATACTTTTTTTTTTTCATAAATAAATAGCATAAGTTGGGTTCGCAGTTGATATGGGTGGGTACTTTGTAATGAATGACCCCGTTCACCATCACTGACTGTAATTATATTGAAGTATGTTGCATTAATTGTACTATATAATCCATATATAAAATTATACAATTATACAATTTAATTTCATCTTAAATACATTTTATCATATTTTTCTTAAAAGTAAGAAAAGCTGCGTTATAGCTTCAGATATATGTGTGTACAGCTGGCTAATGAGAGGTCTGTATAAAAGGTGTTTATTGTGAGAATGGCACTCTTTGCATTGCTCGAGGATCGGGCGAGAGCACGTCTGCAAACAGTGGCAAGTTTGACGATAGTTACGAAAGGCTGTAATGAAATAATGATATAGAGATGGTTTGGGCGAGTTTTGTGCAAATAACTAACCTTGTGCACGCAGCCGCTCAATGAGAATACTCCAAATTCACTAACATCAGAACAATGTTAAGAACAAATTCATGTGCGTACGAACGTGTTGTGAATTAGGCGGAGTAATGTGAGTAAGTTTTCCTGTGCATACAAATACAAAAAAATCCATGCAAATATAAGTGAATGAGACACATTGTCCAAATGCATCGTTTGTGGTCAATACAGGGCTCCAGACTAACTTTTCCAACTTTCTCAGTTGGTCGCAGCAGCATATGATTTGGTCGCACCTTTTTTTTTTCTTTTTTTTTTTTACATACCATGGGATTAATCAGTGACACAAGACCTCATGTTAGCAAAATGTTTTAATCTTTTAACTATCAAATCAAAATATTCTCAAAAAAACTATTAAAAAGTTAAAAGTAAAAAGATGACTGTGAAAAATAGTAGTATTTAATTAAATGCATTTATGGTGAGATTCATTGTCATGTCAATTTGTGCTCATTTTGACCACGAACTATGCGCTGTCACTTTAATTCAGCGCGTGCAGCACAGCAAAAAATAGACTCGGTGTGTAAACGATCTCTGCACTGCTACGCACCGCTCCTGGAACAGATGCAGTGTGAAAATACCGTGTCAGGCAGGCTACACAAATATTGATCTTGACATTGTTAGCCTCTTGTCTTTTTTACATGTCGTACACTGTACATTTAACTTACACTTATTATGACTTAATTCCTAATTGGCACGTTTCTCCATCAGTGTGCAATGAGCGTGATGTGTACGTTCGTTAATAAATAAACTGCAAGTGTCTTGCGGAAGAACATTGTAGCCGGAGCTACTTCTCTCCGTTAATGTCTATGGCGAGTCACGCAGGCACTGGGCAACTCCGCAGCCGAGCCAACCCCGGGATAAAATAGTCAGAATATAAACACTTATTATAGGCGTACCGTAGTGATTCAGGATAAGTCAAAAACACGGTTTGGAAAATGGATTCATGATGTACTCGTTCATTTTGAACATACGGTCTGCAGCAGCTGCTGATACAACGGCGTTCTAAAATTTTAACTCGCACATTCTCAAAAAATGGTCGCAGTCTGGAACCCTGCAGTCAATATCTCAAATTTGCTTGCATTTAATAAGTGACCCAGAAATCAATTTAATTATATACATTCTCATATTTAGCACAAATAAAGTTGCCAACCTCTGCCAAGCTTTTAGGAATTATGAGATTTGTTTCACTATGCTTTCATCTTAATGCTTTAAGAAACAACAGCTCCATGTGGTTCCTTCAAAAACATGTTGCTACAGTCTGTCTATCTCACAAATCTCTCTAACTATCTCTCAAAATAGTTTGTATTTCAAGTTTGTGCCATCAGGCTATGGTAAAAAAAATAACATACTGTCTTGTCACGTTTGCCTAAACATATTCTATCATCGTAATAGTTATGTGATGCTATATGTCATCGCATTTGTTATGGGGCAGTTCAAGTGCAGAATATGGTGAGATTAGATCACTGACTAGGGCAGGTCTGCAATAGGTTTCCATTCGTACTGTTCTAACCTTATTATTGCTAAGCCTGAGGGCCTGAATTATATCTGTGGAATGGCCTAAGCTCCAGATTGGGGGGGGGGGGGGATGGACGGACGAACGAACGAACTGACGAAGTGTTTGTTTGTCCTCATTTTCTGTTGGCATGATTACTGTGCCATTTGTGTGAATGTTTAATAGGTCAGACCAGGAGCATTACACTGAATTGGACAAGATCAGTGCATCTGTGTGAGATGTTTTGATATGCTCTGAAAAGATAACAAAATAATAATAAATAAATCTGGTGCAACCTGGAATGGATTGTGTATCTTTCTTGTAAAATGTTATGTTTGAATGGAGCCTTGTATATTTGTATCATCTTCTTTTTTTTCTTTTTTTTTTATCACAAAATGTTCTTATATAAGTTCTTTCTCCAAAGGCACTGGAGACATAGTGGCAGTGATGATTACTGAGTCCTTTGGAAAGGAAATTCTGGGATTCCTGGAGAAGAACCAGACTGTGCTGGTCTCCGTGATGGTGGGGTCACGAGGGCTGCCTAAAAACATCAACCGCGGCTCCTTGGTGTTCGTCTCCATCTCCTTCATTGTACTGATGATTATCTCGTCTGCTTGGCTAATATTCTACTTCATCCAGAAGATCAGAGACACCAGCGCAAGGGACCGCAGTCAGGTCTTAAACAACACACAGTTCCTTTGAACAAAACACACACAAACCCAGTCTCACCATCAAGCTTGCAGCTAAAACCTTGCCAGATTTTTCTTTCAAAGGCCCCCCTGATATTTAACAGGCTTATCTGACCTTCAAGAACTTCCCATGTGCTCAAAGATAGTAGTAAATGGCCCATCCTTCCTAGCTCAGTGTGTGTGTGACCGACCTTATTTCTCCACTGTAGTATTTGTCTCACTGCCCTTTTGCTTTTACCAGACCTCTGAATTCACTACTGACATAAACAGGTTATAATAATGTGGTAATAACAGCTGCTGGTATTCATTTTATTTATATATATATATATATATATATATATATATATATATATATATATATATATATATATATATATATATATATATATATATATATATATATATATATATATATATATATATATATATATATATATATATATATATATATATATATATAAGTTGAAATATGTAAAATCTGAATCTCTTAGTCACCACCTAGATTTGAAAAAGTAGACACAGTTACAATAAATGCAAAGAGATCTCTACACAATACACATTACATTATAAAATGTATTGTTTATACTGTAGAGGAGTTAAGTAAAAACAGTGCATTTACATGCAAGGCCTTGTACAGATTATGCTTAATAACTTGACAATGTTTATGGTTACTTAAACTGCATTGATTATATAGGGGAAATGGAAAAGTTTGCTCTGAACACATGATTATGGCTTATTCATTGTGCAAATGTTTTGTAAATACATGTTAAAGGAGCTGTATGTAAGAAATTTATTTCAATTAATCATAAAATGGCCCTGATATGTCACTAGACATTAAGAAATCATGTTCACTACAAATACTTATATCACTGACAACAGTAGTCCGGCCAGGATATTGTCATTTAAAAAGTGAAGTTGCAGCCCTCAACTGATGTTGATGTTGTCATGTTGTGTTTTGGTCTGATGCTCCACCCTCCACCTATCTACCAATCACGAAGTCAGTAGTGTTGCTGCATCCGGGTTGCCAGCTCTGCTCTAGTTACCACGTCTTGTAGCAGCCTACGTTCCTGCTGGATCCTGCAGTCTATCTGGCAACCTTGAGTCAGGGGGGAGGGGGAGGGGATACACCGCTCTACAGTCATTTGACAGTGATTGCAGTACCAGTTTTGGCCACAATCTTACATACGGCTCCTTTAATGATATGATGAAAAAAAAAAATAAAAAAAATAAGACAATTTCAAAATCTAATGTAAACATAGTTTTGTTGTGTATTAAAGGGATAGTTCACTTTGAAATTAATTTTTGGTATGTTTTAGCTTACCTCAAGGGCATCCAAGATGTAGGTGTCTTTGTTTCGGCAGTAGTTTCAATTTTGATATTTTTAGGGCAAACCGTTCTTGTCTGTCAGTCATATAATGCAGGTCTATGGTCACCACCTCAAAGACCATGCACAGAGAAGTCCAAATTAAACATGATTTAATTACTCGGAAATGTAAGTACACATTTATGGCCTAAGACACGAGCGGTTTGTGTGAGAAAACGAACAGTATTTATATCGTTTTTTACCTCTTGTAATCACAGCCACGTCCAAGTGATCTGAGGGCGCGGGCGCTTCGGTCTGTGCATTACAAGAGGTAAAAACGATATAAATACTGTACGTTTTCTCACAGAAACTGCTCGTTTCGTGTCTTAGGCCATCAATGTGTACTTACATTTACGAGTCATTAAATCATGTTTAATTTGGACTTCTCTGTGCATGCTCTTTGAGGAAGTTACCATAGACCTGCATTATATGACTGACAGACAAGAACGGTTTGACCTAAAAATATCAAAATTGAAACTACTGCGGAAACAAAGACACCTACATCTTGGATGCCCTTGAGGTAAGCTAAAACATACCAAAAATTTATTTCAAAGTGAACTATCCCTTTAAGCTGACTTATGATAGTTATTAGCATTTTGATGTAAAATTACAGTACACTGCTGTTCAAAAGTTGGAGGGCAGAAACATTTTTAAAAAATGAATTAATACTTTTATTCAGCATGAATGCTATACATTGACTAAAAGTGACAGTAAAAGACATTTATAATATTATAAAACTTTTCTATTTCAAATAAATGCTTAACCTTCTATTCATCTAATAATTGTAGAATTAAAACTAAAAACAAAATATTAAACAGAACAACTGGTTTCAACATTGATAATAAGAAGAAATGTTCCTTTCGCCCTAATCAGCATATTAGAATGAATTCTGAAGGATCATGTGATCATGAAAAACACATGTGCTCTTCATGTGAATATTTTGCCATCACAGGAAAAAATTACATTTGAAAATATATTCAAATAGAAAATGGTTATTGTAATAATATTTCACAATATTAAAGGTAGGGTATGGGATTTGCAAAACGGGCAGCAGATTTTGAAAATACACAACTCAAAAGGTCCTACCTTCTTTCCTCCAACGCTGGCCCTGACTCCATCCATTCGAATAACATGGACGCGCAATCATGCATCTGCAAAACTCAGATGCGCGAGATTGCACTTACTCTCTCTCTCTCTCTCTGTACCGGTGCGACTTGCACTTAGCTTTGAGTATGCGCACGAAGGGGACACACGAGCGTGAGGGGGATGGGAGGTGGGGGGTATGGTACGACCGTTTGATTGACGCACCGACTGTCCAATGATTCTAGGTGGTCTTGGAAATGATTGGCTGGAGTTTTTCGAGTCCTGCCCGTTCCACAGATTATTAAATTGCTTAATTTTCATTTCAGTGCTTCTAACTCAGTGGCTGTAAGTGGGTTAGGAATAGGATTTCAAGTGATTTCGAAAAAATGGTCAAAAAAGAAAATCACATACCCCACCTTTAAATAAATGCATCTTTGGTGAGCAAAATAGATTTCTTTCAAAAATATCAGAAAAAAAATGTAACGACCCCAAACTTTTGAAAGGTAGTGTAAATGTATTTAGCTGATTAGCAGGTCATTTTAGTGTTTTGAATTTAGCATAAATGTAATTGCAAACACATCTTTGACTTGTTCTTTAATTGAGCTAATTATAATTAGTGCAGACTGACCCTAACCCCTTTGGCATTTTTAAACTTTAATTAAAACATAATTTGGCCATTTTATGAACCGTACTTGTGAAGACCATCCTCATGATGAGTCAATTTTAAGTGGTTTGTTTATGTCTGTATTTGTGAGAACATTTTGAGGCCTTTGCAAATATAGCACACACAAACGGTTTAGTTAGCGCTAATCCTTTGGGCCCTGGTTGGTCCTTAGTGATTTACTGTCGACAGTTTACAGAAAATGCCAGAGCTGTTTATTTAGCAATAAACTGGCAGAATGAAGACTGAGGACATCTCAGAACATACACTTATAAACACACACAGACAATGAACTGCCTATCACAAGCTGCACTTAGTCTTTTATTTATGGCCGTCTCTGGCATGCCTTTCGCTAACTCTGCCTTGCTTAATACAATCCTGATAGACACTCAGATATGTTGCTTTTATCACAAATAATATCGCTAATGCTTTCTCCTCATTATTATTTACCCCTACCTTGTTTATCAAAATCTGAAATGTAATATTTTTTTTCTGCTGTTCTTGAGTCTTTTATTCCCTAACTCTTTTTAGTCATTTTAATTTCCTGTTTCGTTAAATCAAGCTGCGAATCTAAAATTATTTGACTTACTCTCTCCTCTCGTCCTTTGTTACTATAGCGACGGCTGGGAGATGCTGCCAAGAAGGCCATTAGCAAGCTGACTACCAGGACAGTAAAAAGAGGGGACAAGGTGAGGTCTTTTGATGTCATTGCTTGTTTATTTTTCTCAGGCTCATGTCCATGCCTGTTATGGAACCGTTTCCTGTTATGGAACAGTTTGTGTAATTCTCCATTCATAATGCATCTCCATACTCGAAAAACGACTCACTGGACACGTACACACTACAGCTAAATATGGTTGCCACTCTTCTTCCAAGTGCTTAGTCACATTCTTTACGCACACATCTTGGTTATTTACAGCTGCATTCGAGAACTAAATGAATTCGTGAAAAATACAAGTAGTTACAACCACATTTACTTTAAGTGGAAGTTAAAGTCCAAGTTTCTCCCACCAGTCTTGCAGTCTAGCAACAACCCATACATTACAGTCCAGAGTGCATGCTGTTTAAAAGCAGACGTCTGAAGAGCATAAACAGAACACGACGCCTGGAAATTGCTGGATGATGATATGCATCTGATCACTATTATTACATCAGAAAAGGCAAACTCAGAACAGGTTAAACTGTTGAAATCCATGTTTCAGTTTACATCCAAACAAACAGCACTGCTTTTATGTAATGTGACTAGGGATAACAAAAACTAAAGCACAGTAAATGCATCATCGCTTGCATAATATTATGCGTCATAAACCTTTGGTTGATAGTATTGGTTCTTTTATATTTATGACTGATTGCTCTTAATTTAATCAATAATTGGCCGTTTAATATTGGTGGTTGACCGGTTAGGTTCATCTCAGCAAGTAATCTTGCTGATTGTACCACAGTCCAAAGAGACATTGACCCGTGTAAAGGTGAATGACTGTCAGGTGAGCGAGTCAGGGCCGTGAGACTTCACAACTGTTAGGTTTGGAGAAGGGGTGGAGCCGTGCCAGTCAGTGCATATCATAGCCCAGTCAAGGTCAGCTAACATCACCTATGAATAAAACATCAGTGGCCTTGGAGAAGTGCTGCAAGAAATTGAAACCTTTCATCTGAGAGGTCATGCTCAGTAGAGATTGAGTGAGAGAACGTCTGTCAGTCTTCCTCTACCTCTCTCTCTCTCTACTTTTTCCTTTTTGATCACATACACATTTTCGATCAGTTATGACACATTTTCCAGTGATGAAGCATCTTTACAGCTTCACTGCTTTTGGCCGAAGACTCTCGGCCTCTGAGTATTGGCCAAGTCCCTCTGCAGGGACCGGCAGGACCGCAGTCGATGACTCTTGCGCTAAGAGGGGCCCATTAGAAACCGAACACCACTCACCACAACATAACCTTGACCATGCAGAGTAGACAGGACACTGCCAGGTGACGGAAATAGCGTCTAGAGTAGAGAAGGTGCTTCCAGGAAGAACAAGGCAGAGTGTGATATAAAACCTAGGAGGATTTTTGTCACTTTCTAAATGGCCCCATTGCCCAGGGAGGTCGAGTTAGCTGGCTGAGTGATGCGTTGCTTGCTACTAGAGGTATATTTATACTATGATGATAATATCTAAATAGTATTTGAAAATTGTACTGCTCTTTGGTGTACTTCATAATACTAAGTCTTACAGGAATTCGATTATAGAGTAAGAATATCATACAAGCAGTTATTGTAGCACTATACACTAGAGCTGTTAATTGCCTAAAAAATTATGGAATTAATTAAATGATATACTGATAAATAATACAATTATTATTAGATAATAATAGAGTATTATTTATATACTATTGTAGTATTTATGAATATTTTGAATTAGCTCTCATTTTGATATTTTTAGTTTACCTTTTAATAATTTTGTTATTTGCTTTTGTAATTTTTATTAGTTATTTAGTTTAGGATATTAGAATGTTTAGGTTTAATTTATTAATTAATTTATTATTTAATTTAGGTTTTAATAAAAAAAAAACTTGATCAGGACGTCCTTACTACATTTATTCGTGCCCCGATCCGAGTCATTGAATATTGAGTATTTGCCGATACCAAGTCCCGATCTAATACTTGTATTTTCCTAGTGCTTGGTGCACACTTCAAGCACATTAAAGTTATTAAAATCAATCCAATGTAATCAGGGCCGGGCAGAGAGTTCCTCAGGGAATCTATCACTACAGAGTAATTCCACCTTTACTTTACTTTACACCTCCACAATTACTATAGTAAATGGTTATTGTGGTCACAATTATGAATATGGGACTGGGTAGAGTATCCAAAAACTGTACTGTAAAAGTAAAAGTACTTAGAAATATTTACTCAAAGGAAAAGTAATACCGGTAATCTTAATAGTTAAATAGTTAATTAAAAAAATCCAATGAAAAAACTACTCAAGTAGCTAGTTACTAGTTACTTCGGATCATAAATAGGCCTATGTATGTGTGTGTATATATATATATATATATATACAACATGATATTATTTAGATATTTTTTATTTAAATGACTATTATTATCATAAATAGCTATCTTTGCAACCAAAAACAGAAGAGACAAGCATTATTTCTACCATCTGTAGCCTGAAAATCATTGCCTGTCCTTTGGTTTGTCTAATAATCCAAATGTAGTTGTATAAGTTACTATGATACAATGTCGAAATAAAGTGAATCTGCAGAGTTTTGCATTCAAAGGCATTTACAGGCAGGGAACCATTGACACAGAGAAGAAAGAGTTCACATGAAACTCTTCACATGTGCTCGCGCTCATGACCGCCACTGAACATCTGAAACAACGATCAAATGCACATCGACGGATCTTCTTCTGTCTGTTCTCCAAAATGTAATCAAATGTATATTTCTGCAAGCATGTTTAAACTGCTTAACTGTGTCTAAGGCAGGCAAAGGCATTCGTTTTCAAGACGATTTCACACGCCACTGCGTGATACACACAAATGGTCGCAGGATGGTGGGTGTTCATTTCATAAACCATGAACAATGGTAGCTTATTTAATGTATAAATTAAGGGTATATGTCCAAAAAACTGGTAATGTCATACTTAGTGCTATTGTGGCATAATAATCTGTTTGGTTGTAAAATGTATTACCTGAATGAAATGAAATCGAATGTATCGTCCTGTGGAGTCGTTCATTCACAGACAGCATACGAAGATGTTCAACTAATAAAGATATTCATCGCTGGCAAACGATATGATGCATTTGCAGATTTGCTTTCACTTGACTGTAGGTTCACGGCCACTTCATCCAACGCTCTTAAACCTTCCTGTTACGACTCGAGTGTTCAAACTGATTTGCGAACCAATTTAGACCAATCTGCCAACTTGTTTGATGAAGTCTTTGAACAGAATCGAGTCAAAAGAGTGATTCATTTGTGAATTGAGCATCGCTCATGCCCCAGAAAAAAGATACAGCGCGCTTGGAATAAACTACGGATTTAACAACATGTATTGCATTCAAATAAAGTAACGAGAGGAACTTCGCCCAACGTAACAAAGTAAAAGTAGTTTTTTCATTAGAAATATATTCGAGTTAAAGTAAAATTAATTACCCACATTTAAATCTACTCTTAAAAGTACAATTTTCCCCCAAAAATACTCAAGTAAATGTAACAAAGTAAATGTACTTCGTTACTACCCACCTCTGGGGACTACTGATTTAAACTTCTTGTATTTTATTTGTATAAGCAAAACAATTGCAACAAAAAGAAAAAAAGTGGAGATAAGATTAGAAAGCATGAAGGTCACGGTGTCAGAATGCCAGTCTGTCAGACAGAAGCTCGAACATGCATTTCGTGCATGATACCTGTGTGACCTCTGATGTACAACTCTTAGGATCGCCGATGCTACTCAGTTAAAAACACGCTTAATCGGCCCCTATACAATCCTTGAGACCGGCTTGGGACATCCCTACATTTTAGTAATTCATCTTAAATTTTCCATTAGTTGCGAAGTGGACACTTTTTATTTTTATTATTATTAAGTTTTTCAGCTAATTCTTATATTTGATTTTATTTCAATTAATGAAAACAATTGTTAATAGTTTTAGTTAATGATAACAACACTGTTTATCGCTAAAATAAAATAAAACAATAAGCAGATACACAAACATCACTATACTAGATCATTTTGTCATAATCTGTCTTTTCTTAATTGATACTAAAGGGTTGTTATAACCTGAAGCTTAGTAAGTCCATTTGTAGAAATACAGATCACTAGTCACTCCTACAAGTAGGCAATGTTTCCTCAGTGATGTCAAGATCGGCTTCAGACTGACCTCACAGGTCAGTCAAATGACAGATGGGCTGAAAGCGGAGCCAGAGAAATACAGCATCTTTGACACATTGTATCTACTAAATCTGCTGAACGATCTCCTGCTCTCTCCTGCTCACTCATCCTGCAATAAATAGATGGATACACTGTTACAGCTTCCCATAGTTTTCTCTGGAAGTTGACATGAGTTTCTAGAGCTACACTGATGAAATGTTTTCCACACTACTTTCTGATTTTACTCTATTTATATTCCTGTATTTTTGGGATCTGTGTTAGGAAATTATTTGACACAAAATACAGTCAGAATGTTCAGAATGGCATGCTATCAAACCTCATATGGAGTATGCAGTATGTGTACGATGCAGGGTATGCAGATCTACGGTGTTCATGGAATACCCAGATGGCCTACCTCATTTGCCAAAATGTGCAGCACACAACCACTTCATTCATTCATTCAGCGAGTGATAACCAACCATTGACTGCTCTTTTTTTGTGCCTTGACTTATTGTTTGATTGGACTTCCAGAAGTTAAGAAAGAGACTATTATGTGCAGTACGCCCTGTTGTATACAGTATTGCACTCACAATATATAAGATATATATTTTGCTATTGTAACTGCACAGATTGCTGTAGTTGGACTTTTTTAATTTAATCTGTTTGAAGAATTTAGTTTAGTTTCACTCTCTACTGTATGAAAGTATTATCTAAACCTTAAATGGTGAGCTTGAGAATAGCTGGGTGAGATGAACGCAAGGAGGAGGTCAAGAGATCAGATCAATATAGAGTGAAATGCAGGTACTCAAAGCATATTGCCTAGAGTTCAAAAGAATTTCACACTTTATACCCATTTCTCATAAATGCATGTCATAAGGCCAGCATGCATATTTAATAATAATGGGCTAGTGATGCTTAAGTATAAATAGTAGGGAGGATACAGGACCCAAAGTTCTGTTTCTGTATGTTATATTTCTTTATTGATTTGTTTTTTATTTTTATCATTTAAATAATAATACAATAAAAGTATTATTTTAAAATTGTTGTTGTTGTATAGTCATATTGAATAGGGGTGAAAAAGACATTTCTTCTTTTTTGTCCTTAGCTGATCACATCCATCAAGTGACGAGCAGCAGGACATTGCGATGGTCGCTTGGTTTCTATTTCTGTGTTGTTGTGCTAAGTAGCATTGGTCAAAAATGCAGCCCACATAATTATTTATTTTAAAAATGAAAGATATTCATAATTGATCAGTTTAGTATGTCATGTCACACAGCGTTCTTTTAGTGTTGTCAGTGGTCATTTATTGCATTTTATCTTCCAATCATTTTCATCAGTTTCTGCCTTTTAACATTTACTCTCTTTCTTGTTTGACTGGCAAATGATCCTAAAGCTGCCCTAATGTATCTTACGGGAGTGTCCTAATTTTACTTCTAATGTTGACAATTGCATTTTTAGCTACATTTTGACTTTATTATTTGTCTTGTTCATGTTTTTCAGGAAACAGAACCAGATTTTAATCATTGTGCGGTGTGCATCGAAGGTTATCAGCTAAACGATGTGGTCCGCATCCTACCTTGCAAGTAAGTGTCCTACCTTCTTTCTTTCTTTCTTTCTTTCTTTCTTTCTTTCTTTCTTTCTTTCTTTCTTTCTTTCTTTCTTTCTTTCTTTCTTTCTTTCTTTCTTTCTTTCTTTCTTTCTTTCTTTCTTTCTTTCTTTCTTTCTTTCTTTCTTTCTTTCTTTCTTTCTTTCTTTCTTTTTGTTAATGGATATTATAATAATATAGTAGTAGTAATGATTGCATTTATAATAATTTGAATTCAGAATTTGCTCAGGAAACTTCCCTTGTTATGGTGTAGATGAAGATATTTCTGTCTTCTTAAAGCTCCAGTCCGTAACTTTTTTGGGTTAAAAATGATCCAAAATAAATTTGAGCAAGTACATAACCAGCCAGTGTTCAAAACTATCTGCTTGCCGTAGCTCGATTCAAAACGGTAAGCTTGTAATAATGTTTTTAATTCCCGTGGTACTGGTGGATTTCTGCGGGAAATTCAAGCTTGTCTTTGCGTCATTACGTCACATCTGTACACATAAAGAAGGAGTCTCGGCTAGTAGGCTATATTGCGTGTGAGGATGTTAGAGGTGGAGATTTATAGCCTTTTCTCACAGCACTTGATATAATTAAACTTATTAATTTGATTGCGGATCCAGAAAGGTTCAAACGACAATCACCAACTGGAGATTCACCCGCTGTAAAATGCAAAAGACTTTGGACTGAGAGTTTGAAAAAAGAGACTGCAACCAGGCCCATGCGAAAACAAGGATAACAATCTGAAGGGCTTTAAATGTAGTCATGCAATGCTGATATTGTTAACATTAACAATTTGACAACAAAGTATAATTTGCACGGTTTGACGTGATATGATCGTTAGATTTAATCAGCGCGATTTACTGCAATGCTTTTTCCCCTTAGTTGGTCAGAACAAAGGTGGATGTTACTTGCTTGTTCAGATGACAATTTAGGGTGAAAATTCTTATGTTGGTCATACTTCCAAAAAGTAGAATCTGTGATGCCGAATGACAGTATCCACACCGGCGCGGAGACTGACAGACGCACATTCTCCTCAAAACATTGGATTCATCCGCGCTGTGCCATGCCGAGGTACAATTCACATAAAGTTTATAATTCCGCGAATAACTGCAATTGCAGATTTCGAACAGAGATGGCGACAAAGAAGAAAAACTGCGGACTGCAGCTTTAATAACTTAGCTTATGTTGTCCATGACAAAATCTCTTTGCATTACCCAGTGCAATTTGGTTTTGACCCCAGACTTTGAATAGTGGTCAAATGACATTTGGGGAGAGGGGGAGAGAGAAGGGGAGATCAGGGGTCACTTGCTGTTGTGAGATGTGATTTTGTTGAGGAAACATGGCACTGCTGTGGCTGTGAATCACACTGCCCCTGTCAGACCCACTCTGCTTATTTTTAGCAGCTCAGCTTCCAGTGACCTCTAGGCATCCAACACACAAACACAGACGCGCATTTATACTTACAAACAGATACACATTATTCATGCACACTGTATTAAAGGGATGCGACATGCAGTATGCACACACAAATACACAAGCATGCCCTTTCCTACAGTTTCAGACACCATCTGCCGAGTATGACCCGGTCACACAGCTGGAAGTCTGACTGCAAATTTTGTGGATCACCTTACAACAAACACACATACTGTACACGTTATAACTGCAACATGCAGGAAATCACTAGTTTTCTCACTATTGCTGTTTTTTTATTTCTTCCTCTTTTTGGCAGACATACAGTATTGTTGTTGCCACTGTTTTAGTAATTGAGGTGCTTCCTTTTAAGGAGATCATTCAGTTTAAGATGTTGTTGTAATTTACTCACCCTGATGTTGGCACAGACCTAAATGACTTTCTGCTCTCTTTTTTATGAAATAACTTGGACATTCAGTTAATATTTCCTTTTGTG
This sequence comes from Rhinichthys klamathensis goyatoka, assembly GCF_029890125.1. Classification (NCBI taxonomy): domain Eukaryota; kingdom Metazoa; phylum Chordata; class Actinopteri; order Cypriniformes; family Leuciscidae; genus Rhinichthys; species Rhinichthys klamathensis. Next base: position 2,105,469 of record NW_026606714.1, on the reverse strand, counting down.
TTTGATGCTACTGTAGAAAGTCAGTCATGCATGTTTGGAGCCACTAGTAAAGAAACTATCCTTTTAAGTACAGTATCAGTCATCTCTCTATGAAATCTGTCGTACCATTTCTCTTTTCATCCATTCCACACCCACTCACTCTATCATTATTATCTCTTTCTCTCCCACTTTCTGTCTCTACAACTGCACAGCAGCAATGAAGCGCTAATCCAGAGCTTGGTTAATTGCATTGTTCTCTGCTTACGGCTGAATCACTGCTTCACTCCAGTCAGATCAAATAACACACTCATGAGCTGCAGCCTGTACTGCCTCAGACAGCTGCTGACATCCAGCTACAAACCAGTCTCAGACTCTTAGTCATAATGAGGAAGGGTTGGATGACCATGTGGGTCTTACAAGCATTGAAGGCTCAATGAAATCAAACTTTTAGTCCATTTCTGTTCGCTTTCAGGTCATGTATAAGCTAACACACTCCCAAAAGGTGGCAAAATATATAAACAAAAGCCTATTGGCTATAGAAAAAAATAAAAAATCTTCCTATTTCTATACTAGATATGTCAACACGGGAAAGAAAACAGAAACTCATATTTGATTTCATGGGACTCCCAGCGAAACATCATAATCATTGATTGCAATATGTATGTTGGATATTTATCATATTTTCTATTCTTACTATATAATTCAATTCTAAATATTCCAAAAATATACATCAAAGAATTCTGGAGACTTGGGTACTGATACTAAAAATTCAGCTTTACCATCATAGGAACAATGTTATATTGTAATAATATTTTACAATACTACAGTTTTTACTGTATTTTTGATCAAATAATTGCAGCCTTGGTGAGCATAAGAGACTTCTGAGCATAAGTTGCCATCTTATCTTATTCCTTCTTAATGTGAGTGTCTCTGCTTTCTTAAGCATAAGCATCTCCAACCACAATCAATAACTCATAGCACAAGTAATGGCAGTACACTTGACCTAGCCTAGGCCATTCAATTTACGTCCCAGTGCATTAGCTTCACTGTTTCTCTGTAACTTTTTTAGGGGTGTGCCCTTTACTCCATGGATCTGTCTGACTGCATATGCATGTAAACATGCATGTGATATGGTAACTGTAAAAGAATACAGTACATAAAGATTGGGCCCAGACATATAGAGCTGGTCTGTTGTAGTTTGATGGCATGCATCTCTATAGTATAATTTGTGTTGTAAGCACCCTCATTATTAATTAATTTGACCCTTGTTTGCACGTGCTCCATCCAAGAAAATAAAGCTTTGTTGGAGTTTGTTTGCACGTCACTTTGTTGCAGGATAATTTCAGAAGCATGGGTCCTCTCAGCACCCGTTAGTCACAGTATGTAAGACGCACTTAGCATTATTTGATATCCTTAGATAACCCCTCTCAAATGTATTGCTGCTGCTGTATTCCACTATCTCTCCTGCCCAGTAGTTCTGTTCGGAAATCTTTTTCGAAACAACTTGTGGCTGAGGAACCTGCCTTTATTCTGGTTGGAACTATACTGTTTTCTATTTGAATGCATTTTAAAATGTAATTTATTCCTGTGATGGCAAAGCCTAATTTTCAGCATCATTACGCCAGTCTTCAGTGTCCCGTGATCCTTCAGAAATCATTCTAATACGCTGATTTGGTGCTCAAGAGACATTTATTACTATTATCAGTGTTTAAAACAGTTGTGCTGCTTAATATTTTTGCACTGACCCCAAACTTTTATATATTTATAAAATGAATTTGTATTATATATGTATTTAAAGTGTTTTGTTTCAAAAATCTGTGTGCATTTAAACAATGCTGTTTATTACTATGCATTGTTGCATGTGTGTATATAAATGACAATGATTAAAAATGTAAGAACTTTTAAGCATCATTTTAGATATAATTTACCCAATGATGCAGTGAGAAAGATTCCTAGAATCTTTTGAGCCACAATAACTGCCTTGTCTCTAGCACGAGTTTCAATGGCTGGCTTGTGCCGAGAATCTCCCTCAAGAAGAGGGTTTCCGCTGTCGAGAGCCCAGGGTCTTTCCTGGAGTAAACACAGCTCAGATTGTGCAGCAGCCGGATATGAGGAGGAGAAGAGACTCAACAGCTCTCTGTGAAAGCTCATGTTGCTGCTTTGAAGTCCACCAGCTTCTTGCTTTTAATCTGCCTCTCTCTCTCCTCTCTCTGGTTGTAATATAAATGGGTAATGTGCTTTTACGTGTAATGTCCTTCTTGCACCAGTGTTCTTAGAGCAGTTTCAAATATTCATCTTTGCTGCGAAGAATTATGGTGATATCAAAGGCTTGATGCTGCATTTCATGGTCTTGCATTGTTATAATCCAGCAGCCATATCACCCTGTAGCCAAAGACTGGTCGCCCACTGAAGCTAAGCAGGGTTGAGCCTGGATAGTACCTGGATGGGAGACCTCATGGGAAAACTAGGTTGCTGCTGGAAGAGGTTTTAGTGAGGCCAGTAGGGAGCGCTGCTCACCCTGTGGTCTGTGTGGGTCCTAACGCCCCAGTATAGTGACAGGGACACTATACTGTCAAAGAGCACCGTCCTTTGGATGAGATGTTAAACCGAGGTCCTGACTCTCTGTGGTCATTAAAACCCCCAAATTTGCCCAGTGGTCTCTGTCCATCTTCATGGCCTCTTAATCATCCCCATATATACTGATTGGCTTCATCACTCTGTCTCCTCTCCACTAATAAGCTGGTGTGTGGTACTGTAGGCGTTCTGGCGCTCTATGGTTGCCGTCGCATTATCCGGGTGGATGAGGAGATTCCCCATTCTGTAAAGCGCTTTGAGTACCCAGAAAATAAATGTAACGAATTATTATAATAATAGCAATAGAGAGATTAGAAAGATTTTATTCATGCATATTTATGTTGTTGCAACCAAATGTATTACACTGCTTTATTTATGGCTATCAAAATGTTTTCATCTCTTCTTTAGGCATGTCTTCCATAAAATGTGTGTGGATCCATGGCTAAATGAGCACTGCACCTGTCCCATGTGTAAACTCAACATCCTTAAAGCTCTGGGGGTTATGGTGAGCACACACACACACACACACACACACACCCTTCCGAAGACATCTCGTAAAAAAAAAAATCAACAAACAGGTTTTGTAACAATAGAGCTATCTTCTGGGAACAATTTTCCACAAAATGTGCAACTAAGTGTACACAACAGACACATTGATCTCAGAGGGTAGCAGGTTATGACTTTTATAAGGCTCTTATTTGATTTGTTATGATTCTATTATGATTTATCTCTTGAAAATAACATCAGGTCCTGTAGTTTGTTTGGGATGGATTGCCAGAATTATTACAGAACTGAGAATGTAAAGATATTACTGTACTGTATTACTTTTCGAACAGACTTGTGAAATATTAGAAAACTGGGATATTATTTTAGTATTGTAACGGTGAAAAAGGTCATACACTTCCACTTTAAGTTTCTCTCCAGGGGGGTGGTGATGGCGCAGTGGATAAGACACATGCCTTTGGTGTGTGAGACCCCGGTTCGAATCCACTGTGAGACACCAATGTGTCCCTGAGCAAGACACTTAACCCCTAGTTGCTCCAGAGGCGTGCGACCTCTGACATATATAGCAATTGTAAGTCGCTTTGGATAAAAGCGTCAGCTAAATGAATAAATGTAAATGTAAAAAATGACAAACAGAAGATGTGTTTCTGGTTACAACTTTACACATTATAATGTAATTTGTGCTGTAATCTTGATTTTGCAGAGGATTTATGATCCAGTAGCTCCCTCTGGTGGTTACTTTAGTCATTTCATGCAATTTTTCATGTCATGGCTGATATTCAATGCTGTAAATCTTACCTTTTTTACTTCTTCTTTTTTTTTATCTTGGGCTGTGATTTGTTAATATAATTTGACTAAGACATGTATGCCCTTGCAGCCCAACCTGCCCTGCGTGGACAACATGGCTTTTGACATGGACCGAATGTCCCGCAGTCAGACTTCCAGCCAGAGGACGGCGCTGGTGGACCTGTCCTCTGAGACCAGCATCAGCCTGGAGCCTCTACACCACTCCAGTTCCTCCCAGCTTCCCTCCGACGAAGAGCTCATTCCTCGCTCCGGAGAGATCAACATCGCTGTCACTAGTAAGATCAAGGCTTATTTTGTCTTAATTTGTCATTTCTGGAAGTTCTTTAAAGGGGAAGTGTGTCATTTCTGCATCACCAAACTGAATTTCAAAAATAATGGTTGTTTTCGAACAGACTTGTGAAATATTAGAAAACTGGGATATTATTTTAGTATTGTAACGGTGAAAAAGGTCATACACTTCCCCTTTAAGTTTCTCTCCGTCACCTTTATTTCCTCACCTCCCTCCCACGTTGTCCTTCATTTCCTCCCCAGCGGGGTTATCTTTCCTTCCTTCAGTGCGCTGACTGCATCCCTCCACCTGCTGCTGAGGCTGAGCTCAGTGATGTCAGCAGGTGTCTCTGCTCCACCACAGCGTGTCCTGCCCTTTCACTGCAATACATGTTTTGTACTAGACTTCTCACGTCACTGCGTGTTTGTCATAGCACTCTATGGTCTCTCCTATCACTCACATATAAAATGAATGTCAAAATTACATAACATTTTATAATGAGTGAGATAATGTACATTCAGCCAGTTATCATAAAAAAAAAATCACTTTTTTATAATAACTGGCTATACATTATTGCTTACATATTCGTAAAGTGTGACTTTGCCGATTTTACAGTGTCGGTAATAAATGTAAGTGAACAATGTTTACTCGTTTAATTGAAAACTATGGCAACAGGTTTCTCGCCTGTATACGTGACAGCGTTTTGCATCGGGGGTTTGGGCGGAGCTGACAGAACGGAAGTTTCTTTCAGTTTTTCCCCATCTATTTGGCCTCAAACTGTTCGTGGTCATCCAGTTGTCTACAAACACAGAGGTTTTTCAGCTTTTCCGTCGCAGTGTTCTTTCCGTATTTATGATTCTTTGCAGCCTTTAGCCACTGCTTACAAGGCGCATGATCCAAAGGTAACTCCCTCCCTCAAAACATTTACTCTTTAAATTCTTGCATCCAGAAACAAAAAGTCGACACCATTATGACTAAAAGTTTGCTAAGTATTTCCTACTAAAGCAAGGCGGTATTTGACTCTGGTAAGCGTATCCACAGCAGACTGGTGGGAGTGGCATTGGACGGCATCATGCCCAGTGCATTATGGGTGTTGACGTTTTCCTACCTATTTGGAAAATGGGAAGACGACAGCCTTTTTTCTCTTTTCTCTAGTCAGGTAGAGCTGATTTCAATCTTTCTTCTGTGTAGGCAGCCACGTTTTATTGAAAGCTCATTTTGCTAGCAGTGAAGTACCCCTTTAACATTTTAGTCGATATTTATATGTCATAATACACACATTTGTAAAATGGTAGAACGTTTTAACAGAAAGACAGATCCTTTTGCCTTAAATTCATATTGATTGACAAAAGTTCTAAGTTTTATTGTTAGAATAAATTGTTAGAATAAATGGTTTATTGTTGCGCTATACCATCCACCTCTAGTAATAACCTTAGACCTTCATCAAAAGTAAAATTTAAGTATTGTCTTTAAATATAAGTAACGGTAACTGCCTTTTCTCTGAAGTTATTTTAGTGTATAGATTGGGCCAGCGTTTTTAAGCAGGTTATTCAGAGCACTAACAACACACATGTTGAGTGCAATGAAACTAATCTTAAGAAAAGAAAAGTGCATAGAAAGTAAAATAAGTAAATGCTCACAGAACTACACTTGGTTGCAGAAACAGATGTGGGGTAATTATGGGTTTGTGGGATCATTTATTATTTTCCAACCATTTGTCCTGGTTCTGTGTCTTTAAAATATTGTGTTCAGCAGTTTTAACCCCTCCTGTTGGCCTCTATTTGAATTGTAGTGATGCATTATGTAATAGAACCCCAAGCAGGTGTAGCGCCTGAAGCTCTGCAATTTTATTTAGGTTTTTTTTTTTTTTTTTTTTTTTTTTTTGCTTTCTTTCTAAAATTGTAGTGGTCTCTGTTTTACAGATTATTTTGAATGTAAATTCTATTTGTTGACAGAATTCTAAAAAAAAATCCCTTAATTTAATTTGTCCTTAAAAAAAAAAAAAAAAAAACAGCTTCTGTGTGGAATACTTAGCTGCTGCTGCATCTTCTAATGTCATGGTCTTCCTAACAGATCTTTCCCGCTTTGTAAATGTCTGGCTAAACCAGCACTAAGCATCATGTGCTCTGAATGTGCTACATTCTGTTTCGCTCTCGTTTTTATCTGTTGTGTTCGGATCATCGCTTGCCTATGGCTTCCTCTCTTGTTCCATGGATTAGAGAAGTGTTCCTCTTTTCTTCACGCCTCCACCTGTCTCCAGTTTCCTGTTCTCTTTGGCTCTCTGTCGAGATGATACCCTGGCTCCGCCCTCAACAGAAAATGACCCCTCCCCCCTTTTACTCTGTTAACAGAAGAGTGGTTTATTGTTGCCAGCTTCAGCGTCCTCTCTGCTCTCACACTTTGTTACATGATCATCAGAGCCACTGCCAGCACCCCCACCGATGAGTGAGTATTGTAGATCTTTTTCAAGACTTTCAGAATGTCCTAGCATCCCTAAATACATTAACAAAGAGGAAATGTACCTACTGTCCATCAAGATTTGTGACATCAGTGTACTACACTTCTCTAAGAGTCATAGTGTTATGCAGGCTAAAAGTCTTTAAATGAGATTGATCAAATCATTATTTTATAATCAATTTATTTAGGTACATGTTATATATTTCCTAAACATAATGAGGTTGCTTTGTTTTTGTTTTTTACTATGTATATTTATCTTTTACAGCCTTAAGTTGGAATGAAGATGTTTTCTGGAGTCCTGAATTCTAAAATAGAAATGCATCCTGAAAAGCAAAGTTGCTGATTGCACTTCAAGTCCACCTCAAACACATGCAGAGTTAGTGTTAATAGAGCTAACTTTCACCTCTGTAGATGTGAGGATGTTCATAGGTTTTCACCGGATTATATTGCTGATTAACGTCTGTTTTACGCAATTGCTTTATTTAATAAGCTCTTTTTGTTTTTATTTTAGATGAATAGTGTTAAATGTTAAATGAATAGAAATATGTTAAATACATAGTAATGTTAAATGTGTTTTAAATGTGTGTTTTTTTTTTTTAAATACTTTGGTTTATCTTTGTCATGTAAACAAATTGTTCAAAGACATTTGTGTGTGTATTAAAATTGCTTTGTGCAAACAGCTTTGTTGTGCTGAATTGTCCAGTAAGTTAGTAGTTACTAGTACTAGTTTTATTCCTTGATACTGTTTTGATGCTTCGGTCTCCCTCAGTTTACCATGGTGAGACTCCTGAATCAATTGTTTACTTGCAGACGAGCCATGTCTATTAGACATACAGTATTGATTTGCTGCAGCATATTCTAGCTGTAAAGTTTATTTCAGCACTTCCTTACAGAACGTCAAGCTAAGAGCACTAAAAATACTGTAACATATCTATGAGGACAGGTTGTGTTTTGTAATAAGCCTAACCTTTAATGCATGAGGATAGAGATTGTGCAACTCAAGGTCAGGTATCGAGTCCTGTCCTCTTCGGCTCCAGTCCTGGAGGGCCAGTTTAAGTTGGAAACCTAAAAACATCTGAACAAGCTAATAAAGGATTACTTGCTGGAGTTAAGCATATTTTGCTTCATTGTTGTTAATGTATACATAATTAGGCCCCTGTCTTTAAGTCTGCAGTCGTTTGAATACAATTTAAAGGTACATTATGTAACTTTTGGCCCTCTGGTGGTAAAAAAAAAAAAAAAAAAAAAAACTGCACCATAGTGAATCAGGGCAAGACAAAAACACGTTTTTGAAAGTAGGATTGATGGTGTATTGTATTGAATTTAAATTTTGGCAATTTTGAACATAAAAATGACAATGTACCTTTGACACCGTGAATTTTCAGACATTGCAGTGTTATTTTAAGTAAATCAGTAAGGTTTTTATTTACCTATCTACTGTTGCATTATTTTTATACTCATACTGTGTATAATTAAATACTGTTTAATAATGCATAATTGAATGGAACGGCGCATACATACATTTGTGTTAACAGTTCATGCAGTTCAATAATTGCAATCTAGTCTACTGGACATAATATAAATAAAATAGAAAAACGTAGACCTATAAAATATACATGCCCATAAAATCCACTTAAATCAAGGAGCTGTATGATCACAAACTCTTCCATAAAGAACTGACTTCCACTGAGAAGGTTGATGGTAACTTGTCCAGTGTCAAGGACATAATAAGTGTTGATTGCCCGTAACGGACGACATTGATTTTGTGCTGAGATGAAATGTCAGATTTGAGCACAACCTTTATGCGGGAAGGTAAATAAGTATGTTCAGTCTGCAGGAGCAGAATCCTGAATATATTTTATTAACATTCTGCAGAATCATTCCTCCTTTCATCTTTCTCATTTTTATCTCCCTGTTGTACACAAAAACTACGATTAAACCCCATCATTTTTGTTGTTTGTCTGTTTGCAGGTGGTCATTTCTTCAACCGTAATTCTGTGTCTCCGCGCAGTGTAGATTATGAAATGGAGCTTCCAGACATCCAGGCATCACTGGACATGTACGACACCAACAACAAATCCTGAGGACATGCATCTCCTCCACCTCAAGTCCATTCCTCCATCGTCCTCCCCGACCCCAGACTATGGGGATCAACCTTTATGAGTGTGAAATGGAGTATTGACAGTGAACACACTGACTCTGGCGATAAACTCTACCACTGTAGAATGATCGGTCGCCTCAAGCGGATGTGATTGGACTATTGCACCATCATCAGCCTCACACTTTTACACTTATTTTTCTCTTATACTTTTTGAGAGACTATTTCAAATGACATCTTTTCACAGACGGCTTTGGGAAGTACCTCTTTTATTGTTCATTTCTCTGGTAGCCCCAAATGTCGTCTCAGCTGTTGTCTCATGTATGTAATTTGCTGACCGTTTTTACGTTCCAATGCTTATTATTGTTCCAGATGGGGAAAACTCTCTTGAGGACAGTCGTGAAAGCAGGCTTGGAAACTGAGCCTTTATAGAAGAGCTGTCTGCTTTGCATCTCTCAGTGCTTTGCATCTTTGTAGCTAAACAGTGTCTCAGATGCAAACCAAATCGTCTTTCATATGCTCAAATGCTGCAGCTTCACATATAGTGCTGGCCTGTTAGCACTCGAAAATCCTCGACAAATCACCGTTACTTCCTCGTAGAAATATACAGTATTTCTGTGTACATAGAATGAAAATGTTTGAAACATGTATTTAAAGAAAATCCTATGGAATACCTTCAGTGAATACTAATCAGTTCCAAGCAAGGGGACCTAATAAATAAATATATATATATATATAGTATTTGCATATTAGAATTCATACAGTATATATATATATCTCTCTCTCTCTCAATTTGTCTTTCCTGGATCGGATCTTGTCCGTGTCTGTCTTTTTTGTGTTCTCGTTTTCGGGGGATGGCATTGTGACCATAATGGGCTGCATTCACAGAAATCTTCATGTTGATTCTGCTTCAGATTTGTTTTATGTCATATAGTTGCAGTCAGGACAGGGCAGAAGCTCTACTCTGAGACACTCAGTGAGTAACGGCTCTTCTTTATGTGGGTCATGATAATGGGCTATATGTTACATACTGCCTCAGCATTAAACTTGTCATAATTGCCTATACTGCTGTCTTTCTTTGGGTGAGCTTTAAACTAAATACAACATGGATCAGTGTTATATTGTTTAATACATTATTATAGTATTTATTAATTGTTTATATTTGCTTTATTTTCAGTTTTCATTTTAGTTTCAGTTGTAGTAATTTAATGTGCTTTTGTCATTTTATTATATTCTAAATATGTATATTCAGCTCCTTTTAATCTAGTTTAAGCTTAATTAAGTTTAGTACTTCAACTTTTTTTTACTTCAGTTAGTTGCCAAGGCAAAAATTCTCATCTAATATGTATTTTTCTTATTATATTTCAGCTTCATAATGAAAAGCTTGTTTTATTTTTAGTTAACAATAAGAACACTGTCATGGATGGATGTATAAATGAGCTTAACTGGTGCTATTTGAGCTCAAGTCTGGATTGTGGGTCCTGTCCTCTTTGGAGTTTAAATACCCAGAACAAACGAGAAAGAAGAGTGAAGTAGATTTTTATTTAGGAACACTTAAGATGAATTATTATTATTATTGTTATTATTATTATTTATAGCAGTGGTAGAATAAAAAAAATGTTACATGTTACTAAATCACTTTAATAGGCCTAATTACAGGCAGCTTCAGAAAATAATTACATCAGGAGAATATATCATTCATTATGCCATCACATAGTACTTACTTTTATAATAACTGAGTTACATGGGCAACATTAAGTGTGTGACCTTTTAATTTCATGGAAAGCATTAAGAAAAAAAAGAATTTATTTTGAATATATAATTAGACGCCTCATAAACGCTATTGTATTAAATTCATCTAATACAATGCATTTAAGAGTTTAGTGTCTAGCCTTTTCGTCTGTGATTCCTTCAGTGCTTTGGTTCCGTTTTACATTTCAAGAGCCTGTCTGTGTCCCGCAAGTCCGCAACCATAGATTTGTAAGAGGGCGATCTCAGGTAATGTTTTCATCAGCCGCTAGAGGGCGATAGAGCGCTCTGCTCTACTTCTGCTGCAGGAAACTATCTACAGCAGAAGTGAAAGTTGCTAAAGAGTAACGTTACTGGAGGCTTTGTTAAACGTTTGTTTATGGTTCAGTTGAAATGGCGTTTACTTTAATATTTGTTGTTTTGATAATTTACTATGAACTGCTCACGGGATCCATCAGCGTCGAACTAAGTAGGAAATATCTGGACGAAGAACGACTGATGACTTTTCAGCGAGAAAATGAAAACAAGGAACTCTATCAGAGACTGATTAATTTCCAGGTATATTTAGTGGACTAACATTAATTTCTCACATTACAACGACAGCATTAAATCCGTATCATAAGAACTCATCCATCGACAATCGCTGCCTATGATTAAGAGACAATGGATGCGTCTCATAACCTAGTGAGCTGTCTAACTAGAGAGTATTTTCAGGCAACATAAGATGAGGAATCTCTCACAAATACAGCTTAATGCCCCTTGGATGCCCAGAAATGCTGTCTAGGTAGGCAGCTTAACTTACTCGTTTTTGAAGGCAGCCAATAACTAGACATGATTATTAAATATATTTAAATATTGGAATTATAAAGTAAATCTACAGTTAGTGAACATGTCTCAATACAGACTCTAGAATTTGAGTTTTATAGTATATGTGTGTGTGTGTATATATATATATATATATATATATATATATACACACACATATATATATATATATATAGGCAATGCCAGTAATTCCATTCTGTCATGTGATATATTTCCTCATGTGATTCAGATCTTACCTGTTGCAAAAGACACATTTGGTGATGTCTTGTTTTGTCACATTGTAGAGTTCCCTCAAGAGACAAGCCTTTCTGAACTCACAGTTGAAGAAATCAAACCATTCTGCCCGTTATGGCATCAACCAGTTCTCTGACTTCTCTCCGAAACAATTCAAAGGTGAGTATATGCAGGATAAGGATGCTTACAGATGGATTCACTTTTTATATAATGGCAACTGACCTGCCTCATTTGATTGTCAGAGCGATATCTCACAGCTTGGGCTGAGACGGCTCCAAAGTTTGACCCATCTAGGGCTGGATTTCAAATTAAGACGAATTATCCACCCAGGTTTGATTGGAGGGACCATGGAGTTGTCGGACCAGTACGAAACCAGGAGTCGGTAGGGTTTAGATGTTAAAGTCACCATGAAATCCAAATTGACAATTTTTATTTTTTAGGCAATATTGCAGTATTTGTTATAAATTATTTATCTGTGCCCATCATTATTATTATTATTTTAATTCATGCACTCATAATCTTTAATTAAAGTAACTTCCCCTCCCTTATGCAATGGCATCTCTTCTATTCTCTGATGATGTGTTTCCTGGCATGAGGGCGGGATCAACCTGTCACTCACATGAGATCACAGCAATAGCAAACCACAACCATCCAATCAATTACACATGGACAATATCAAGTCCCACCCTATATTATTTGAGAAGCTTTTCCACTTGGACATACGTCACAACAGGGAGGTTCTGTTCCGTGACGACTTTAGATCTGAACTTCACATTTTTTCACTCATGCATATACTCAAAGACTCAGAACATATGACTTTTTTATGTTTAGTCCGCATTTCTTTTTGCTCTTTCTTGCAGTGTGGAGGTTGCTGGGCCTTCAGTGTGGTGGAGGCCATTGAATCCGTGTCAGCTAAAGATGGTGGAAAACTACAGCAGCTCAGTGTGCAGCAGGTTATAGACTGCTCTTATGAAAACTATGGCTGTAATGGTGGATCCCCTGTTGAAGCTCTGTACTGGCTCATACAGGTGCTGTCATCTGTCTCTTTTTCTCATGATGATGTAACTGGGGAAATTGTATTATTTAAATTGATAATAATAGTGTATTCAACTACCATTCATTTTAATTGCTTTAACCAATGGTGTCGGATCCTGCTCCTTGCGGGCCAGTCTCCTGCAGAGTTCAGCTCCAGTCCAGTCCTAATTAAACACACCTTAACCAGCTAAGACCATCAAAGTCTTCAGAATTACCTGAAACTTCCAGGCATGTGTGTTGGAGCTGCACTCTGGACTGCAGGACTAGACACTCCTGCCTTTTACCAATAGTTTGTTATGCGAGGATTACATTTTAAAATATATTAAAGCAGTTCATTTAAATTGTAATAATATTTCTCAATATTTCGTTTTTTTTCTGTAATTTTGGTCAAATATATTCAGCCTTGGTGAGCATAAGAGACTTCTTTCAAAATCATTTAAAAAAGTTATTGCCCTGAACTTTGTGTAACAAGGCTATCCAAACGTTTTAGTAGTTATATTGTCATTTGGATCATATTCCCTAAATTTAGCAAACAAAACATAATTTTACAGCTGATGAAAAGCAGTAATTAAGTTGGTAAAAGTGCTGAAATGTATTGTGAAGTTCTAAGCTTTTAAATGACATCTGTTTTGTTTGTTTTTGTAACAAGCATTTTAATTAGGATTTTAATAAGGGTGTAATTAATTAGCTAGCCGCTCCATTTCTGAGGGTTAAAAAAGTTGTCGGTATCATCCACAACAAGCTGCTAATTAAATATGTCTGTTATCCTCCCAGAAGTTCCATAACTGGCGCATCTAATATCCTCCTTTGTATGTCCGTTTTATTTCAGACCAAATTGAAGTTAGTGAATCAGGCGGTGTATCCCTTCAAAGCCGTAGCTGGAAGCTGCCAGTACTTTCCTCGTTCTCATGATGGAGTGATGGTGAGGAATTACTCCGCTTATGACTTCAGGTAATAGATGCAGCGTGCAGATACCTTGAGCTTTACATCAACGGTCAGCTGTGCCAGTGCATTAAGCGCAGTGTAGACCTCGTGTACAATTAAATCATTTAAGGTTGAAGTTTGTTGGGATGTGGGCCAATGTTTTTTGTTTACTCATCTGTTCTTGTCAACTCTGTTTGCTACTCGGGGTCACTGACTGTACACTCACTAAGCTCACATACAGCTGGTCAAAAAACAAACGCAGCACTTCTGACCTGCGTTTCGGTGTTAACATTTATGTCAGATGTCACTGTCTTACATTGTGTTCTTTCTGTGACATGACATGATTTCTGTCCTAACCAACTGGGTCAACCGTTTTACTGGTTGCATGGTTTCCATTTCTGTCACAGCCTGCAGGGAAATCTCATGAATGCATTAAAGTGTTCAAAAGTAACAGTAAAGACAAAAAAAAAATCTGTTTTAAATAAATGCTGTACAATTTGGATGGATGGATTTATCATTACCCATATTCTGCAATGTAACGTCTGAACTAAGTAAACCTAGTAAGTACTGTATACATTGGGATTGATATGTTGTTCTAGTGTACATGAGGAGGTGATGATGAGTGTCCTGGTGGAGTCCGGGCCTCTTGTGGTCATTGTGGATGCCATCAGCTGGCAGGATTACATGGGCGGCATCATTCAGCACCACTGCTCCAGCCACAATGCCAACCATGCCGTACTGATCACCGGTTATGATACCACAGGTACACACACACACACACTCACACAGGCACGGGCGGTTAAACTCTCTTTACTTGTGCCTCAGAGCATATAAAGGTTCAGAGCGCTGGCCTTCACGGATTACGTCCTGTCAAGGGCACACAGTTGAGCCGACACTGGCAAATACTGGCTGTGTGCCAACATCCCAGAAAACTGCCTGATGTGTCTGCGGTATAATCAGCAAGCTGTCCGCGGCGTTTATACACTCCTTTGATTTGTTTTCTCCTGTTTGTTTACTAGTTTGAATTAAGTACTTGCAGTGTAAAGTAGAGAAATTGATGCACCATTAGCTTAAAACTGCAAACAATACATGAACGTTATTGTAATTAATCAGTTTGTCAAATATGTAATACTAGTGAGATGCTTTTTGGATTAGTTTGGATATAATAATAATGTTATTACTAAAAATAAATAGATCCATATTAATTACACAGTTTGACAGAAAACAGGGTCTAATTTTTAAATAAACACATCTTTATATCTGTATACTTTTTGTGTATACTCTTATTTACAAATATAAATCAGCACATATGTTAGAACATTACAGTACATTATGTTGACAGTACGAATGTATGAAGCCCACTAAAGAGACACGGTGATACGAACAAATATGAGATGGGATGAACCATTTTATTTCAAAACATTTGCGTTCCCCTGAGAAAGTTTGCGTTCGCTTGCAAAACTCTTTCGTTCTTTTGCGAAATATTTGCAACATAAATTTTTTCTTCCCATCTCATATTTTTTCCCCATCACCATGTCACTTTATGGGCTCCGTACAAATGTGTACTTAAAGTACCGTAACTTAAAACTGCAAACAATACATGAGCGTTATTGCAGTTAATCAGTTGCTTTTTGGGTTATTTTGGATATAAATGAAAAAAACTTTTGTTTCCATACCATTATAAGTGTATGCTATGTATTATGACTTTTTTGTAATTAATCATTTTCCATCTCAGGTGTATTATCTCTGATATGTCTTCATATTTTATCACAGGGGAAGTGCCATACTGGATAGTACGCAATTCATGGGGGACCTCATGGGGCGATAATGGATATGTTTACATCAAAATAGGGAACAACATGTGTGGTAGGTTTGTGTATGACCCACTTTTAATGCTTTTTTACTTTGTTGACAGTTTCCCAGACAAGTAATAAACACAATGCATCCTGCTGCAGGGAGACATTGTGTGCATTCATAAATATTCATGAAGTGTTGGACGTTGGCAAACACTCAAAACTGTCTGCAATGTAAAAATACAATCATAAATTCCTAGTTTTAATTCATATCAGATCATTTGTAAATGATGTAGTGAGCTTATTTTTCGATTGTGATCTTTTGTCAATTACTTTGACTTTACGCAATGTCAGATGAGAATCAACAGCCACTCTTTTTTTCTTTTTTTTTTCTTTTTTCTAGGAATTGCTGACAATGTTGCTGCTGTTTTTGTGTAATTGTCAATAATCTTTTGTACTTCCGTGATAAGACCGTGGCAGATCACCATTTTAAAATATCAGCCTCAGGACGGAAATCCTCCTGTGTAGCTGATGAGGAGACTGTAAAAATTCTCAAGTAACAAATCCTGTTGCCTCGCGAATGCAGAGCAAGTACGCTGCTATTTGAGCTAATACATCATATTCCTAATCCCAGTCACTGTAGCCCAAAATAATGAGTCCGAGCTGGATTTTGTTTTAGTTACGAAACGCACACTAGCTAGATCTGTCTTTAAGAATGTTTTAATCTTCAGAAAACACTGTTAGTAAGTATAAGTACACAACTGAACTGAACGCTTACTGTATTGTGACATTGCACTGAGGTTGGACACACAAGTGAACTCATCTGAGAAAAATGTGAACATTTGTATTATATTTTGTGAATACTAATTACAGCCTTTAATCTGTAAGTGATTATCACTACAGTACATTATGTACTAGATATTTAGAATTGATCTGCTTTTATACACATTTGTAACTACAAACTTGGTTACACTTTAATAAGGTGTCCTTGTTACAGTAAATAAGTACTGAGTAATATTAATTTAACACCTATATTTAGGGTTAGGTTTAGGGTTAGTTGCTTGTAATTATGTATAATTTGCTGTTACTATTACTATAGTAAATAAATGTAAGATGTGTTACAAGGAAACTACAATAGAGTGTTAACCAAAGTTTACTTTTTATTGTTTTTAGCAATTGTGGTTGCATTTTATGAATAATCTGACATGTTTACTGATATTAAATAAACTTGTATACTATTCAAGTACACATTTTGACAGAAAACGTCTATTTTTTCCAAATAAACAAGAAATATCATAATATCTGTATGTGTATGCTCTTTATTTACAAAATATAAATCAGTTAACTACACATATGTGATGCGATCTGGGAAAAACCATCACATGATGAAAATTTAATTATTACAGGTTTTGATACCATAAATCTGTTTTTATTTCTTTCATCGTTTGTCGGTAACAAAAGTTATGGTTATCACGTCGGCTGATCGCTATGATTTTCAGGAACGGAATTTTGAGGAAAAACAGGTTTAATTAACTGTCACTGCTGCTAGTGGGACGATTGGCGCTCTTTTTTATTGACTTTTTTCATATTACATATTTTAGTAATCATCATAGATTAGGTATCATTCAAAAGCTTACGAACTCAAAATTCATTCTGTGAAAACCGTTTTGAAATTGGACGATTGAGAGGCGAGCAAGATCTTTTAAGCGAGCTACTTCAGATTCCGTTGTTCTCTTACGCTCCGCATCTCACGATATAGCGTTGGATTAAAAAAAAAAACTTGCGTGCAGCTGTAGTTTACACAGGACTGGCGGGAAAAGTGCATTGATATACCTTTATTCTAGATGTTATATGGTTTATTTTGATAGGTGAACTGCCTTTGTAGTGGGTTTTTTTCTCACCTCCGCAGTACGTGTTCAGATAGCACACACTTACGTCTGCAAGATGTCTGTTAAAGATCACTTCATCTGTTTACTAACATCTGATAGACATCTTTAAGATATCAGTTTAACATACATTCTAAATCATTACATCGTAAAGACATCTTCTAAACGTCTATTTGACATCTGACAGGAAACGTCCTATAGGCGTATTGCAGATGAGCAAACACTCTAAAAAATATATCTTCCAGATGTAAACACACACATCAAATAGACATCTCTGTGATGTGCGTGTGCTATCGGGTCTTTTCAGCTTGCCACCATACTGAAAACGTAAGTTACCAGCGCGACATCTGACAGGTTTTGCCAGATCGCATCACAGATGTTAGAATATTACATTATATTGACAGTATATAAACAAGTGCAATAACAGCGTCACTGATTTTATTTTTGTTGACGCTGTCTTACAATTCCGTTTGTGAACACCTGTAAAATCAGCACAGCTTTGTAGCCTCTCATTCTAACATTTAAAAAGACTTTAGTGACAAACGTTGGTGATGGGAGACTTGTGAGGTTTGAAGCTTTTTCTTCTTCTGTACTCTGTAAATGCTGTTCATCCTTCCCTCATCCTCCATCTGTTTAGTCTGAGTCATCACTGCTGCAGTAGGAGCTGTCGCAGCATTCGGCCGTGTACAGGAAGCTGTGCTCACTCGGGTCCAGCTTAGGTACCCACTCCCTCGGAACCAGGAAAGTGGCCAGGTTAAACAGATCCACAAACACCTTGTAGCGATCACTGGCAGAACATAGTCAGGTTCATGAATAGGCATATCAATACATAGGCTATACTTGTGTTTGAGTGGTTCGTCTCCAGGAGATGGCTTGCATATTGCTGCCAATTCACATTTCATTTAGCATTATGTTTCACATGGATAATTCCAGCAGATGCAGAGTGCTTCATCTGGATTTGTCCCAGATTATTTGGCCTACCTGACAGTGGAGCGCAGGTACTGATAGCCTGAAGAGCCTCCTGTGCCGCCTTTACTGCCAATCATCCTGTGCACCATACACACGTGGTTGTCTAGGGGGAAATTCGGGTATAAATTATGCAGGAAGTAAAAAATGAATGCATTATTGATATGCAGAAGAAAACCTTTTGTTCAGTGTTGACACGCTTCTAAGAGGCTTTGCCCTACAGGGTGTTTAAGGTCAGATTTATTTGCAGTTCTAAAGCTGTTTTCAGAGGTGTCACATACATCTCCATTTTGTCATGAGGGTGTCGATGTCCATCAATGATGTCAGGAGTTGGAAAGGAACCTGAAATCGAGGCTCTTCTCTGAGAACAGACGGTGAGAAGTTGGTGAGTAGATTTTTGTTCTTCATCAAGCGATCAAAAGGAAATGAACCATGGTATTCTTTGAAGTACCATTGGATAATCTCTCTCTCTATATATATATATATATATATATAATTAAATACAATGACATCAAGAAATATATCAATAAATACCATGTTATTACTGATTACTTATCCGATACCATCACTGTACCAGATCTGGTTTTGAAAGAATATTTGTAAATATTAAGGAACATTTGTAACATTTACAATAATCTGAAATGTTTCTTGGGCATCAAATCAGCATATTAGAATGATTTCTGAAGGATCATGTGACACTGTAGCCTGTGAAAACCCAGACAACTTCCGGCAAATTTAGATTTGCTCTGAAAGTTAGTCTGGCAAAGAGCTCATTCAAGCCCATTTCCAATCCGTCGAAATCGCGGCACCAATCAAAAACGTTGGGGCGGGCTTTACACGATGACGACAGCGCTGGGATTTTGAAGCAGATTTTGTAGCCTACATTACAAGATGGATGCCGCCGTCGAACACCACTCGTTCGAATCAGCGATCGTTCGAATCGCGTCTGTTTTAAGCGATTTGAACGTTTCCTTTTTGTTAAAAACCGAGCAAAGAACAACACTCAGAGAAACACAGAGTATTTCACAATGTTTCTCCGCCGCTCTGCATACGTCATCTCCTTCATCGCTCTGATTGGGTTTAGGTCTATCCGCGACCTCCGTTGGTGACGCCCCTCTGGAAATGATTTGTCTATGACGCTTTGCCAGACCATAACTCAGTTACAACTGAGAATGGTCTGGTTTTAACCAGGCTAGTGACACTGAAGACTGGAGTAATAATGCTGAAAATTCAGCTTTGACATACATCAGGAAAAAAAAATACATTTTCAAATATATGCAATTGTTATTTTAAATTACTGTATTTTTGATCAAATAAATTCAAGTATTGAATGATTGTGTATACAACATAACATTTACTTTGAAGTTGAATCGATCTCTTTTTGGATAGAACAGCATCTTAGTACTAAATTAGCAGGTCCTCTTAGACGTACCTGTAGAAGTATATCATCAGGGCTCCCTGCAGTGCTTTATAGGACAGCCTCCTCTGTCCTGCACAGACAGAACAACATATCCCACTGTAACTGCTAGTGGATGTGGCACTTGACATTGACACTGTACACACGAGAGGTTTGCTGACCGGTGCTTAGTAAGTGATCATGTCTTCTCTCATCAAAGAGCGATGAGAAAATATCTTTCTGCTTAATGAGCTCGGCCATCATCTCCTCTTTCATCTCCGAGGCTGGTTTTTGCTATTAAGAAGAAACATGAGTTATCACTTAAAACTTCGATTTGAGAACTGCACAGAATTATCCAGGGATCCTCCACAAACCTCTATATTTTCTTTCTCTCTCCTGAGCCCCTCGAAAATATTGGCTTCCAGTTTCCCCCCAAAATTGAAGCCATCTTCCTCCAAACCAGGCGTTCTCTCCAGCCATTGCTGAAAAGTATTGATTGCTTATGAGAAATGTTAAACGCCAGATTAATCCTGACTTGATATATAAATTGTCCATGTAACCACTATTCCTCTCTGAATACCAATAACCCACAAAGAAGTCCAGTAAGTGTTGAATTTCCCCGATTACGTTGATTAATACAGTATTCATGGCTGATCTTATAATGTGATTTCCCAGGTTTACCTCCACTAACTGAAGAAGCGTGGGCTCCTGCTCTGAGTGGAGGAGCAGCTCATTTTCCTGGTCACGGAAATTATCCCGGTAATGCCTTCTGTTGTAGGGGACCCTCTGGTTTTGTGGGACCCCAATCTTGTTTTCCAGCAGTCGAAACTGCAGACTCTGGAAGCCCGAAGCCGGCGCGAGATATTCCCTGTGCACAAAAACACACAGATCAATCCAGCTAAATACAATTATGCTAAACTGCCATTGACTTTGATTTAACAAATTAGTGCCATCTAATGCTTATTTACTGAGTTAGCTATATCCAGTCTCTTGAGTGTTAGTACATTTCCAACAGCAATTTTGCTCAACCAGTGCTGTTATAGGAAATGTAAAACTTGTTTTCAGGAATTGCTTTTCATTGTCATAATGAGAAATATATAAACCTTACCTGAAGTCGTAGAAGTCTAAGGCAGTCATGGTTTCCAGAACAGAGAACTGGTCGAGCAACAGTCTGAATATCATCACAACCCTTTGGATACGAGTGTTGACTTTGAGCATGTTTCGCTCGTCACGTACCTGAGGAAAAAGCAGTACAGTTAGTCTTTATAAAGTCCCTGAGACAGGACATTTAACTATAGAGAAGTATCTTAAACTAGACTGAAGGTGGCAGCCTCATGCTGCAGTGTGCATTCTTTCTTTCAACTGAACTACATATATCATAAAACTGAAGGCTCGGGCTGTTTATCATTGTCCAAAAGGCCCACAAACGATAAATGAACTGAGTTTTCCATTAGAAGCATGCATATGCGCCGCTTTGACAAGTATCCCAAAAATCCTTATAAAACCCTAGCATATACAGTATAGCATCAAAAGGGGTATATATAAAAAAAAAACATTTGCATGACCGGTTTACCATTAATACTTTTATTCAGCAAGGACACATTAAATTGATCAAAAGCAACAGGAAAGGCATTTAGAATGTTTTAGAGATTTCTATTCCAAATAAATGCTGATCTTAAAAAAAAAACAAGTATTACAGTTTCCACAAAAAATATTAAGCAGCACACCGTTCTGTTTTCAATATTGATTATAAGAAATGATTCTTGAGCACTAAATCAGCATATTAGAATGATTTCTGAAGGATCGTGTGACACTGAAGACTGGAGTAATGATGCTTTGCCATCACATGAGTAAATACCACTAAAATATATTCAAATAGAATTTTACTGTATTTATTTGATCAAATAAATGCAGCCTTGGTGAGCAGAAGAGACCCTTTCAAAAACATGACCCCAAACTTTTGAATGGTTTTGTACGTGATGCAGTATAGCACAAAATATCGGATAATAATATTCAAATATTTGCCCTGATTTTGTCTGAGCTATTGAGCTGACTTAGTGTTTTATTTTCAGATGTTTATGTAAATCATTCATCATCTCTTGCTAATCTCTTTTTTGTTCCCTGTCAGCCTGAACCTTCATTGGATGTAATATTCTCATATAGATATTCTCTATAACACATTTTTAATAGGTGGCTTATTAAATGTTAATCTTATTACATTCATTAAAAGCAAGTCCATTCAAGTTTGGAGAAAAATGGAGCTAAATCTGATAACTGTAGCTGTTCATGACCCGCTAACACAAATCTTGTTTGTATTTGGGCAACTCACATGTCCACTGATGAAGATTTCTCTCACCGAGTCCAGCTCCCACAGAACTTGTTTAAACCACAGTTCATATGCTGCGACAGAAGGAACAAGTTAATCATTTCTTCAGGTTACATATGAAAAGTCATTACGCTTCGCGGTAAATGCACAGAAGTGCAGTGACATTGGTCTCTGGGCTTCTCTAATGAACCTTTATGACACACTGTATGAAAAAAGCATGTATTTATGGATAATGTATGTATGGATTATGTGTGTTTGTGTGACTGTGGTGGATTCTGGATTGTAGACGATTGTTCACATGATGTGGCGGGTTACATTCAGCTTTGAGCTTTTGATTTAGTCTTGCCTATTTTTGGTTGCAGTGAAACTTGTCAACATTCAGCGTTTAAACAAGGAAATGAGCTTTTGTTTCTGTCGTGCTTTGGGAGCGTTCATTGGAGAGAGGCTGAAGACTGATTTGCCCAAAGGCTGTTTAGCTTTTGTGTGCCTCACCTTGATGTGTGACGATAAACAGATGTTCGTCATGGATCTTGTTTCCCTTCAGCTCACTTTGAAGCATCTGAGATGTCACTATTTTATCCAGCTGGGGATGAGAGAACATTTTGTTTCATGATAAGCAAGCCAAAAAAGTCTGTAATAACCAAACTCAGTGTGTCTATTTAAAATAGAACATAAAAAACGAACTACATCACTGTTTGCCATTACAATCTGAGATGCATGTAATTTGATTCCAGCATTTATTCATTTGGAAACCTAGAAAGAATCACATGGTGTTCTGATCGCAAATACACTTTAGATTCGAGGACTGCTCACCAATTAATCATGAACTATTTTAGGATAAGCTATGCTTTATGCTTATTAAAATGTATGAAAATGTCATTAATATGCATGAGTTAATGTGAAGTTTACCTGCAGATAGTCACCATAGATAAGACCTCCTTTGCTTGCCTTGTTAATTCCAGATTGAGAATCATCATTCTCATCTTCTTTCAGATGCTGCTTACTAGCTGACCTGTATTTCCATCAAACACATTATCATAAAACACAGAAACATTAGTGTGCAACATTCAGCGTAGGTTTGTGTTCTAACTGATTTCAGATATGGTAGTGATGATATGTGTCTTTGGGATTAGCTGTATAATCTCAAATATCTAAAAATGTTGAAAGCTGTAAATACATACAAGAATTTCTTCTGAAAATATGGACATCCACTCATGGCTGAAATGATAATATGTCAAGCTGGACTGCTTTCTTTTACTCAACTTTTAACTGTCAGTTCTCAAGGATGTCCACGCATTTTATAACTTTTCCCCACATGCTGACTGACCAATCATCTTTAGATCCATCCCACCTCCCTTCTGGCCATGTTCACCCCGGCCGACATGTTGTACTTTGTCTTGTTCTTATCTTAGGTGAAATCGAACTGAAACAGGTGCATTGAAACAGAACTTGATAACATTATGAGTAGGGCATTTGTACATAAATTGAACAAATGTGGGATCACGTCAAAGGGTTTAGATTGACTTAGGCAGTAGAATTTCAAGAGCATTCCTATTTTTACTGCCATTAAGAAAGACTGAATTACACCTTGTTTTGCCCCTGAACAGCCCTTTTACATAGTTTTACAATATTTTTCATTTACCTTTTGTGTTTACTATGTGCATTTGTCATTTTTAACAGTATAATAAAACTAAATATTTTAGTTTCAGTTTTAGTAATTGATGTCCTGTTGTAATTTATTATTATTATGACCACCATTATTATTATTTCAGTTAGTTACCAAGATAATATTTCTATTTTTTTGTTTAAGTTTTTCATCTAATATTTATATTTTATTTTATTTCAGCTTTATTTCAATTAACAAAAATTTAAATATAAAAAAATTATATTATATTAAAAATTATATATATATAAAAAAAAAATCAATTCTGGAATCAGATATAGCCTAGTAAAGGTCAGGAATCAGATACTTGCAATAAAATTTAAATTGTCATTCTGCTTATTGTTTCCTGTGTGTGTGTGTGTGTGTGTTTCCAAATACACACAAACTATGTTAAAATATTCTCGTAAACAGTCGGTTTTGTCTTAAGTGAACGTAAACAGTTGAGAAAGAAAATGCTGTGTAACAGTATATTGGATCTGCACGTTAGGTCTTAAAGTGACAGCAGCCTAATATAGTCTGTCATAAAGGTTAATCAGAGAACAAAAGAAAAAGAAAATCACTCATTGATCTTGACTGAATAGCATAACTTTAATAAGGATTAATCTATATTTGATCTATAAAAAGAAAACTATGCAGTTATTTTACATTTGATTTCAATTTCTGTACTTGACAGAGATGTAAAGTCCAGGGGTCAGAAAGTAAAAGTCCCATGAACTCAGCCAGCTGATTTCATTAATTAGTTCTATCTCCTGAGAAACTGTGCTAATTAGCATATCCAGGTGATTGGAACAAAATACTGAGGAGGACTTTTACTTTCTGAACCTGGACTTTACACCTCTGGTACTTGAACAGTTGTGTTTATTTGTGCCATTGATAATTTGTTTATTAGTTCTTATTTTATTACTGACTGTTTACTTGTCTTTAATAATGTTTGAAATGTATACAAGTTAGTCCAGTTGTTTTTGCCGTGGTATTTTGGTTAAAAAGTTCCTTGTGTAAATGTTCTTTGGGCTGTTGATTTTTGTTCATGGAATTCAGCTATTTGCCGAAAGACACAGAATAAATATGTTTGATATCTAAATGTTTGACTTTTTTTTTTTTTTATCTTACTGGAATGGAAACTGGGATTTGATTAGAATCGGAATCAATAAGAATCAGAATTGATAGACAGAATCAGAATGTGAATTGCTAAAATTCAAACGACCCAACCCTGATGTGAAATATATTCTATTGTATGATATTTTCTTATCAAGTTTTATGTAGTGGTGCTTGCCACACTAAATTTGGTTCTGTTAATGACAATGTTTGATGTCAGTCCTGTTAAATAAATCATCTGCTCACACTCTCCATTGTTCTTCTGTGATGCTTTTGGATTTTTGAAGATCAAATTCTGTGTGTAATGGATGCAGAAGTGAAGTTTCGAACAATGGCATTCAACATGAAATGCAAGTCATGTGACATTTGATTTGTTCTCATAAATTATTTCATAGTTGAGTCATGTATGTCTGCGTTATCTTGGAAAAGCTAATATTGGAGAGAGTCTAATATATATTTAAACTCTTTATAGAGTCTTTGATGATCTGCCTATGTGTTGTGTGTAAATATACATGCTTTTTAGCTGAACTGTGGGTGATAGGTGAACTCGGCTAGCCAGAACAGATTGTGAAAGGTTAGAGGGTTTGGAATGGCAGTCAGGGGACCGTGTGTGTGTGTGTGTGTGTGTGTGTGAGACAGACAGCAGGCTTGTCTTTGTCTTGTGTCCTTGTAAACACACTGCTCGCTCGGGCGCCAGAGTTTGCTGATATTGAGCGGTCTGTGACAAGGATTGGGCGTCACTGTCTTCACACCTTTTGAGAAGAGTTGGCTAATCCATCAAATCTGCCACTTGAGGCAAAAGCAACAACAATGGCTGTTGGAGACGACACTATGTGCAATCGGGTGACCTTCATAAACCAGTGTTATTTTAGGGATTCATTAAAACTGAGTGCGAATAAGCTCAAATGTAAAATGAACCAACCCATTGGGAAGTATATGTTTGCTGGGACTTGATTGTGCATAAATGTTGTGTTTGAGGAGTGTTAATGAGGAGTCGGGGCTGAACAGCATGGTGCATCTCGGATTTAAGCAGAAAACAGAGACCATGGCTAATACGGGTGAAACCAGGGAAGGTTTTTCCTCAGTGCATTTGCATATCATTAGCATGCACTGCACTAAAACAACACAGTGGTGTTGGTGGCATCATCAGACCTTGCCTCGCTCACTCTTGCGTAGTAAATATGATGGCAATTTCCTATAGGAAGTCCACTGTGTCTCTTAAATATAAAATTAAGTCCACAATGCTTATTATTAAAATCATTTATGCCTTTATGCATTCCATTAAATGGGCCTTCATCCCAGCTTCAATTAATTTGTTTGAGAATGGGGGTTTGTTACGTGCCTCTCTAGCTTTCTAGTAGAATATATTTGCAGTCGTGGGACCCGCAGAAAGCTCCAGCTCAAAAGGGGCTTTATGTAATGCCTCACTTAAAAAAAAAAGAACAGCTGTGTTATGTAATCTCATGTTCCACTTTACCCTCTTGCTATAGAATTGATAAAGTTCATGCTGTATTTATTTGTAGTTGTTCACAGTCATGAATGGGGTTCAGATGCTTACATAAAAGAAAAGTGAAAGAAAAAGATATATATATATATATATATATATATATATATATATATATATATATATATATATATATATATATAATGTACGTGATGTAAGGAATAATTGCTAAATTTGGAATTGCATACTAGGATACTCTTACTATTTCTGCTAAATCATGCAAATAAATTGTGTTTCTGTAGTATACTATTCCTAGCAATGTCTTCATGCCTGGGTTTATTTTGCTGTAATGATCAACTGACTGTACATTATCCCGCATATTGGCTATTGTTCAAATAAATGAATACTTGGCCATGAAATAGTGCTTGTGATAATTTTATAATTTTATCTGGATACTTTTTAAATCTTCCATCAAGAAAAAAGTAGTTCACTAGTACATTGTACACATTAACTTAAAATAGTAATACAACAACTAGAATGTGCACCAATACTATTAGTTACAGTGCAATGCCCGTGCAAAATCAGTTTTTGTGTGTTTTTAGTAATTGTTGGTTTGGTATGTTATGTTTGAGTTACTGAATAGCCTAGGCTACTATTACACAGGAGCCTAAACTCTGAGAAAACGATAACGTTAAGCGCACCAATATAAAATATAATATTCAGAATTAAACAGTGTAGCTGACTTACAGATTCAGTTAAATTGCTACTTTAAAAAAAATTAATCGATACTTTAAAAAAAAATTAATTGCTACTTTTTTTTTAAAAGAATCGATACTTTTTCAAAAGTGAATCGCTACTTTTTAAAAAATGAATTGCTACTTTTTCAAGTGAATCGATACTTTTTCCAAAAAAAGAATCGCTACTTTTTCGAAAGTGAATCGCTACTTTTTCAAAAAAGAATCGATACTTTTTCAAAAAGAATCGCTACTTTTCAAAAAGGATCGCTACTTTTTTCAAAAGGAATCACTACTTTTTCAAAAAGAATCGCTACTTTATTCAAAAAGAATCACTACTTTTTCAAAAAGAATCGCTACTTATTCTAAAAGAATAGCTACTTTTTTCAAAAAGAATCGCTACTTTTTCAAAAAGGATCGCTACTTTTTTCAAAAAGAATCGCTACTTTATTCAAAAAGAATTGCTACTTATTAAAAAAGAATCGCTACTATTTTCAAAAAGAATCGCTACTTTTTCAAAAAGAATTGCTACATTTTCAAAAAGAATCGCTACTTTTTCAAAAATCGCTACTCTTTTAAAAAAGAATCGCTACTTTTTCAGAAAAGAATCGCTACTTTTTTCAAAAAGAATAATGTAAAAAAAATGATAATGTAACAAATGTATAATAACAATGTAATAACTGTATAATTATATTGAAATAAACATATAATAACACTAATGTATAATTACATTGTAATAAATGTATAATAAGACTAACAAATGTATAATTACATTTTTTACACTACTTTTTCAAAAAGAATCGCTACTATTTTCAAAAAGAATTGCTACTTTTTTCAAAAAGAATCTCTACTTTTTTCAAAAAGTGCTACTTTTTAAAAAATGTAACAAAATAATAATGTAATAAATGTATAATAACACTAATAAATGTATAATTACATTGTAATAAACGTATACTAACACTGTAATATATAATTACATTGAAATAAACATAATTACATTGTAATAAATGTATAATAACACTAATAAAATGTATAATTACATTGTAATAAACGTATAGGCCTAATTACATTGTAATAAATGTATAATAACTAGGGATGGGCATTTTTCAAAAATAATGCATTCGAATATTCGGGCTCATAGAAATCGAATATTCGAATATTCGTTTAGCCTATTTAAATGACATTTAACGAAAAAGACGTTATTTTTTAAGTACATTTTTCAAAAAGCTTTTGTCACCATTTCTTAACCAGCTTACGATTAGGCAATGCACAACAAGCTTACAATATATGTTAAAGTTTTCTTTTAGTTGAAAACATTAAACAGTTGGCCTATGTGTAAACAAAATATAAATAACAAAAGGATTTAAGTTCAAGCAGCGCGAGCGGAAAAAAACGCCTAATAAAGCAGAGTAGCAGACTGCGCCAGATATCGAACAGAACGTACACACACACTCGAGTCAGCATGATTATCGTGTATATTGTTTCACGTTTATGTTGAGAAAAACAATAATGTCCACATGCAGGGGCGCCGCCAGCAATTTAGTGCTATGCTCGAGTGAGAAAACGCGCTGCACTGACAGACGATTCAGAGACACAAACGGTCACGGTGTTATAAGTTTCTAACAGCACTTTGCGTTTTCTGTTCTTAAACGTGTCTCTCTCAATGAAACTTAAGGGAAGTATATGTCTAAAAAAATAATTTTGCTATTAGATAAGTTATCATCTCTCGGATCACGCGCGCTACAGCTGCGCTTACCTGCAGTCGTAGTGATGGACAGCTGTCTTTCCTCAGTCGCCTGCTGTTTGGATTTCATGTGATTTCTCATTGTGTTGATGATATTATAACTCAGATTAATTAATTCATTTGATCAAAAGTCATTCCCTTCTGTAAGATCATTTAGTAACATAATTTTCAACTAGTAGTCTAATTCCAAACTTCGCGAGGCAGACGACGACGACATTATGTGATCAAATACAAACAACTTGTTAAACACGCACCACAGCGCCACCCAGAGGATTTAGTTATAACTGCGAGTTAGTGCTTGGGATTTATCAGGGATTAACTGCATTTACGGCCAGCAAAGCATTTAGGCTACGGCTTCATAAATTCGATAAAATTCGAATAGTATTTTATTTTTCGAATAATAATTACAGATCGAATATTCGAAAATTCGAATATTCGTGCACATCCCTAATAATAACACTGTAATAAATGTATAATTACATTGTAATAAATTATAATAAGACTGTAACAAATGTATAATTACATTTTTTACACTACTTTTTTCAAAAAGAATCGCTACTTTTTCAAAAAGAATCGCTACTTTTTCCAAAAAGAATAATGTAACAAAATAATAATGAATAAGACTGTAACAAATGTATAATGACATTTTTTACACTACTTTTTTCAAAAAGAATCGCTACTTTCCCAAAAAGAATCGCTACTTTTTCAAAAAGAACCACTACTTTTTTTTAAAATCGCTACTTTTTCAAAAAGAATAATGTAACAAAATAATAATGTATAAGACTGTAACAAATGTATAATTACATTTTTTACACTACTTTTTTCAAAAAGAATCGATACTTTTTCAAAAAGTTTTGCTACTTTTTTCAAAAAGTATCGCTACTTTTTTCAAAAAGAATCGCTAATTTTTTCAAAAAGAATCGCTAATTTTTTCAAAAAGAATTGCTACTTTTTTCAAAAAGAATTGCTATTTTTTTCAAAAAGAATCGCTACTTTTTCAAAAAGAATCGCTACTTTTTCAAAAAGAATCGCTACTTTTTCTAAAAGAATCGCTACTTTTTCAAAAATAATCGCAACTTTTTTCAAAAGAATTGCTACTTTTTCAAAAACAATCGCTACTTTTTTCAAAAAGAATCGCTACTTTTTCAAAAACAACCAGTTTTGGCTTATAAATGACACAAGAAATAACATTCGTTGTATAGATACGCACTTTCATGAGACTGTGTTGGAGAAGACTGTTTGGCCAAACTTACTACGTCTAAACGGTACAACACAGTCTCCCCTGGTGTCTGCCCTAGTTGCCCTGCCACTGCTGTTCTTCTGTTGTATAAATTCACCCAGTGGTGGATGTGCAAGCCCATGTAATATTTAAAAAATGAGGCAGGCATCTAGATAATGTAAGAAACTGTTAAAATTGAATAGGTTGTATTTAGTAGTGATATGGCAGTGGGCATAGTTGATTGGTTTTTGATCTAATATTTTTAAAGTTTGTTTATAAAGGGTTTCTATTGGTTTAAGAGTTGTAATGTTTGCTTGTGACCAGCTTGTGAAACAGTATGATATGTGAGAAAAAATCATGGCATGCATAAAAAGTTTGGCCGCCTCTGTGGTTAGGTATGGCCTTATGTGTTTAAAGTTAGCCAGATTATATCTGACGGTATTAGCCACCTTTTCAACATGCTTTTTAAAAGTTAAGTTAGAATCTAAAATAATGCAGAGGTATTTAAATTCGGACACAACTATAAGTTTGGTTGTGGGGGCGTGCACCTGAGACGCATCTCTCTGTAGGCAAGGGCGTGGTTAGCTGGTACCCTCTTACAGGGACGGACTGGGGCTAAAAAACAGCCCTGGAGTTTCTCCCAAATAGGCCCATCATCCAGCCATTCGCCCCTAGCCACTAGGATGTCCTGATACTATGCCACAGTACTGTAACCTATATCAGACAAGGTATTCACAGCAAGTAATATCTCAAAAACAATGATGACAATTGGGGTTTTGTTTATTAATGAAGCCTCAGTCTTCAAATAAAAACAAAAAAAATGTACAATGCCATTACATCTGCATTGAAAATAAAATACAAATAATGAAATGTCACTGGCTACAGAAACCCTAATTACACAAACTTGTAATTATAAAACATTTAGTTACTATATACCAGGGGTCTCCAACCTTTTTGTGTGTGAGGGCTACCTTAAGGGATAAAATAATCAAGAAGGGCTATACTCAAAAAATTTTATTATACATATAACATGGTGGTGTTTTTTTACCTTACCTTTACCTTTACCTTTACTTTTAACTTTAACTTTTTTATTTTTCACCATCATATGCGAAATAATAAAATATCTTGATATTCTGGTTCAACAATTGGTGAAGAATTTGTAATATATATATATATATATATATATATATATATATATATATATATTATTCTCTAAAAACCTATTGTAGCATAAACATTTAGTATAAATATTTAATGCAAAATAAATAAATAAACTGCCATAACTTCTAAACAAAAACATTACTGCATTACATTTAATAGCCTACATTTATAGGCCTACATGACTATTAATATAACAGCATTTTTAATATGAATACAGGCACATTTCTGCCAAAAAAGTTTGTTTTACTAAGTTACAGTTAATTCATAAGTTGTGGAGTGAAATGTCTTCTAACTGGTTTGTTCTTGGAACAATTCACCTGTTTTTTTGCGTCAAGATGTTGAGAATATCAGCGCTGTTTAATCTGGCTTTTAACTAGCTTAAATCACAGCCATCTGTGGGTTTATAATAGAGATAGAGAATTCTGCGCTGAATTGAAATGCTTCTCAGTGGATCGCGCAACTCTGTGTAATAATGTTTGCGTGATCGAGATCAGTCCGCACAGCTGCTTCGGCCGCGATCGCAGTTTTTTTGGGCCGAGCTGATAATGCTCCGCGCTGGCATCCAACTTAAAGGTGCATTGCTGCCACCTACAGTACTGGAGTGTGAAACAGATTAGTGGGGGGAAAAAACAGGTTATGACTGTGTGTGTGGCGGGTGGTGGGCCGTTCTGTGATACTCCAGATCACACAGATGGCCAGTCCGCCCCTGCCCTCTTACGTCACAGGGCACCACAACACCACAGGGAACATTCAACTGCAGTAGCCACCGTTCAACCTGAAGAGGGCAGCACTCAGACGTTTTTACACCATATATTGTAGAATTAACACTTTATACCCAAATGTCAAACAAATTACTTGAATCAACGAACAGCATTAATAAAGCCCCAGTCTTACAGATCATTGACTAAAAAAATTGTTTTAGGGTTTAGTTACCCTTTAAACAGGGTTCTGTTTACACTTTAAAACATTTGATAGACAAAAATGTTACGTTTTTTTTTTTTTATATAATGTTACAGCGACTAGCTTAACGCGAGCTGTGTAAGGTTAGTAAGTTAACTCAGCTTAAGTGTAAATGCATGGTGAATTCAGTGTTTGTCTTGTTAGACTTATTTATTAGTTTGTGGAAGCCGAACAAAAGCAATTAGTTTTATGAATGTTAACGTTAATCGTAGCTTCACATTCCTTGCAGTTTGCAGTGAAACATTTTTTATGTTGAATTTACTTAA
Source organism: Rhinichthys klamathensis goyatoka (assembly GCF_029890125.1). NCBI lineage: Eukaryota > Metazoa > Chordata > Actinopteri > Cypriniformes > Leuciscidae > Rhinichthys > Rhinichthys klamathensis. Next base: position 2,073,362 of record NW_026606714.1, on the reverse strand, counting down.
TGTTATTATGTCAAGTGGTTGCACAAAATAAATGTATCTAAATCCAGATATATTTTTTAAGTTGAGTGTATTAATTTCTTTCAGTAATTTCAGATTAATTATATTCATAATTTCAGCTAAACTATTTTGAGTAGATTTTGCTAATTTTTTTTTTATGTTCAGTGCACTAAAATGAATTATGTGCAACCATATCCATTTAATGGTTTAATTTCTACATACTGCACAGCAAAAACTCCAGTGTTAAATTAACTCTCCTGGAAGTTTATATGGCTCCAGACTCAAGAGTGTTAAAGTGTTAAAATATGAGTGTTAAATTAACACCCAAAAGTGTTAAAGTTAATGAGCTAATTAAGTGATTAATTGAGTGATGATTGATCATTATTAAAGACACCTGATGTTAACAAGCAGAATTATTTTGTGCAACCACTTGACATAATAAAATTAAGTAAATTCAACATTATCAGTGTAATAAATGTATAATTACATTGTAATAAACATATAATTACATTGTAATAAACGTATAATAACACTGCAATAAACTTATAATTACGTTGTAATAAATGTATAATAACAACCTTGAAAAGAATCGCTACATTTCTCGAAAAGAATCGCTACTTTTTTATGTCAGAAGTAAACAGTGTAGCTGACTTAATGTTTAGCTGACAGAATGTTTATTTTTAAACCACAACTTCAATGTGTGCTTCTTTTACCGATATATTTAACAACATCTTTTGCATTTCTAATCCAAACAATGTCAAACTCGTGTCACGCCCGGCTTTGCCGTGTTGGGTGTGCTCACTCCACCATGGATAGTATTATGTTTGGGCCGTTTCTCTCCTCCCAGTCTGAAGGGGGAGCTGTTTGTTTTAGGTCCATCCGACAACAGCTGATTGGAGGGACTATTTAAAAACATCTCCTGTCGGTTGTTTGGTCTGCTCTGTGCTGCGCGGCTCGGCATTGCTCGGGTCTCCATGCTGGTGGCAGCAGCATCATCCCACTTCTTTTTGCTTTGTATGCATTACACATAGTCTACACTTTACTGATCTGCAACACACTTTTTGATTAGTTTCATTTCGTTTCTCATTTACTGACTTGTTACATTTATTGATTTAAATTATGATTTCATCGTATAATTTAATGTTTAATAAATTATGTTTGCTTTAACTTAACAAACGGTGTGGTCTCCCCTATGTCATTGCTACTGTGAGCCAGGTAGTCGTGACATATGGGGGCTCGTCTAGCCATTTGGATCCCGAATTGTAAGTAGACTACTATAATTCGCAATATTGTGTAGGCTGGGTTGCGTGGGTAGTGCTACGTCATTGGTTCACATTTTGTGAATGACACGTACCGGTGATCAGCTGATAGTAGTCTAATCAGCTGGCACGCGTGCGTTGTGATTGTTTGTTGGGGAGTTCCGCATCGGGTGTTCAGTTAATGAATTTAATGTTACTTTAGTATGTTGATCGCTAAAAGTTAGTTCTTTGGTTGTGAAAAAGTTGGGAGTAGGTTATTTGCGCAGTTTAGAGCAATTTTTGCCAACCATAGTTTGTTTGTTGAGTTTGAGTGGCGAAGTGTGTTTGTATGTCTACTTGTGTTGCAGGATGACAGTTTACGGAGCCTGTTTTATCCCCAATTAGTGCGCTTAGGCGTTGTGGGTTTAGGTTGCTGGTCACTGAAGTCTGAACGAGGGCACCGCCGTGGAGCACCGGCTGAATTGACTTTTGTCGGGACAGTACGATTCCATCGGTATTGGTGAGTAAATGAGCCTTGTTCTTGGACTTAGTGTGAAGATAGGTTAGAATAGTAGGGGGGTAAATGTTTAGGGGGAAACTCCGTTGTTGTCCTGTAACATGAGCTGCATTCCGCTTCACCCGATGTAATTTGTGTGGTTGGAATTGTTTAGTAACCCGAAAGACGTTGAGGTTTAGTTTTGATTATTTGACTGGATTTATTGCTGTTGGGTGTGTATAGACCATAGCCTGGTTTGATTGTGATGGGTGACTCGTAATTTAAGTTGTAATAATGAGTACACTTGAGGCGTTTTTGGCTGCTCCTTCAGTGGTCTTGCTTGCGGCGGTGAAAATTAAACAATTGCATAGTGTGGCTAAGCACTATAAAATTGATGTAACATTGCCGAGGGGAGCTAAGAAGCATGAGCTGCTTGACTTTATTCGTGCGTGTTTGATTGACAATAACGTGTTACCTGACGAGAAATTGCCGGAGCGCTATGGTCAGGGAGAGTCGAGTTCAGATAGTGAGCCCACTCCGAGTTTGTTTGTGGACCCACAGCCAAAATCCAGTATATTAACATTTGAACAGCAAGTCGAAATGTTAAAACTACAACATGATTTGCAAGAAAAAAAAAAAATATTGGAATTGGAACAAGAATTAGCAAGGAAAAAATTAGATGATGAGTTGTCTCAAAGAAGGCTTGATAACGAAATGGACCTTAAAAGGTTAGAAGCTGCACAGAAAGACAAGGATCGTGAGTTGGAATGGGAAAGGCTTAAAAATTTAGAGCAGGAACGTGAGATTGAGCGTACTAGGCTGAAATTAGTAGCTGAAGGTAAGCTTGGCAAATCGCAGCAATCTGGCCTGGCCGGTATGATTAAGTTTCTGCCTAAATTTAATGAGCACGATCCAGATGTGTTTTTTTCGTTATTTGAGAATATTGCTACTGAGCAAAAATGGAGTGATGAGGATAAAATTGTATTGTTACAAACTACGTTAATTGGCCGTGCTCAGAAGGCATTTGTGGCTTTACCGTCTTCTGAAAAGAGGGTCTATCGATCCGTTAAGACAGCTGTCTTAAAGTGTTATGAGTTAATTCCCGAGGCTTATAGACAGCGTTTTCGATCATGGAAAAAGTCAGACAAGCAGACTTACGCTGAATGGGCTGGTGAATTAACCAGTGTTTTTCATCGTTGGCTTACAGCTGAAGAGGTTGATTCTTTTGATGAGTTGTGTGATATTATAATATTGGAACAGCTTAAGAACACATTGCCTGATCGCATAGCTACTTATATTAGCGAACATCACGTGAAAACAGCAGCAGATGCTGCTGTTCTTGCTGATAATTTTTCTCTCATACACAAGACTCCAGCTCGTGATTTTTGTCCGCGTCCTAACATTAATTACAAAGAACGTCGCTATAGTCGTGGTAATACGGACACATCTGTGTTTTCAAATTCAAGTGCACGTGGTAAACCATCAGATTTCGATATTAAAACCGACTGTAATTACTGTTTTGGGAAAAATCATTGGAAAAAAAATTGCCCGGTGTTATTGGAGCGAAATCGGGGGAAGGTTGATGGAGGAAAAATTGGTCTCTGTACCTCATCTGTTCCCGGTGTGCGCTCAGGGAGTAAATATAAGAAAATTCCAGAAAAGACATTGGATCGTGCACAATGTACTGTGTCAGTTGATAAAGGTAATGTACAGAGTGATGAGTTTGAATTTTCTGCATCTATGATAACGGATTATGCACCGTTTGTTACGGAGGGTTTTGTGGCATTGGTTGGAGACGCACGTCGCGTTCCAGTGAAAATTCTGCGTGATACGGGTGCATCAGAGAGTTTCATTTGTCAATCTGTCTTGCCTTTCTCGTCTGAATCTGATACAGGAAATTGTGTTTTAATACGGGGAATTGGTCTCCAGTCATTTCCAGTGCCGCTGCACAAAATTCAATTGTTTTCTGGTTTTGTGAATGGGGATGTAACCATTGCGGTGCGTCCTTCTTTACCTATAGAGGGAGTTGATCTGATTGTGGGTAATAATTTTGCTCATGATCGTGTTTTTCCTGATCAGGTCTCACCACCTCCAGTGGTTAAGATTGGAGCTTCTTTATTGGATGAGTCAGATAGTTGTCAAAAAGATTTTCCAGATGTTTTTACAGCGTGCGCTGTGACGCGCGCTATGGCGAATAAGCAGGATGTAAACTCGTCTGATGTATCCAAGCACACGTCTGCTCAGGTATTTATTCCGCAGTTACCAGTACCTTTGTCTCGTTTTGACATTGCTGAGGCTCAAAAGAGTGATCCAAGCTTAAAGAAATACTTTGAGTTGGCTGTAGATGACAATTTAGATCGCTGTTATTTTGTGAAGGATGGTTTGTTGCTAAGAAGGTGGTCACCTACTGTGGGAAATGATGTGAGAGATCAAATTTTGCAGGTGGTGATGCCTGAAAAGTTTCGTGATGTGGCACTAAAAACAGCTCATGGGGAAACAGCGGGTCATTTTGGGGTAAGGAAAACATATAATCAACTGTTACAACATTGCTACTGGCCACGGATAAAGAAGGATGTTTCACGGTTTGTTCAAACTTGTCATGTCTGTCAGGTGGCAGGTAAGCAAAATGCTGTCATTAAGCCTGCGCCTTTACAGCCTATTCCATCTGTTGGTAAGCCTTTCGAGCATGTGATCATTGATTGTGTGGGCCCCTTACCCCAGTCAAAATCAGGCTGTGTTTATTTGTTTACCATCATGTGCCAAACGACTCGCTATCCTGCTGCGTATGCTCTGAGGACCATTACGACAAGGTCTGTGGTGAAGTCATTGTCGCAGTTTATTTCAATATTTGGACTTCCTAGAGTCATTCAAAGTGATCGTGGTTCAAATTTTACATCAAAAACGTTCGCAGCAGCCTTGAAACAGCTGCGTATCCAGCATAACTTGAGTAGCGCGTACCATGCGCAAAGTCAGGGGGTTTTGGAGCGATTCCACGCCACTCTTAAGTCTCTTTTGCGTGCATATTGCATAGAGATGAAACGGGAGTGGGAGGATGGATTACCATGGCTTTTGTTGGCGGCTAGAGCTGTTGTGCAAGAAAGCACAGGTTTTAGTCCCAATGAACTGGTATTTGGTCACAAGGTTCGTACCCCATTGTCTGTGTTGTCAAGTGATCTGGATTCAGATGAACCACCCAAGAGTTTGTCCACTTATGTGTATGGTTTCCGCCGCAGGTTACTTTTGGCATGTAAAATGGCAACCGAAAATTTGACTGATGCCCAAAGAAAAATGAAGCAAAATTATGACCGTAAAGCAGAAGCTCGTGTCTTTAGTCCAGGGGATCAGGTTGTGGCATTGTTGCCTATACCTGGTTCTCCTTTTGGGGCAAAGTATTCAGGGCCTTACAGTGTGGTTCGTCAAGTGTCAGAGACTAATTATGTGGTTGCTACGCCTGACCGTAGGCGGGCGACACAGTTATGTCATATCAATTTACTTAAGCCATATTATGTATCGTCACGGTCACCTAGTTGTAAGGGTGAATCGTCTGTCTTGGTTGTGGCAAGCACGTCGGTAGCCTCTCCAGAGTTAGAGGATGATGTGCAGGGCCCTGACGATTCCATGCTGCATGCTCGTCTAAATAATTCAGAGACGTTGGGCAAGTTAGAGGGAGTTTTAGATCATTTGGATTTGCAACAGCGGGAAGAATTGAAAGCTTTAATTTTTGAATTTCCATGTCTGTTTTCAGATACTCCGACCTGCACAACTTTAATCGAGCATGACATAGAAGTCGGTGATGCAAAGCCAATACGTCAGAGGTTTTACCGCACTGGTCCTGATAAGCGTAAAAGTCTGGATGATAGTGTCCAATATCTTTTGGAAAATGGTCTTGCCGTACAGTCATACTCTAGCTGGGCTTCGCCCTGTTTGTTAGTCAAAAAACCTGATCATACGTACAGATTTTGTACGGATTACAGAAAAGTGAATAGTGTAACAAAACCAGACTCGTATCCACTGCCTAGGATAGAAGATTGTGTTGATCAAGTCGGTGCGGCTCGTTATGTGAGCAAATTTGACTTGCTTAAAGGTTATTACCAGGTTCCTCTTACTCCTAGGGCACAAGAGATCTCTGCTTTTATTACGCCGTCGGGTCTCTACTCTTATACGAGAATGGCTTTTGGGTTGCGCAACGCCCCTTCTAGTTTCCAGCGGCTCATGAATCGAGTCGTTGTGGGACTGGAGGGGTGCGCTGTGTATATTGATGATGTGGTCTGTTATTCAGACACTTGGACGATCCACCTGGCTCGCATACGTTCATTATTTGAACGTTTTGCGGCTGCAAATCTCACTGTTAACTTAGCAAAGTGTGAGTTTGCTCAGGCTACAGTGGTGTATCTGGGAAAGGTGGTCGGACAAGGGAACGTTCGGCCTGTGAGAGCGAAAGTCCTGGCCATTGACAAATTCCCACGTCCTGTCACTAAGAAAGAATTGATGCGCTTCCTTGGTATGATAGGTTATTACAGGAATTTTTGCTGTAATTTTTCATCTGTCGTTGCCCCACTAACTAACCTGTTGAAGGGTTCAGTTAAATTCAATTGGACTGCTGATTGCCAGCACGCATTCGAAAACGCCAAGTCTCTCCTGAGTTCTGCACCTGTCTTGGCTGCTCCTAGGTTGGAGGAGCCCTTCCAGCTGCAAGTAGATGCCAGCCAGGTAGGGGCAGGTGCCGTTCTCCTTCAAAAGGATGAAAATGGGATAGATAGACCAGTTTCCTATTTTTCTCGGAAATTTAACTGTCACCAATTTAACTATTCAACCATCGAAAAAGAGGCCCTGGCCCTTATTTGGGCACTCCAACATTTTGATGTGTATGTTGGTGGTGGGTTACACCCTGTGGTGGTCTTTTCTGATCACAATCCTCTGACTTTCCTCTCTTCTCTTCAAAATACTAACCAGCGCCTTATGCGCTGGGCTCTTTTTCTACAGCCTTATAATCTATCTATTAGACACATCAAGGGGTCTGAGAATGTCATGGCTGATGCTTTGTCACGGGCTCTTGATGACTGTTAAGGGGTGCCTATCTTTTCTCCAGTCTCTGGTTCTTCTCTCTTGCCTCCGGTCTTTCCATTCTTAAATTGCTATCCAGGCGCCAGGATTTGCTGGGTGGGAAGGTAGGGGGGGGGGATTATGGGAGGTGAGTATGGGTTAATTTTTTGTAGTGGCTGTTGTATTAAAGGGGTGGATGAATGGGGTCGAGAGTTTGGTTTAATCTAACCTTAGTCTTTCGGGATACTGGTTAAAAAGGGTAATGGGTTTAGACATTTTATTGTTTTTTTGGGTATAGTTTTTGTTTTTAGTATTGTTTATGGGAAATGGTAATGAGTAGAATGTAGTTTTACAGAGTCCCACATGGGTCTCTGTTTTGTGGGGGGAGTGATGTCACGCCCGGCTTTGCCGTGTTGGGTGTGCTCACTCCACCATGGATAGTATTATGTTTGGGCCGTTTCTCTCCTCCCAGTCTGAAGGGGGAGCTGTTTGTTTTAGGTCCATCCGACAACAGCTGATTGGAGGGACTATTTAAAAACATCTCCTGTCGGTTGTTTGGTCTGCTCTGTGCTGCGCGGCTCGGCATTGCTCGGGTCTCCATGCTGGTGGCAGCAGCATCATCCCACTTCTTTTTGCTTTGTATGCATTACACATAGTCTACACTTTACTGATCTGCAACACACTTTTTGATTAGTTTCATTTCGTTTCTCATTTACTGACTTGTTACATTTATTGATTTAAATTATGATTTCATCGTATAATTTAATGTTTAATAAATTATGTTTGCTTTAACTTAACAAACGGTGTGGTCTCCCCTATGTCATTGCTACTGTGAGCCAGGTAGTCGTGACACTCGGCACTCCACTAACTCGTGCCCGTAGCAAGACACCTGTCAAGTTTGAAATCCATCGGACTAACGGTTCAAGAGATATTCGATTAACAGACAGACAGTTTTCCAGTTTAACAGATCTTCTTACTCCTATGCCACCTTCCAGATTTAGATCTGCAGACAAGGCTCTATTATCCATCCCCCACTCTCATTTAAAAACTAAGGGAAATATATGGAATTATTTTTGTGCCGATAAAAATGAACGTAACTTTTCAAGAAATCAATGAAAATATAAATTGAAACTGAATAAAATATCTTTGAAACTGAAAAAGAATGAATCGCAGGCAATTTTTTTTTACTTTGTTTTTAACGCACTGCATGTTTTGCTAACTATTCCTCATATTTCTTTTACTGATCTAAACTTACAAATGCGCTTCAAGAGTTTTCATTTACGCTTCTGAAGTTTTCGTTTACGCTCCCTGAGTTTTCGTTCGCTGTTCTGACACAATTCTCTCGTGGGGGCGGGGCTAGTAGCAGTGTGTTCTCATTGGTTACTGAGTTTTTGATTGACAGCTTTCTTGACCTGGAAGTGAAGACGTCAGTGTTGTGTTTACATGTGTGGATCTATTTTTTACAGTCTATGGTGTGGATGTGAGCGTCTGTAAGCGCAGCTTTCTGTTTCATTTAGGTGATATTAAGTTTATATCTGTATTTATTTACTGCTACACTATATTGTTGAGATGATTTCTTATAGAAGGAATAGTACAGACAAATGATATAATTTGTCATCGTCGATATCAGAATACTGGATAGCCTACTCGTGGTAAGTCAGATTATTTATTTTTTTATTATTAATTAATACTAAACTAATACTATTTATAATACAGTACTTGCTTTTTCAGGTGGAGAGGCATATTAGAGCTCAGTGAGAGCCCATAACATTATACAGCAGTGTCGTCTTGATTTAATTGGTAAGTTAGCCCAATCATTACATGACTTATCTAACGTTACATACGGTTACATTACAGTCTTCGATTAGATCATATTTCCCCCTGCCACCCCAAACAACATTGGGCTAGAGTACTGTACAGTATCTGTACTGTAGCCTACAGTACAAAAAGTACTGTATCAGACAATGACCGATGCCATTGGACCAGAGCGCTGTCAATCACTGCCCGATTCAACTTTGGCAATGTAAAGCCAATTCCTGATTAATTTGCGATGCAGAGTTTTTAAAAGAGGAGAGACAGGACTTGACCACATTCCATGTCTCTATTCATAATATGTAAACACTCAATTATTTTGAAGTATCACCCTAGGCGCAATATTTATTCTGCAAAATGCAACAAAATGCTTTTTCTGTGTCCATATTTGAGCAATAATAATGCAAAAAAGAAAAATGTTGCATTTTCAATAATCTTTAATAATAAATATATGTCCAAATGCAAACCCTAATACATGCAAGTAATTATGACTGAAAACATCCAGCAACTAGGGAATACACAGCCATGGATAAATGTTTATAGGGCTATACAGCCATCTACTGGTTACACAACAGTATTACAGATGATAAATGGTGCATGACTCGGAGGTAAACATTTAGTACTGTAAAATCCCTTAAAACATTTATATAATTTGTTTGAAATAATTAATTTAAGTCTGCAACTTGTTACTGCATGTGGGAGTTCAAAGCAGTTTGTATTGTTAGATTATAATACATTTCCTTTCTCATTTTCCAGGGAGTTGAGCAACTTTTCCATAAACAAAATTCTGATGCTGACAGAGGATGGAGTGATAATACCAGAGATCAACTGTCTCCATCAGACAATAATGTTGCTTTGTTCAGACATATCACCTTTGAATGACTGGGATCCTGATCTTCAGACACCTGATGTATTTTATTTTAATATTATAAAATAGCAAATATTTTAATTTCTTTGGAGCTCTAGATTAAAACAAACACAGTTTACAAGTACACAAGAGGTTGCAGTGTATTCTTATTAGTCTATGCTGATCATGGATTAGCATACCAACAGCATATGAATGGGATAGTTCACCCAAAAATAATATTCTCACTTATTTTACTCACCCTCATGCTGTCCCAGATGCATTTTACTTTCTTTCAACAGATAAATACGAATTAAGATTTTAAGGAAAGTAATCCATCTCTGCGAGTCCTAAAGATGCTTTAAAAACCACACACAGTGACCGTGATGTCCATGCGACCTCAGTGGATGAATCAATGCCTTCTGGAGTGAAACAATAGGATAAGAAAAATACTAATAATGTAAACCGTATTAAAAATCACTTCCGACCAACTGTCATACATGGGTTACAATCCACTTGTCTTTTATATGGACTCACAGAGATGGATTATTTCCTTAAAAATCTTTGTAATTATGCATTTTGTATGTATATTATGAGAATACTGTGCATTACATGTATAGTATGCAGTTAATGTTTTGTGAATTCTGGTCTTTTCTGTCACAACATAATCGCATCCAAGACTTTCACTTTGATACTTGTGTATATGCTGTAGTGACAATAAAGAATGTAAATTTATTTGATTTTTTATTTAAATTCATTTAACTGATTTTATAAGTCATAATTGAACCTGTTGATGATTGTTCAAATATATTTACCATTTTAAATATTAGAAGATAATATTAACTAAATGAAATAAATAAAATTATCAGCATGATTAAAAAAATGGCAACAAAAATATTCTTTGTGTGAAATATGTAATGAAATGCCCTTTGAGGTCTGTATCATCTGACAGCATGCAAGCCACGATTGTAATTTTCATAGTTTAAATTCCTCTTATTTAAGTGATCATACATTTTGATGGTGTAAATGCATATGGTAACAATGAGAAATTTGATGGCCATGGTTGCCAACCTTGATTACCTGGTTGAAGTGAAACTTTCTTGACGGCTGAATAAATCACAGACGTATACTAGTAGGCTATTCTCTTGCACAACCTAATCAGAGCCTAACATGCAAAAAAATCATCAGGAATAAACAAATATTCTGCTAAAACATTGGACACAATATTTTAAGTAGGCATATACAGTAGGCCTACTTTGATGTACAATTACACCTGAATAGACTGAAGAGATCTCTTGCGCTCCTAAAATTTTCTGTTGACAAAGTAGTAGCAGCAGCAGGTAAATACAGATAAAATTCAAAAACAAACATAACTTAATATCACTAAAATTAAATAGAAAGATGCGCTTACAGACGCTCACATCCACACAAGTAAACGCAACACTGGCGTCTTCACTTCCAGGTCAAGAAGCTGTCAATCAAAAACTCAGTAGCCAATGAGAACACACTGCTACTAGCCCCGCCCCCACGAGAGAATTGTGTCAGAACAGCGAACGAAAACTCAGGGAGCGTAAACGAAACCTTCAGAAGCGTAAATGAAAACTCTTGAAGCGCATTTGTAAGTTAAGATCAGTAAAAGAAATATGAGGAATAGTTAGCAAAACATGCAGTGTATTAAAAACAAAGTAAAAAAATTGCTTGCGATTCATTCTTTTTCAGTTTCAAAGATATTTTATTCAATTTCAATTTTTATTTTCATTAGTTTCTTGAAAAGTTACGTTCATTATTATCGGCACAAAAATGATTCCATAGAAATAGAGCTTTTTCAGTTGCTGCCCCCCGCCTATGGAATCAATTGCCTCTGGAGATCCGCCTTGCACCTTCCATTTACATTTTTAAATCAAAATTGAAAACATATCTATTTTCCCTGGCGTTTTGATACTTACCTAATATCCTGTTTTAATTGTTTGTTTTGTTTTTATGTTTCTGTGTTTATTTATTTATTTTTATTTTTTATTCATAACTATTTCTACCAACAACGCGAACAAAGCAATTTAATAACACTGAAGTCCTCTTAACTCGTTTTCGCCGTTTGAAACAAGACCCAACGAGTGCGGTTTAAGTTACCCAGATGCGTAGACAGATATATTGCCATAGATGATGGTGTCTAAAATTCCACTCTTTTTTCAGTTAAATAAGTGTATGTCTTGCATGTAATAAGTGTAGGCCTATGTCTTGCATGTTGTTGTTAGTGCACTTCTTATTGTTGGAATATTCATTGTGAAAATAATCGGTCATACCTATTATTTTTTACATTCTATTTAGCAATGCCCGGTTAAAAATGTTGCAAAATTATAATTACAAAGCTATAACTCTGCACACTCTAAAACGTCTCTAAACTAACACTCTAAACTAACTAAAAACGTCTGTGTGATATGACAAGTAAACCAACACCATCTATATGTAGAACGAAATTAAGTTTAGCACTAGATCTCTCTTTAGATCAGCAGAGCTTTAGTCTGGTTCATATGTCAGAGAAAATTTTGCTTGCTTTTTTTAACCCATAAGAACCCGGACCAATTTCCCCTTATAGGAAAATTATGGGGCATATAAAACAGACTAAATGGACCACTTAAACCATGTTTCTGCTGTTGTTTTTTAAATACAACCACTCCTTGTCAAAGATCTGTAATGTTACATAATATATGTCACATTGGGCGTTTATGATAATTCTTTTATGTTACATATATGTCACATTGGGCTTTTATTTCTCATTTGTAAAAAAAAAACCATTTTGTCAGTTTTCTTGCTAAATAACTTTTTTTTCTGTTTATATTCTTTTCCACAACATTTTCAAAATTATTACTTTTCTGGGAAGATAAATAAAAAAAAATAAAAAAAATTCAGAAGTAATAGTTTTTGCATTTTATTTGCTTTGCCACATATTTCAAAACCACATAACTGTGACCATAACTGTGACCTTTTCAGGTATATGGTTTAACCAGAAATACATTTTTTGATTATTTTTTCACAACTCGAAAATGTGCAAACTGAATAAAAATAAATATGGTGTTTTATACCATATGTTGCATACCTGTTTTAGTTACAGGTAAGCAAAATATTTTCAAAATACATTTCACTAAAGGGTAAACCCTAAACCAACTTTTTTTAGTTAATGATAAGACTGGTGCTTTGTTATTGCTGTTCATTTAATTTTTTGGACATTTGGGTATAAAGTGTTTTAATTCTACAATATATGGTGTAAAAACGTCTGAGTACTGCCCTCTTCAGGTTGAACGGTGGCTACTGCAGTTGAATTTTCCTATTGGAAGTTGTGGTGCCCTGTGATGTAAGCAGGCACAAGCTAACCACACCCCTGCCCACAGAGAGACCTGTTTCAGGTGCACACATATGTCACCACAACATTTTCAAAACTTGTTTTATATCAATTTGTACAAGACATGTTTTAAAATCAGGTCCAGTGTAATCTAGGATATGTTATTAAAACATTAGAATTGTTGCATGGGTTGAAACATACCTTTAATAACAAAAACAAGTGTTTTTAAAAATTGCTGACACTGCAACCATAGACAGTATAAGAAGTGGACAGAGCCATCTCATTGGAGCTCAGTTGAGACAGTTTTTAAGCCCATTTTTAACGATTTTTGAGCACTTCCGTTCCTGACGCGCAGACTCAAACCGACTCAAACTAAGCTTGATGACGTGAGCAACCTGTCTGACAGACGTTAATCTTCTAGTAGCTGTGCGTGAAAATTGCCAACGTTAATCTTGCAGAGACGGGGAACTTGAGCAAAGAGTTCTTTGGCGTGAGTGAGCAGCAATAAGTATTCCGTTGCTTTTATGGACTCATTATCTATGGGCTTCTCCCTTGACGGGACGTCCCCCCGATTGCCTGCGAGCTTCTCCTCCTGTCTGTACGGTTATTTCTGTACAGCGCGACAGAGAGTCGAGTGGTTATGACGCAATCGTTAGCCTATTTTTACAAAATCTGTTTCTACGGGGCCATAATAATTATGGAGCCCTTTATACATTGTCGTGTTCAGGGCTGCCAACTCTCACGCATTGGCCGTGAGACACGCATTTGATTGGTTTCACACGCTCACACGCCACACTCCCGATTTCTCACGCTGAAGTGTCAACCCGGTCGGTCAAATGCCTGAAAGATGAGTTTATCTATAGAACTACCTGTTGAGCCACTCGTGATCGACTAATTATACCGCAACATAGTTAAAATCTCCCGTAATCTAGAGCGAGCGCGCACGCGAGACAGAGATTGTGCTCGCAACTTTGCGTGTGCAGAGACGCCCCCCGTTGGACAATGCCATCTCCCCCCCCCCCCCCCCCTTTTTTTAAACCCGAAATTGAAAAGTAGCTTTTTGTATTTATTTATATTATTGAATGTGCTTATATATTTAATTTGTAAAATGTTCAGACTTTGTCTTATCACACATTCCTCTAAACCTCAAATACATACATTTATAACTATATGATTATGAACCATGCACACATAGGTCCTAAATCAGCATAGCCAGAGGTGTATAGTCCAGGGGTCAGAAAGTAGAAGTCCTGTCATATGTTTATTCCACCACCCAAGGGCGCAGATGGCACTGGGGACGGGGGGGACATGACCCCCCCAGATTTATAGTGACCCGATCCGTCCCCCCCTCACTATCCCTACAAAAGGTGACAAAAATCGGTAAAACAGAGGATTAACCAATGTTTTCGCTATATGTACATTAGCCAAAGTAGAGTGTCCCGGCCCGCCGCTGCTTCAGAATCGGGTCGGGACAGGCGCAGGCTGATCTACACCGGTCACCATTACTTTGTCCACGTTCTCACTACACACTGTTCTGTTGTCAATAAACACACGATGCCTTCATGCCACCGACGTTTACACTCTCTCTCTCTCTGTGTGTGTGCTACGACTCCTCCTGAGTGACGTCGCCAGGGTCCTATGAGGAGCTAGTAGCTACCTTAATCGTGCCTGTAGGAGCGGACCGGTAACCATAGTGATCATATACCATCTATGACTGAGCTGAGTCGGTGATTTTCTGAACTGAACAAAATCGACTGTATAGATGCCACATAAAGACAATGAAGAGACAAAAACAAAAACAATCACCTCGTTTTTTCAAAAAACAAACAATGTAAGTATCCTATGCCTGTTGACTTTCCCAGATGTGGCAGATTAGATTTGTTAAGGGGAACAGCTAGTCTGACAATAAGGCTTTTGCACTTAGTAAACAGCAAAATGTGGAGACCATAACTATGCATTTAGGTGAGTGGACAGAGACAAATAATGAATGAACACAAAAAGAATGGTTGGATAAATCAAACAATTTATCGTCGTCAGGAAATAATGTTTTATTTTATCATTTAACCCATTGTACTGTATAAATTGATGAGGTATGTTCACTGTCGTGTAAACCACTATAAGTAAAATTGTGTGGTGCAAGGTTTATGCAAACAACAAATAAAGGCCTACATAAACTTTTGACATCCTCTTATAGCAGGAAATCATGTTTTTTTTATTGTACGGAGCAACGGAGGATATAGATTCTTAAATTATGGGCTATGAAAAACATTTCTTAATATGTCATACATCATTTGAAAGATATTTCTAATCTATAAATTGCAATAAAATTGTAATTAACACTTAAATTTTTTTTTTTTTAGTTATTCTTAGATATTTTTGAAATAGTAGTTTTAGCCATTAATTCTCAGGAATATGTTGTATTTCACATTGATATTCACATTCTATAGAGGTATAGAGGGTTAACTGAAATTATAAGATTTAAAATGTTGTCCTCCTGGCCTGCAGGCGATGTCTGATGACAGTAAAGCAGGCCCTAGTCAGTCAAGTGAGGATCTGCAGGAGGGCAGCCACAGTAGAAAATATGTTGTTGTTATTTTATTTTTATTTTTTGCACATAGGTTCTTTGCTTTTTTGTTCATAATGATAGACTTTGTATGCTGAGATAAGCAAATGTTTAAATAAAACATACTTTGCTGAATACATGAAGATTTGGTGGGTGATTGGCATACTATCAGGCCTTTGTTTACCTTTGTTCATTGTTGTTTATCCATGATTTCAAACAAGAATCCCCCAATGGCTTTTTAGTGCAAATCATTAGCCCAAATTACATAAAGAAACTACTGCACTAGTTTAAGCCAAAATTAGGCAAAATAACGAATTGAGTTTAAATCATTTGCTGACAGCTTGGTCCCCCCCAGTTAAAAAATCCTATCTGCGCCACTGCCACCACCCATGAACTTAGTCAGCTGATTTCTATCTCCTGGCTGAAAAACTGATAATAAAACTGTTAAACTGCTAACTGCTAATGTGATTGGAACAAAATACTGATGAGGACTTTTACTTTCTGAACCTGGACTTTACACCTCTGAGCATAGCACATCTTTCCTGCCTGAATAAACTGTCAGCGCATCCAGATGCTTCCACTTTGCCTGATCATCAACATTATTAATCTGTGAGCTTGAATCGTGATCATGCATCTGACCAAGGAATACGTTGATTTTAAAATGACATCTGTGAGAGGACACTGAAATAGTGATCATCACTTATTAGATGCAGTGTTTCATGTTTACTTGTGTCCTATCAGACACCTCAATGAGAAAGCATCTTTTTTTATGATCTCGCAGTGGTCAAAAACCGCAATTACCACATATAGGCTACGTTTTATGATGCACCGGTGTGGTCATAAACCACTTTTAAAGAAATCACATGATAGAGGGTGTACATGTTTCAGTGACACAGCAAGCACATTTTCATGCTGATCCCGACGACTCTGCCTTTGATCACTCATAGGCTAAATCAGATTTAGCAAATACATTTAAATGAATATTTAGGGATTACCATTAATATACCCTCGTACTATTTCCAAAGCAGATGAAAGTGAGTTTTACTTATGACTCACGCAGTCTTGTCTTTAATTAAAATGAATTCACATTACCTCTCACGCATAGGCGTGTAATTTGCAGGTGGGACATGTTCCCACCACTTTTTGCCAGGGTTGATATTGTCCCCACTACTTTTTAAAAAATCTCGCGGCACGGATGTACCAATACAAATAAATAAATAATCTCCAGGAAACTAGCAGAGCATTCATTTCGTTCGTTTGTTAAATAAGATGCGATCTAGCGTTAAAATGTGTTTTTTTTTTTTAAATCAAGTGATCAAAGTGCTCGACAAATTAAACCCAATGTACTATTTACAGCGTGATGTTATTGTATATCTGATTTAGCAAAAACTTTTACAAAGGTTAGACCATGAAACTAAGCCAAATTGATCATGTTCTTGATAAACCTGATTTTAATTTGATCTGTGCTTAAAGAAGTAAAAACAGTCAAAAATAAGTAATTTTATAATTTATTTTCTTTTAAGTACAAACCATTTTCATAAATATTTCCCTTGGGACCTGTAACCAAATGAGCAAATAATTGCTTTTAATTTTAAAAATATGCAGATAAACACTCATTTACATAAATACAGACATTTACATATTTTCTGTGCTGCCATTTTATTTGTTTCATGTACAGTTTATTCAGTTAATGTATGACGTAAAATAACTGCAAATCAAACGGTCAAATGTCATTTATAAAACAACATGTTTTTGTAACAAAGTAGACCCAGACATAAATAAAAAATGAACCCAAAAAACACCTAAAATCATATTTAGGAGAGTTTTCATTGCAAATGACATGATTTTCAACAAAATCATTTTTTTCCTATTATGATTTTCATGAAATGCACAGGAAAGAGGGACAAATCTGAATAAATATAAAAAATATAACAGTGTATAGCTGGCTACAATAAACCACCTGACATCAAATGTGGTATTTTTGCAGTGGTACAGTGATATGCATATGTAAACATTTTCATTTTTCTCTTTAGGGATATATTTGAATAGTGCCTGTAAAAACGAATAATCAATAAATAGTTAAATAAAGATATCAACAGAATCTGGCCCGTCTCTTGATGCTATTAAGTTCATAATTTCATTGTGCTCCACAACTGTAACCTTGTTAAGGCCTTTAATAGGTTTTGAGAAAACACAATGATTCACAACGCACAGCGTTGTTTTAATGCTCCCCCCCCCCCCCCCCCCAGGTTGTACTCTTCTTACTAGACTAGGAGTAGTAGAGTTTGTTCAAACTCTGAGAACATCATAAATGTGTCCGCTTAACTTATTCTTCTATTACAAATCGCACAGAGTGGTTGTGGCTAATCATGGTCTGTTCACTACCTTTTGCCAATCTCATTTTGTCTGAGGAACTGAATGTTGTTCACACTGTCGGCTAGCTCAGGATACTGTTCTACTGACAGCACATAGTATCCATCGTAGCCTTGCACCCGTCCGTTGCTGAGAAGCTGCCTCTTCTCTCCCTCGGTCCATAGTCGGGATCCTTCCTCTCCGTTTCGTACCCGCTGCTGCTCACGTGCCCATGTGACGGCGAGGGCCCTCTGTCGGGCCATCTCTAAAACACGCACTCGTTCCTCATCTAGAGATGCCCCGTAGCGCACGTGCAGGGAGAGAGCCCCTTTCTGAAACTCTACATCTGCGAACCGCCGGGTGCGGCCCCCTAATACAGCTGTGGACTGTGACACGGTTACGTTCACTGCATTCTCAAGTTCTTTCCGTCCGCTAGTCAGCCGCAGCGCTGCCAGGTCTGCTTCAGGAGAATTCATTTTAACAAAGAAGTGCATGTCTCTGCCATCCACAATAAAGTGCAAGTCTTTCAAGTAAAAGGCGCCATTGAGGATGTTGGCAACCTTGACGCAATCCTCATTAGCCAGGCTTAGTGCACGAGTTATCACAATGCCCTTGTAAAGGGCCAACATGATCCCACGACCTATCAATGAATCGCTTGAGGCAAACCACAGCCAGGGTTTATCAGCCCTTTGGCTATGGGTGAATTCAACCTGTGGCAGATCTCCAAATGTTAAAAATGCTTCAGCTTGTCGGATGACATGCTGTTGGACTGCAAAGCTGGCCTACAAAAGAAGATGATAAACATTTTAGAGAAACGTGTGGCTCTAGTTCCATTCCAAAAATGTTTTTGTTGTTTTTATTATTATAAAATATTCATAAATTATTATTAATTTAACAAATTCCACCATTATTTTAACATATAATGGTACAAAAAAAAAACCTATTAATAATACAAATAGCTAAAACTATTATGTGAAGATATCCATCTAAAACAAACTTACTGTCAGGTCATCCCACACTTGACTTTTGGCCAGTTCGTATGAGGCTTGTGTCATCTCAGAAATGGGGATGGGGAAACCAGGAATACTGTTGTGGAGATGGAACCCAAATGTGACCAGCCAGCTGTTTACATCTGTAGAAAAATATCAATGAATAAATTTAAAATCTAGTTAAAATTTACAATGGGGGGGAAATGTGCAATATATAGCAGATATATTACTTGCAGAAGTTATTTTAAGGTGTGGATACAGTAGATGCAGTGAATCCATGCCATACCTGTTAAGTAGTCTCTAACTTTCTGCACTTTACTTATTGGGTTGTTGTTTCGGAACATGTAGAGATTGAAAGGTCCCGGGTTCTTGCTGATTTTCTCCCACAGCATGAAGTCAGGTGAAGTCCAGCGACCCGACATGATGTCATAATCCCTCACTCCGAAATGAAGCAGTTTTGTTAGAGGGTCATAAAGTCCTCCATGAAACCCAATCACCAGCTGCATGTCAGGATTGGAGTCTGAGTAGACCTCGCCGTAGGCCGTATAATGAACCTGCTTGAGGAGGATGCCATCACTGCCAAAGACAGCCAGTGGTGATCCTATGTTATCACAGGCTATGTAGAACTCTGCTCCATTGCTGATCTCCATTGCAAACAAGTGTCCTTGCAGGTCATAGTATAAAGAGGTAATCTGTGAGCTTGAATGGTTGTAGACATGTGTTATCCTGCTAGGGTAGCTCAGATCAGCATAGAAGAACTGTAGATGCTGTCCCATGCTGGACTTTGTGGAGACTCTTCTTCCCAAACCATCGTAACGGTACTGGACAGACCACCCGGTGGATTTACTGTAGACACGTTCTAGGTGGCCATTGGAGTTGTATTGGAAGATCTCAGGACCTCTCTGGCGGAGAAACCCATCTTCGTCCAACTCGTACTGCAGGTCCCCAAGACGAGTTATGCGGTCTCGTAGGTCATATCGTAGAGGCATGATTCGTGCACTGTTTGCTGGACTCAGTAGGTGTATGTTCCCATTTAAGTCATAGCTGTAGCGCCATGTCATTTTTTCATTGAGGTACACAGTCTGCAGCTGCCCGTCCACATCATATTCATAGCTATACTTGGTGGCATTGGAGGACGGGCCAATCTTAATCTCCCGCTTGGTGACTCGGCTCATATCGTCATACTGGATTGTGATCCAGAAGAGCAGAGAACGGAAGAGTTCATACTGAATTTCTCGTACCCGACCGTGCCCATCAAAGTGTTTGGTGTAAGTCATGACAGAGGTGGAGATGATCTGGTTGATATCGTAATAGATGACACCAAACTTGCCGAACTGCTCCACCTTCCCTGAGATGTCATCATACTGATAGAGGTCAATGGGCAGTGGGGTCTCATTGATAACCCCCTGAACACTCGTCACACGCAAACTACTGTCGTAAGCGTAGTCGAAGCGAGCGTTTACCATCCCGTCCTCGCTGAAGCGGTAGATCTGCCGGTCTACCAGGGGGCCGAGCTGCCTGTATCTAATGGTGCATATAAAGCCCTCACGCTGCAGATTGACCGTCTTCAGCACACCTGCCGTCTCATCGTAGGTGAAGCTGACACGAGTGCTGTCGTACAGAACTTCCGAGAGTTTGTTGTGCCAGCGATACCGGTAAAGGACTCTCCGCCCCGTGCCCAGCTGTACCACTCTCAGGAGCCGCCCGTCCTCACTGTAGTCCACGGCGACAGAAGCATTACTCTCAGGCATATGGTAAAGGTTGCGGTAGTAAGACAGAGAGCGTATGGTCTCCATAGCGTAGCGTGCCACACTGGGCATAGTGACTGCAGAAAGGCCTCCCTGTGGGTCATATTCAAAGACGTACTGCCGCTGACTCGCCAGTATCAGGACCGTGGACTAGAACGAGAAGAAAACATACCTTGCATAAATCTAGATGAATCAACTAATTCTTAGGTTAATCTTCACACTAGTTGGATATAACTAGGATCCAAAATTAAAATCATTTACTGGCCTTCATATCAGTTTATACCCATGTTTTTTCTTTCCTTTTTGTGGAAAACCAAATTACATTTAGCCAAATATCAACTTCCACAAAAAAAAGTTAAAGGGACGAAAAGTTTCAAGCATGTCTTGTGCTCATCATATAATATATCTTGCAGGTCTACTTTTATTATAAGGATAAAATATAACCCCCCCCCATTTTTGGGTATATACTGTTCAAAAGTTTGGGCTTCGTAAGATTTGTATTTATTTTTAAAGACATGAATACTTTTATTCGCAAGAATGCATTAAAAATAAAAAGTGACAGTAAATTTATTTATAATGTAACAAAATGTTTCTATTTCAAATAAATGCTCAAAATGCTTTTGAACTTTCCATTCATCAAAGCATCCTGAAAAAAAATATTTCACAAAAAAGCAGCACAACTGTTTCGAAAACTGATATTAAAAATAAATGTTTCTGAGCACCAAATCAGCCTACCAGAATTTCTGAAGGATCATGTGACACTAAAGAGTGGAGTAATGGCTGCTGAAAATCCAGCTTGGTAACACTTTATAATAACTACACGCTAATAATCATTAGTTAAGCATGAGTAAACAGTTAATTCATCATTCATAAAGCATTAATAGACATTAATAAGCAGTTTATAAATACAGCTATAAATGTTTTCTTCTTGATTTACAAGCATATCTATAATTTATTTAATAATTGTATTTTCATCCTTTATTAATGATTAATTTATTATGTCTAAATGAATAATTGCATTTTTATAAACCAGTTATTTAAGAGTTTTCAGTGGTTCATAAGATTACTTAGAACGTGTATGTAAATGATTAATAAACTATTTAAATGTACATTCATACATCTTATTATTCAGACATATAGTGATGGTTACTTAGTGTGTTAATAAATGCTTTATTAACATGTATTTATGCTGTAATTCAGGGTTAATTCGGGTAGTTATAAAGCATTTAGTAGTGGTCAGTTAACTATGTTTGTGAGCTCATCTAAAGTGAGGACTATTCATGCCTTGTAAAGCATTTATAAAGGAGATTTAAAGGCTGTTAAATATTTCTATATTCTGTATCACTGTGTTGTGTTTGTTACATTTTACTGTTTAGAAGATTGATGCGCCTTCAAATTTTCTTTTATAAATGCTTTAAAGGCATGAATAGTCCTCACTTTAGATTAGCTCACAAAATAGTTAACTGACCACTACTAAATGCTTTATAACTACCTGTATTTACTACATTTACTTACACTTTCTAAGTGATCTTATGAATGACTGACAACTCTTGTTTGTAAATAATGCTATACTTCATTTAGAAATTATTAATTGATCATTAACAAAGTATGAAAATACAATTATTAAACGCATTATAGATATGCTTATAAATCAAGAAAAAAAGCGTTTATAGCTGTATTTACAAACTGCTTATTAATGTATATTAATGCTTTATAAAATGATGAATTAACTGTTTACTCATGCTTAACAAATGATTAATAACATGCAGTTATTATAAAGTGTTACCCAGACGATAAACACAAGGTTTAAATTACTTCAATATAAGTTGTTAATGAGAACATATCTCAATGTACATAACTGTTAAACTTCATCATATGTCTGCTAATATTCCAGATGTGTGTACTAAATGTTTAAACAAGAAAGGTACCGTATATCACTTTCTTTTTGGAATGTACAAAAATCCCAAACTTGTCCAAAACCAAAACTGGAAGGAGGTTATAAAATGTCTGTTAGATATATGTTTAACACTAAAGTCCCTTTGAATGTTAAACTCTTGTGTTCTAGGAATTTATTCAATGCACTTTATACAAACATCGAAACTAGACGACTACACTTCTGGTCTTTGGACTTCTTCAATCCAGGAGAATCTATAGCATTGGAAGAGTATGGATGCTCCATCTTTAAAAAAATTTTTGGATAAGGGTTGGAAATGTGGTTTCATGTTTCGGTTTCCAAAAGTTTGTTGTTATTGTATGCTTCTTCGATGTGATCATTGTACTGTTTTTACTGTATTTTTAATCAAATAAATGCACATACAATTGCTTTTAGTGATGTATATGTGATATACAGTAGACTTGTCAGTTTTTGTCAGTTGACTGTCATGTGTACACTGCTTACCTATTGGCCGTATGCTGGTGTACACGTGACAGAGTCAACTGACAAAAACTCTTGATGTCTACTGTATATCACATACATCACTAAAAGCAATTTCCGCTGGCCTTTACCTTCTCCAGATAAGTGTAGCTCCAGGTCTTCCCATCAGGAAATGTCCTAGAAAGCAGACGGCCTTGTCCATCATACTCTACCCTCTCTGAGACAGAGCCCCAGTGTATGGCACTCAACTGCCCGTTGCTATTGCGAGTGAGGTTGACAGGAAGCAGCTTGCTACTTGGCATCCAGAGAGTGGGCTGACCTGCAGTGTCATAACCAATCTTCAGAAGGAATTTACGGTGATCATCATAGATCTTTTCAATCCTCAGCGCTCGGTCATAATCAACAGACAAAATGTTTCGTCCATTTACCTTGAAGAGCAGGCGGAGAAGAGACACAAAATTGGTATGGCATCAGTAAAATGGCTGAAAATTTACTAGAAAACTGGCAGATGTTTTTATCTGTCAGTTGCCTTGGTTTCCAACAGAAATTTTGACTTGATTCATAGAGTGAAGATGAGTCTCATGATTAATACTTAATAAAACTAAGTGGCTCTGTGTCGCTTTCAAACTATTAAATCATCTTCCAATGTAGTCAACATACATTTTAGAACGGGTTTATTTAACCACTGTAAAAGTGGCATTTTTGTACTCTTAGATCAGCCACTTCTTCATGCCAAATTTATTTAATGGATTTCATTTGCAAAAATTCACATCTAAATAAAAAACATAGCAAGAAATCTTGCATGGTTTTTAAAGTGCCTATTATGAATGAGGTCAAGACAGATGTCAAGTGCTTTGTGTTAAAGAAAGGCTAATAGATTTAAGAATGAAATGGTCTTGTGGTTATTTTCAACGAGAATAAGACTTCTTTCTCGTCTGTAATTAGCCTTCAGTACATACTCGTAACTTGCGTCCAAACACTGTGACCTTCGTCCTCGTCTGCTCTTTACGAAAACGCCACTCCACCAAGTTTTGCCCGCTGTCATCAGGTAGGGTCATATTTCTCCGTGCCAGCGTAGGGGAGGATGCGCCAGCCAGAATATGTGGCTCGGTCTGGTAGTGGGTGTTCATTCCATTGGCATACAGAATCCACAAGGAGTGGTCGTAACCAATCACATAGTTGTTCTTCAGCTGATCTGCAAAAAGGCAACATAAATTAGCAGAAAAGCTAGAACATTTTAAAAATCCTATGAGAATGCAAGTGCATCTATTTGATTTGTCTGTTTACACAAGTGTTACCTTGGTGTAATGTGAGGACCTTATGAATTGCTGACTGGTTTGTCGTTATGGTTGCAGCTTCATCTCGTTCAAAACTTTCTCTTTCTACTGTAGAAACAGTATCCATGTCATAGGCCAGACTGGTCACCACTCCAGTAGGAAAGGTTACATTGGTCAGTCGTCCCTCTGTGTCATAGCTGAAAGAGAGAGTGATATTAAGGTGCTGCATTTAATG
Organism: Rhinichthys klamathensis goyatoka; assembly: GCF_029890125.1. Classification (NCBI taxonomy): domain Eukaryota; kingdom Metazoa; phylum Chordata; class Actinopteri; order Cypriniformes; family Leuciscidae; genus Rhinichthys; species Rhinichthys klamathensis. The sequence continues at coordinate 2,049,057 of NW_026606714.1, read as the reverse complement.
TAACCCATATGAATAAGCACAAAGTTTAAAAGGCATTTGAATTATTCAGTTACTTTAGCCATATAAAACCAGTCCGTCATGCTGTTTAATGTTGCAAAACAGTATTTGTTATTATATTATTTTAATTCATTATCATAAACATTGCAGTGCAATTAGTTTTGTGGTTTACTGCACTTTGTTATTTTTTTTATTTGTTTACCTATAGCAGTTATTAAATCAGAAATCTTGCAGATTCATGGGAAATAGCTGTGGAATAAGGTGGATAGTGGTCCCTAGAAATTATTTAGGTCAGGGACGGGCAACTTCTGTCCTGGATGGCCATTGTCCTGCAGAGTTTAGCTCCAAGCTTGATAAAATCTCAACTGCCTCTAGCTTTCTTGTAATCCTGAAGACCTTGATTAGCTTGTTCAGGTGTGTTTGATTTGGGTTGGAGCTAAACTCTGCAGGAGAGTGGCCCTCCAGGACCGGAGTTGCCGACCCCTGTTTAGGTACTATTTCAAATGTAAGTCTCGGATTTTTCCTATTTTATTACTCACCAGGCAAAATTCTGATAAATTATAAAAGTTATTTCAACTGGTTGAGTAAGTTACAGGCCAATGCTTAATACTCGCTGACATAATTTGAGCAATAATTATAGAGATATTTGCCCTAGCAAGCACAAGCAACAAGCAGAAACGCTCAAGCATTCTTACTCATAGAATGTTGTCCATCCATTGGCAGTACTCTTGGTTGCCAGGAGACCACTGTTGCCATGGTAAGTTAGCAACACCTGTTCACGCCCCTGTGTGCCAAGGGTCTTCAGCCCACCACTCGAGCCTACAGTTAGCCAAATAACCTGGTTGTCAGGTGCAACGATGCGGACAGGAAGGCGGCTGGCATCTCTGCGAATCCGTAGTGTGTTCCCATGACTGTCGGCCACTGAGGTCAGATCTCCCTCATTGCTATAGCTGAAGTTATATTTGAAGTCTCCAGTGATCAGGTTGGCCGTATGCTGGTGTGTGCCATTAATGTCAAACATGTACACTTCCTGCTTCGCAGACGATGCCACTTCATACAGGCCCATGCTGTTAAGTGCAGGCTTGTTTTTTCCAATCACGCGAATTCGAATGTTACCCAGGTCGGCCACGAACAGGGTTCCATCCGGAGCTGCCACAAGGGAAGACGGCCCATTTAGCCGAGCGTCTTTAGCGAAGCCGTCTCCTGTTAGGTAACAATCACAGTTGACGTCGGTCTTGCAGTCGCAGTCTGAAGGCGACCCCACCAGGTGAGTGATCTCGCCATCTGCTGCCACGCTGCGTATGCGGCTCATCTTCCTCTCGTCTGTCTCCGCGACATGCAGCACTCCATTGAAAGAGACGGCAATGGCACTTGGGGATTCCAGATGGGTGTGCGTGGCTCGCTGTGTTTCTGTCACCAAGATGTCTGTAGAAGGCATGGGGCAGTGGAGGGGTCTGCCTGCTGCCACGCTGACCTGCCCCTCCTCAGTGATCCGCAAAACCACACTGCCATCCAGCACAAACAATGAGTTATCCATCGGACTAACAGTCAGATCTGTCGGCCATTCTAAAGACACCTAAAAGGCAGATGAATGAGAAAAAAAATGCATTGTTCAAGAAGATATGTAGATATTATACTTTATTAAACTTCACTTAGGCAAAATGTATTCCTTCCTTTTTATGATAGACAGACATTAGTAAAAATTTGATATTTAAATCCTACTTGCTTGGCTTATTAACAAATATGGTATTTTCCCAGAACTATCGATAGATCATTTTATGTAAGGATGCATATGTTAACATTAATGAAATAGATTATGAGAAACAACAATGAACACTTTTTTTTAACGGCATTTATGAATCTAGATTAATTGTATTTTCTACATAATGATATTTTAATACATTAACATTTCAAGTTTTATAAACATTAGTTAATGTATTATGTACAAACGTGAACTAGTATATTTATGAAATAATATTAACTTAGAATAATACATTAAATCATTTTAATTATTTAATGTTACATTTTAACATGAATGAACTATAAACAATAGTGTATTTATAAATTAATATTAATCTTGAATAATAACATTTTAATTTAATTTAATTTTAAACAAACATGAACAATAATATATTTAGGAATGAATATCAACCAAAAATAATAAATTAAATAATTTTTAATGAATTCATTTTGAATGTTAACAAACATGAATATAATGTCAAAATATTATATTTCTAAATTAATATTAACCTATAATAATTTTTAATAATTTTATTTTTAATTGTTATTCATTGTTCATGATATTAATGTATAACATAGAATAATACATGTAAAGAACATTTATCTTATTGTAAAGTGATAATGTTTTCTTTTTAATTTTGAGTAAAAAATAAAAAATTAACCAATTTTGTGTATATCTTTGCGCTAGTTTTATGTGTATTTGAGAATTATATCGACCACTGGCCTTTCTTTTTTTTTACTGTTGATTTCAGCATTAGTATTGGTATACAAAAAAAACAAAACATAACAGCCGATCACTTCATTGTTTCCTAAATCACACTGCATGAAAAAAAAAAAAAAAAACGACATTAACTAAGACCAAAACTCATTTAGGTCACTGAAAGGGTCTGATAAATGGCTTTAGTGTGTTGATTTAAGAATTTTAACTTTTCACCTGATGGATGTCCATAACTGAGTCACAGCTCAGAGGTCGAGCAGAGGCAAGGTCATTGGACCCCAGCAGAGTGGAGATGATGCCATTTGGATCCACCTTCCGAATCACGGTCCCATCCACAAAGTAGATCAGTCCGTTCTTGTCAACAGCAATCCCTGGAGAGAAGAGAGGAAGGAACGAAATGTGCAGGTCACACAGCTGTGCTCTTTGCTTGCCTGATCCAGGCAGCGGGTACATGTGTCGTGTTTGGCTTCCCATTATTCAGGTCACTGCAGAAAGCATCGCCCTCAATTATTCACATCTTGCCTCCCACTGCTGAATTATTTCTTAAGGAGAAAGTGGAATAGGATGTATTAGAACATCTCTCCCTCCCTCTAGCATTTCTGCTCGCTCTCCCTCACTCTGTCTCAGTTGGTCTGTAAGTCAGCTCAAGGTATTTGACAAAAGCATGGAGTGGGAAAGCATCAAACCCACTTTTAATCCCAAATTATAAAAGTGTGGGTTGCTATAGTAACTGCCTCTTGGTAAATTCGTGCTTAGCTGAGTGATAGCACGAAGAGTCTGTGTGCCTGGCAAAAACACAGTGAAGTGAACTGACATTATGGCGAAAATCTCAGTCCCAACCGAGGAAAATGCATGCATGCATTAATGCTTCTAACTTTTTTATAGTTATAACATCCAGAATGTAGATCTCTGCACACATCCCATCAATTCAACGCATTACGTTCCCACAAGAAATATGATACCTAATGTATCCATCATGCCATACGTGCATTCATGTGTGAATGACATTTTATTGCAAAACAATGAAAACGTCTCTTTTTCTGCCTGATGAGATTATATGAAATAGGTTGTCTATATTCTCCAGACAAGTCTGTTGTGTCTGGCTCAGTCAAATAATTTAGTACCTATCCCGTGGCTGTCAGTTCCCATTTCCCTCGCTGAGGTGCCAATCAAAAACCTCAGTACATAATACACTGTTAAAAGCTCACAGAGCTTTGGGATGATCTTTCATGTCAATCAAAGTGTGTTGTATGCCTCAGAAGATTCATCTCAAGCATTTTAGCAGTTTATTAGCAGTTATTATTTGACTCCTTTTGTGAAATGAATGCATGACCCTTTTGATGATCAGTTTTAATGATCGTCTAACAATACCTTTGGGTCCCGTGAGGAGAGCTTCGGTGGCTGGACCTCCATCTCCACACTGAGCTTCGTCAAAAGGCAGACAGTGGTCTCCTGTTCCCGCCACCACCTCCACGTTCTGCTGGGGCTCTGAACTGGCCAGGAGCGTCTGCGGGCTGTAGATGCGCCTGGAGTTGGTGTCGGACACATACAGCCGGCCTGTCACCGGATCCGTGGTCAGGTAGTAGCGGTGAGCGGGATTGTTACTTGGGGAGAGAGATATAAACAGTAGCATTATTAGCTAAGACATTAGTCTGCTGTCAAGCTGAGGCAGTGCGGCAATAAATTATTGGTCTGACATTGCAATTGGAGATGGCAGATGAAATGAGAGACTGATTAGAATATTAATATCATTAAAGACATTGAAAGAATCGCAGCATGTTTTTACGCATCTATCAAAAGGGTGTGAGCTCCTGACAGATGGGCAGAAGAAAAAAGAATGTGTGAAAGGGAAGTAAATGTGATGTGACTGGAACATATTTGTGGAGGCTGTGATGACGACTTCAAGACTGCCAGATCATTTCAATCATTCTCGTTCCCTAGCGGGGAAAGGTTCTCTGCGATGCGGTGATATGCATATCTTAATGACTGTCAACAACTGATGGCTTTTCCGAAAGCTACGCTTATTTGCATTCATTAATTCTGCCTCCCAATCAGTCTGCACCTCACTGAATGAGGTAGTGTGGCCCCTCCAGACATGCCATTAGTGGTTAAATGACCAGTCAAGTCGGCACTTCGTAGATGATGGTGTGGAGCTCAGTGACATTCTCCTCTGGGATCAGACAAATCTTTTCACGTTTTATCAAAAGCCATTTCAAGGCTATTCTTGCACACTGAGTGCGCTCTATTCGATCAATGTCTTGGACTGTTTGGAAACCAATTCACACTCACAGGCATTGGCCTGTGTAAAATCCAAATGTGAAAATGTGAAATAGTGGTACTTCTTTCAGCTAAAGGTGTTGGCCACTGCATCATAATCCAAAGTCCTCTTGCATGGCTTGAGTAAATCTTTTTGACAGACAGAAAAAGGTGATGTGCATCTCTTATAAAAATGTGCCTGCCTTGACATCTTCTGGGATTGGTAACTAAACTAGGTTAGTTTTCTATATACACCCTTTGGACTTTTAAATCCATTTGATGATATTTCTATAAAAATGTGTCCCAAAGGGTTCTATCCCATCTAAAATTTTGTAATACATACATGTCCTTTAAAAATAACAACATCTAGCCAGTTTATGTGGGACACCTGTGGGCAGCCATGTGCTTTGAGGATCGGCCTCTATTCACATCAACAACAACTGTGACGAGATCTGTCGTGTCGACCTCTCAGACCATGTATTGTAATGTAACTTACCTGTGCCTGAAATCCTTATTTCTTTGGTTAGTTTGAAAAAAGAAGGGAAATATAAAGTAAGAAAATATAGTGAGACAAGTTTAGGTAAAATAGTATACACTTATTCTATTTAGTTCACATCACCCCCTTGTCCATCTAGTTCAGGAACCCACTGGTGACCACTGCATTTATTCTCCACAATCCAATTGAGGATACCTTTAAATTGAACCCTTACCATCCTTAAATATTTTAATATTATTTAAATATAATTATAGTATTTATTTATATTTATTATTATTTATTTAATTCATATTGTGCATTATTTTTATTATTATTTTAGAATTATTCAAAATTGGTTCAAAATTATTATTATTATTATTTTTTTTAGATATTGTCAGTTTTCATTTTCATTTAACTTTAAAATGTAGTAATTTTGTAATGTGCTTTTGTTATTTTACAGTAACTTTTGTTTTGTAACTTTTGTTGTCTCATATGTCTTACTGTATTACAGTCTGGACTCAAACAAATGACCCTGATTATACTACACCTTAATTTTTTTTATCACAGTCTCTAAAATAATATATAAAAAGCCAAATCGATAGCATCACTATCATATTTAAAAAATAAAATATGCTAAGTTTTGCGAATTTTATCAAATTGTCATTTATAAAACTGATTTTTAAATGTTTGCATTATAAGGCACCACTGGTAACCAAGGTAATAGGATGGTAATAGTAGAACCACTAGGAGTACAGTAGGTGGAAATTGTAGAATTGATTTTCGTAGAACTACACAAGGGCAAAGAGCTTTTTTTATAAAGGGCTTCCAACTCTGGCACATTTTGCCAATTGAAATCAAAGGAGTACATGATATAAAATCTTTTACAATGATGGTTAAGTGTTGGTTTAAAAAAATGTTTTAATCATTTATTCATGTTTCCAGGGCTGGAAGTATCCTTAAAATATGTTTTTAGTGATATTTAGGTATGTATTTGTATGTATGTACTACATCTAGTTACAAGTTTTAACTAGGGTATGCAGGGCTGGTGGTGTCTTTCTTCCTTGGACAAGGTAATAAAAAAAAAAGTGTTATCTTTTTTAGCATTAATTTATTTTATTTCAGTTTTAGTTCGTCATTTTTGTATTTTAAAATGATTTAAAAGTATTTCAGTTAGCTGCCCCAAGGCAACATTTATTTATTTATTTTTTACGTTTAAAAAAATTGATTTCAGTTAATTAAAACTATTTTAATTTTTTTTGTTTAAGCTTTAGTTAACAATAACAATTCTAATCCTTAGATCCTTCCACTAATCCTTCATACTGTGTTTGACAATGTGTTGAAAAAAAATCTACTTGTCTATTCTAAAAATACTGAGTATTTCAAAGAATATGTAGATCTGAAATTAAACAAAAAAAGGATTCAGATCCTGGGTAAGACAAATCACCCTCAAACTGAGAATGTGTGGTGAACAGGAGGTGATCAGAGTTTACCTTTCTAACAGTGTAATGCACAACACTCTAAAATATAAACATCTCTAAATTCAACCCCTTTCAACAGTGCTGCAGCTATCAAAGCACCGCTTACAAATTCACAGCATTCACCAATAACTTGCATGACAATTACTGTCGGGCTTCAAATCACCTGCTGTGAGAATTATTGCCACTATTAAGCAAACTCTCCTTTTTATGAGGACTATGTTTTGTGAATTAAAAATAGTTATGCTATTAAATGCTTTGTAGAGAGAGGATCTCTAGACGCTGCCTCTCAGGATCCTGTGATTTGTCACAAAATGTCTCAAGTACTCTGCAAGCTTTTCCATGCTGCCGTGCTACTAAATCACACACACAGTTGTGCTCACTCACCTGAGCTCCATGACACTGGTGACATTGCCTGACGGATAGATACGTCTGATGTAATTGAAGTCGCCAACATACAGGCTACCATCGATGCCCCATGCGAGAGCAACAGGAGCCAGCAGTTTGTTTCCCTCCGCCTGCCCATTACAGCTCGGACAGGAGATGCTTCTGCGCCTGCCATTCCCCATTATGGTGCTGATAATGGGAGGAAGCTGGGAGAGGAAGATATTCTCACCGCTTCCCTTATACAGAATTCCTGAGACACCAGAGAAAGTGGAAGATTTTTTTTTTATAAAAATATTTGTTTTAAATATTTAATTGAAAAATAAAACAGTTTGCTTATTACTTTCATATCATATCAATGTTTTAACAAAATATTTCTATTGATTTTCACAATAACAATTATTATAATATTCAAATAAAAAGGCAATTGCAGAGAGCAACAAGATGAGAAATGCTATTCCTATGTGACTTCACAATCTCACATGCTCATATAATCTATAAGAGGGATTGAAAATGGGTAGGCAGTTTTTTTCTGGCTCTAATGGAAAGGCCTGAGCATATAACTCAACTAAAGATGAAAGTTCCTACCCTGGACATCACTATGAAAAGGGGGCACTTAGCACTGTGATCTTCCCGAACTTCCGTTAGAAACTCCATTAATGTGGACATTGAAGTAGCACTTTGATGAGGAAGCTCCAAAAAGAATTAAGCTGCTAAAGGCATCAGAGCTACCATAATGAACAGTTCCATTAATATGGATGATTAGACTTCAATTTTTGAAATAAATTTAGCACTTCCTGAAGAGTCTACTTTTAAGCAGAATGCCATTTTTATTTGATGTTAGTCTTTGTTATTTTGGTTGTGTATTATTTTTCCTTCAATGACATTTAAAACACAACACACTCTGCTTTAAATCATTGTCCAAAAATAAGCCAAAGGATCAACATATTGTGTTTGCATGAAATATTACATGAGCTGTGCTATAATTTGTGTCAGTTCACTGTTATTGAAAATATTTTTAAAGAATATTTATACATTCTACATAAGAAATTTATACATTTTCAAATAAAATAATCTACTTAAAATAGTAATATTTTCTTCACTATTTAAGTAATATAAATGTATTTGTCTCACACTTTTTTTACAAGAATTTTGTGCTGTTTTTTGCTCTCGAACCAGAGGTAATCTGTCTCAAATTTGCAATCTCCAAATAAAAAAAGCATAGTCCTCAATCCTCAGGCATTAAATGTACCAACCAGAGACATTTTGATCACCCGAGAGGTGATTATTTACACAGCTGTGTGCTTTATTTTCCAGTCTCTATACTGTAGATCTCAGCTTCTAAAACCTTTGATCGTTTCAATCACTTTAACACCACTTTCAGTCCAAGACTGAGTGAGGAGCTTAGGTCATTACAGATAAATATTTTAGTCCTGTGAAAATTTAACTTGTTTCTTTTTGGGGTTGTCTTCAAAGAGGAACTTCAAAGGGAAGTGCCATGCCCAGGGCCATAAATTATTCATAGTGAGCAACATGTTAGACTTCTAACACTTGCTTTGGCCTATTAATCACATCAATAACACTGCAATGAACTATACTCCAATTGGCTGGCCATCACATTTCAAGCTCAGTCACTAGCTACCTCAGTGGCTGCACACCATCGCCGCTGCTTTGTAATTGGTTCAGAGGCAGAGTTTCATCCAAATTATAGGAATCTGAACGGTTTAGACATTTTGCCAAGACTACAGCTCTTCAACCTTGTTTCAATGGGTTTTTTTTGTGTGAATGTAAACAAGAAAAGCCTAAGCGTCAGAAGCTGACCAGAGATCCTTTTCTGAATGTCTTTCTGATCATGGAAGCACATATAATGGATAACACGGTGGTTGACTAGTTGGTCCAACAACTGATCAGTTGACGACTTATGATTTTATTTTCTAGGTAGTTTTGTTATTTTTAGCAGGTGTGATTTATCTAGTATACTTTCAGAATGATGTGCTTTTAAATCAAGTCAATATTACATGTATAACACTTTTTACAATACACAGTGTTTCAAAGCAGCTTTACAGACAGTCATACTGTTATGTCCATAATGCCTTTTAGCAGTTTTAGGGCTGGACGATATGGGGATATATATAACGACAGTATAAATGTTCCTCCGACTTTAGATCTTGTTATATTCTATTTATATTGTGTAACAGATATATCAGTGCCAGAGCGCCTCGGGTACACGACTGAGTGATCAAATGTATTTCCGTGAAATGGATGTAGAAGATGATATGTTGATATTTTAGTAATGATATTTTGATTAATCCTTTTTTTTTTAACAAATAAACAAAGGCTTGTTAGTAAAACCTTCTGGAAAAAGTTCCATCTTCAGCTACATCCCCTTTTAAAGCATCAGCCATTAAAAAACAAACATTCAGACAGACATATTTTGCTATTACATCGCATCTGTTTTTGAGCATCCTAACATTGACAAGCATTGTGTTTTTAAAATGGCACGTCAAGCCAAAAAAACATATCAAAACAACATAATTCTGTTCCATTCAGTTGTACTCTGTAAAATTGTTTTTGAACAAAAGAAAGTGTCCTATGTACATAGCCCAAGAAATGTGTCTGATCGGGTTCATGTGAACCTGAAAACAGCCCAGTTATACAGACCAACAAGATGTTTTTTAAAACATGTGGATTTGCACACCCCTAGTCACCTGTCACTGAGGAGACAAATCAAGTGCATCCTGTGCCAAGTCTCATCGGGCATTCCTCTGTAGTGTGATGACTGCCACTTCAGCTGCAAACGTGGTAAACTGTCATTGGCTGATATCAGCTGTTTCACAGAGAGCTTAAATGACCCAAAACCCTCTGCGAATCTGAACTGCATGCAAATCATGGCTAATGTCTTCCCATGTGCAGCTAAGCAGGGTGCATAGCAATTTGTTCCTGCTTGATTAGGCCATGCCATTGATTAATTGATTGAGAGGAGGACTGGAATGAAGACATAGTCAGAGGGGATCTCGAAAACGTCCGGCCCAATAGAAGCTGCTGTTCTCATTCAGAGGTCTACAATGTACCATTAAGTAAGATGAATTGGTCTGGGTATCTGCTTTTAAGTGTGACTCAACAAAGACGCTGACCTTGACAGCAAGACAAACCAATGACACTTTTCACTTATTCAAACTCCACGATTGCTGCATTGCATTGCCCTAATCTCATTAAGCCCTGCTCATACTAATAAACCACTGTTCAAATACATGAAAGACAATAATGAACTATATCTACAAAGATTTGACTAAATCCTATGCAACAAGAACGACATTTATCGATAATCGACATCACTATGAAGGCATTGTGAGTGGTTGCCAGGACATTGTTATGCGGTTTTTAAGGTGTTCTGGGTGGTTTCTTCTGACAAAGTCCAAAACTCATGTCTTTGTGATACTCTAGTTCCTTTGGCTTGGCTTCATCATTCAACAAAGGTTTTTTTTGTTTTGTTTGTTTTTCTTTTCATCATTATCCAGGAACAATAAAACCAATTGCTTAGAAAAGTAATTGCACAAATGTCTTCAGCAAGCCACACAATTTAAGATATCCATAGCACAAACTGTGCTGCAAGAGTTGCAAGAACCACTAATTACAAGCGGCGTCAAAAAATAATTACATTTAAAGTGCATGATTTTCATTAGTGTTACTCATTACCATGCAGCATAGATGTTGTAAATTGTGGCCTAATTAACATGTGCCTTAATGGCTAGACCTTTAGTTGAAAAACTGATTCTCAGCCAGTAATTCTCAGCCAGTCTCAGCTACATGTCAATGTCTATGAAGTACAACAAACTCTATAAATGGAAATTTTATTCAATGTCATCTACAGTAATGCAATTCTTATCTTTATTGATTATTCACTGAGCAAATATGCTGATCAAATAGCAATGGGATAAATAAAACTATTTGGTAAATGTCAAGCAAACAAGCTGAATATCAAATAATCTAGGTGTTCTGCTGCATTTGCAAAAACGCTTCAGGCTAAGCAGTCTGCCATATCGGAAAAATTCACCAAAAAGGTTAACGATTGACACCTACAGTGGGGTCCAAAAAAGACAACATTGAACTTATCGTCAGTAAAAGAAGATTCACTGAAAATCCACCATCATTTCTAAGTTACTAAGCACATAAGCAACTTAGTAACATTGATCATGTAAACTCCTTTGCACAGATGGTCAGATGTTCTTGCTTCCATCATTCTCAAATCATGCTGGAGAACATGATTATCAGGTTTTACACAAACATGTGGAGTTCAAGCTGCTTGAGAGCTGCATGCCATTCAAGCGAAATGACAAACCAGAAACTATTCTGAAATTAAATGTTTCGGTTAAAAATGTATGCTGATAATAGAATTTATAATATTTTGTTTGCATTAAAGTAGAAAAATACAAAATAGAAGCACTTTTTTGTCTCAGACTTTTGAACCACTATGATTAATATTTCAAATCTCAGTTTGCAAGGCCGTTGACTGCTGATCAGACCTGTAAGCCATAGATATGAGAAGCTCTGCATTGTCAATCAGTGAGACAAATGGGACTGTCAAAGAGAAGATCTCCCTTTGGCAAATTGATTACATTTGTGACATGTTCTTCAGGACAAAAATGTTCCCATCTCCATCACTTCTCATGGATCGCTTGTGATATACAGAAATGCACTAATCGTAAAAGATGGTAAAGGTGACATGCCCTAATGCGCAGAGCTTTCATCTAATTTATAGAACTCAGATTAACCAGGGTGAGCCAGATTTTTGTCTTAAGCCCTTTTAAGAGCCATTCTAAACCTGTAATTCAATGACTAAGAAGATTATGAGCAAGTAGACAAATATTGAGTAACCCAGTGTGAAACTCACCTAACCGCAAACCTGCCGTTATTTAGTTATGAGACGAAGAAGAACAGAAGATCATGTTATGGATTTATATTTGACAGAGGCTCTCTGCCTCAGTGCTTTCTATCAGAATATGCAGTTCCTGGGCTTTTTGTTCCATCGCTTTCAACTGTGTCTGTGAGGTTTTTGACAGATTTAGTTCACAAAAACAGCAAAAACAATGCAGTTAATCTTCAATTCAAAGTCTATGAACTTCACCAGCAAGCAAAGAAATCTAAGCAGCATAAAAATCCCCAAATATTTAACATAAAAAACATGTAAAAATGTCATGATTTCATCTACATGAATTGAATAAAAAACAAACAATCAGAATAAAGTGATGTGATGCATCCTGCTGGATTTGGCTAATCAATTAAATGCACTATTAACTGATGATAATCAGTATTAACTAAGAAACTATAAAATGGCAACACCAAAGCATTTCCATAATAATGGTCTAATCTAAAATAAGATAATGATATAAGCTACCTCTATAACCTTAAAAAAATCTGCAATTGGTTTCATCTACTCTGGCGCTCGAGGTATAAAATGAGAATTGAAGCCTTATTGGCAGGAACAGTGCTTAAACTAGATAAACTGTCTAGAGGTGCACAAATAAGGGTTGAGCAGACGGCCGTGACCATTTGTTCGGCAGGTCGTCAGATTAAAGGATGTGGAAATCCCAAGCCCAACTGGGCATTTAGCCAGCAATCAAAAAGAGGCTTAAATTCTTTGGTTCAGGCAAGGTACAATCAGATGGTGTCACACTAACTAACTCTAGAGAAATAACCGCACCTGAAAAGTGTCAGTCTAATCTTGTGTTTTCGTTTAAGGCATCAGGATGCACTGCAGAGCTGACTTCTTTCTCAAAATGCACCATTAAATTCGACTGCTGGATCCGGTTCAAACTGTGCACACATCGTCATTTACCAAGAATAAAAAGATGCCATTATCTGTGAGAATGTGGAGATTTAAGCTGACAGAATGGGTTTCCCTGTCACCCTGTTTCATTATGGAGACAAAGGAACAGGGAATGTCTGGTGGAATAATGCCACATTTCCATATTCACGCTTGTGTTTTAATGGCACTTTTATTGAATTAAGCTATAAGTATGCATTCTGCGCCTGAAAACTGGATAAAGTTCATTCAGCCAAATCATGTCCCCTATAATGTTGGAGAGCACAGCTCTGACTTGGCACGCTGTGTTAATGATTCCAATTTAATCTGTCATCACCGTGAGCGATTAGCCCTTTCAAACTCTGCTTTATTATGTGCAAATTAGGCAATGGACCATATTTCATGTTAAGATGAATATTTATGACAATGAGTCCAGGTAGAGGCACTGACCCCTGAGTTGGTGAGGGGACATTTCCCATGAGGTGGTTCCGATGGGGTTTAATAAGCGATTCCTACCGTTTGGCACATCCAAGATGTGATGCTTATCCAGGGTCCAGCCACCCATGTTGGCGGCCTCCAGCTCATATCCCTGCAGTGTGGCTGTCCGCTTTTCCCACAGGATCACATTCAGACATGATTCATACTCGAAGCCCACAGATACTACAGTATAGGGGGGGAAAAAACAGGGCAAAAGGCATCCATTATCTTTACATGTTTTTCTACACATAATTTAATCATTTAAAAATAATATTTTAAACCAAATATTTTAAGCATATTTATATATTTTAAGCATTGAAACATTATTAATTCTATAGGCTGCTCACATTCAAGTATGTAATACTGGCAGAGTATATGCGGTATTGACAATTTACTGTTCATGCACATGGGAAACTGTTGCAGTTACTATTTCAGAGCAGTTACAACATTGTTAAGGAAGAAATATTTCAGCAAATGGCATGATTACAATGAGTCCAGTCATTGCAACATTTTCCAAATGGACCTGTGACCTTCTAAAAGCTGGTGTTTCTCGGTGCGCTTCCTTTGCAGACTAATTATACATGCAAAGAGCAGTCAGCAATATACAGATGGACTAGAAAAATGCAGCTGCTTGTAGATTTTATTTATTGCTAGAACACAACCTAGTGTCAGTTTAGCAAAAAGATGGTTCAGATAAAGATTAAGCATATGCTACAAATTTAACAAAATGAGATTGGCTTTTGAACTGTGTGTATTTTCAGCAAGGTTTAAATCATACATTTTGTGCCGTATTAAAATGAAACCATATTATTGTCCTGATTCTCTGTTCTAAATCCCTTTAGTTTAAGGTTCAGAGAATATTAAGTTCAACCTTTTGGTCTGTATCATAATAAGTCACCTTCACCTAATCAGTTTTGCTTGTACTACCAGTTTTTAGAGAGTTTTTACTCATCTTGCCAAAGAATTATCTGGGAGAAAAAAAGATTAATTGTATCCTGGTTTAAATCAGTCCAAGTTAATAATATATTCATACACAGAGGGCTTTATATAGATCTGTTTCCTCCCATTGTTCTGCTACCTACCTACAGCCTCTGCGAGTCCGTAGACTCTCTGGGTGTACGCATCAGTCTTGTCCCAGATAAAGCTGTAAGAGAGCCGGGGTGAAGCTGGGAACTGCTTCTGAAACATTCTGCCCTCCACAGCCACCATGAGGTGGACCCGAGCCAAGCCGAAGGGCACGCTGGACTGGGTCAAGATGACCTTCAGAACAGGTTTGTAGGCTGAAGCACGTGAACTCAAGTAAATCAAGTCTAAATCACTACCAGGAATGGCCGTCTGCTCATGAAGAACCTGTGATTAAAAACGTGCATGAGGGAGGAAGTTAATTACTTGTACTGTAAATTTCCTTGGTGATTATTTTAATTTTTATTACAATTATTTGTAACAAAATGCACTGCTTTGCAAATGTATTAAACACAATGAATTAATTCTTCACTCGGGGGGTGGATATACACTACCGTTCAAAAGTTTGGGGTCAGTAAGATTTATTTATTCATTCTTTTTATTTATTGAAAAAAAAAAAATCTTTTATTTTCCAAAGATGCATTAAATTGTTCCAAAGTAACAGTAAATACATTTATATTGTTCCAAAAGTGTTTTTATTTAAAATAAATAAATGTTCTTTTGAACTTTCTATTCATCAAAGAATCCTCATACAAATATTAAGAAGCACAATCGTAACATGTTTATTGAGCACCAAATCACTATATCATATTATACTTAAGAATCAAGTAATGGCTGCTGATAATTTAGCTTTGCAATCACAGGAACAAATTATATTTTAAAATATATATTTCCCAAACGTTTGAACATTAGTGTATGGCAACCCAGAAGTCAATATTTAAAAAGAGTCTTTACAACTGGTTAAAAAGATGACCAGTGCCATTTTCAAACAGCATCATATGAACATCTTCAGAATGAGTTATATAAAATAATAATTTACCGTGGATTTACACACAATTTGTTTTAATTACGTCTGATCCTTAAAAGTGACTTATGTTACGAGCATGTAATGTAAATTATTACTGTCACAGGAACATAATATAGTACACCACTGTCATAATTAATTCAGAAGCAATACATACGTAAAAATGTCTTGTTTTCCTGACCATATAGTATGTTTTGTACATATCTCATGCTTTGTAGTGTCATTAAATCATAAAGATCAGATGGACTTAAGACAGAGTCAAATTTATTTAGATTTTCTGGAAAAAATGAACCGAGACTCATTTTACTCCAAGATGTGATGTAGGTCAAGGTATGAGTCACCTGTGTCTCAGGAATGATGGGGCTGGCATTGGGGCTGGAGCGGTAGAAGGTGGAGAGTGGTGACGCGGTGATTCGGGGCGAGGGTCTGTCAAGGCCACTAAATTCACAGGTTGGCGTGTCTCTTTCCTCTTTTCTCATCACCAGCGTGTCCATCACATGGAAAACTCTCCATGACAACCACACTGTGCGATACACAAAGGAGTACGGAGCACGCTCGAAACGTAACGTCATTGCTGTCCCTCCGTTCACCAATAAATCAAACCTGCAGTTGGGTAAAAACACAATTTTCACAACAGTTCATGTATGATAGACAATTACATTACACTTCCAAAACAGTGATATAGTGGTATCACGGTACAGTGATGATAAGGTATTTAAAAAAACTACTATGGTATTGCTACAGTCCAAAAATATGGTATTCCAATGGTACATGTCATTATTATCATAATCATAGCAATTTAATACATGGTACTTCTATGTTGTATGTATGAGAAATGTATCAAAAGCAACTTAATTTATGTAATTTTGCACACTACTATTCAAAAGCTTGGTGTGAGTAAAAATGTTTTTGAAAGAATGCATACTTATTCAGCACAAACCCATTAAATTGTTCAAAAGTGACAGTAAATACATTTATGTTGTTGCAAAAGCTTTTCATATCAAATGAATGCTGTTTTTTTTTTTTATCAAAGATTCCCAGAAAAATCTTTGATCAAGATTCTTGAGCATCATATCAGCATGCATATCAGAATGATTTCTGAAGAATCATGTGACACTGAAGACTGGAGTAATGATGCTGAAAATTCAGCTTTGCCATCACAGGAATAAATTACATTTTAAAATTTTTGAATATAGAAAACAGTTATTTAAAATTGTAGCAATATTTCACAATATTACAGTTTTTATTTTACAGTATCAAATCAATGCAGCCTTATAAGAGAGCATAAGAAAATCGTACCAACGCCAAACTTTCAAATAGTACTGTATATTTTAATAATATTTCACCATTATATGAGTTTAAGACACAAGTCGTGCCAGAAACTCACATTGTTTGTGTGGGGGCAGAGGGCATATGAAGCCTAAGTGTGATTTATAATTTCCTGTTATCACATTGTCAAGCGCACACGTTTTCTCCAAATTTTATGGTTTGTTAGCTTCATCACAGCGCTTAGTTAGTGATGTCTTCCATATTCCATATCCTCTGCTAGAACTGTATCCGATTCAAACATCCAATGAAAATAACAGCTAAATGACATGCACTTCACTGTCTTTTATCAGTAGTTCACTGGCACACTTAAGATGTTCTGTAAGTTGATAAGGGAAAAGGGTAGAGATGTGATGTAACTTTTTACGTTTCAGGGATTTGGATGAGAGATCTGGAGGTAGCAGTTAGCGCAGGCCCTTTTTTAATTAGCGTGGTGTAACGAGGAGGTAGGCGCAGATTTGGAAATGAAGGGGCGTCTCTTTGAAGTCGTGCTCTATATGAGCTGCTGTCTTCTCTGCCCGGAAGGGGAGAGATGAGCGGTGCTGTGACTTTACACACATACACACAAACATACACATCCTTGAAGTGCCACTGCCTTGAAATTCTCCCTAACTGCTCCTGTCCCCTTTTTCAATCTGGGCATGGCTGGGCCACTGTTCCAGACCATCAGCCTTTAAAGCTGTTTCTTTCCCTCTGTTTCCCCTTGGACACGCTTGCTAACCAAGAGCAGACACCAGCACTGAACAAGCATGATTATTTGAAGCCCATTCCCCTGTGTGCAGGTATTTAGGAGGGATCTGGATATATCATATAATCCCCAACATCAGCCTTCCTTCTTTAGAGATGTAGACCCATCCCTTGAGTATTTTTCATTCTTTCATTTTCAAGTTTTTAATGCATTATGGTCATGCCTCAGTTAAAGGCATACGGTCGCCACACATACAGAGGCATATTCCCACACATGTGACCCCTGAGTAGAAGACTCACATTAAATGCTGATCTGTGTGATTCTTAGATAATGATGGATAATGACTAAAGGGATTATTATAAAGGTACAAGAAGGTCAGATCAGCACAGAACTTAAAGTTAAAGTCTGCTGACTGCATTAATGTTGTATAACTAGAGTTAAAATTGGGTTTGAATGTGAAAATTCTCATATTTTTTATGTATGTGTGTGCAGATCAGATTTTTGCACTCAGTTTAAATCAGTCTTAAATCCTCCACTGAATTAATTTAATTTGTCAGAACAGCTAACGAATTACCATCTGATTCATCTACTGTAAATCATAATTTGTCGGACTCTAAATCAAGCAACTGTTTTATTTACTTATGTTTCATGTACTTATATTTCATGATTAAAACAGTATCATTACTGCCAGATTGTTTAATTTGTAATTTTTTATTTATTTATTTTTTGTAGTAAGTGTTCATTTTAAAAACAAGTATTACTTAAATTGCATAATCATTTAAGTTATGGTAACACTTTATATTGATGCTCCTCCAATAGACATTCTACTGACTATAAGTAACTTTGCAATTACATGTCAACTTATTCTACTAACCTAGGGCTGTATCTTACCACTAAGGGCAAGATTTAGTGACAGCTTGCGCCAGCGCAAACCCTCTTTTGGCGTTAAAAAACTACGGTCAGGATTTATTAAAGACACGCAGTGAAAAAAATGCGCTGAAAAGGTGTGGACAGTTATTTTTGCGGCTGACCTTATTGCATATGCATTTGTAGGAGTTTCCGTTTCAGGCAAAACATTTATGGGAGGAGAGTATTTAAATGAATCACGCAAGGTGATTTACTAAGGTTTGCGCTTATCAAGGTACTGGTGTTTGCACCATTATTTACCACCCCAAAAAAGCAGGTCTTAAACCAGTTGCTAACTGGTAGTTTGCATTGGTCATTATGGAAATGATCTGACTGCGTCTGTGTTCTTTAATTTGCGCGTCGTCAGTAGATCACGCACAGAACTTTCCACTCCCATCGGCGCTGTTTTGGAATTGCGCTCTCACGCTAATTTGCCCTGTTTAGTAAATCTGCCCCTAAGAGTTCTCCTAAATGGCAGTAAAAGTTCTTAGCTAAGAGTTTTCTCTTAAAACATATTCACAAAGCTGCTGAGACCAACTTTTACTAAGGAATAGAGAGAAGTCTTAAGCTAAGAGTAAGGGCGGGGTTGACCTCGTTGCTATGGATGATGTCAACATGCTTATTAACTATGCCCACAGTGATTGGCTCATAGAAATATTTTAGAATTCAAATAAAGGTTTTAAAATGTAGGCTAAATGTCACTATTAAACTAGTATATGTTCAGCCTCTTACATGTCTGCATCTCGAGAGATTGTAGAATTCAAGCGACAAATAATGTTTTATAAACAAAGTTCGGGAGGAGGACCTAATCAGCTCGAGAGGAGGTATATATACACAGCCGAGAGCTGACTCACCTAGTACCTCGACAGCTTTCTGCATCCCTCCGCCAC
This sequence comes from Rhinichthys klamathensis goyatoka, assembly GCF_029890125.1. Classification (NCBI taxonomy): domain Eukaryota; kingdom Metazoa; phylum Chordata; class Actinopteri; order Cypriniformes; family Leuciscidae; genus Rhinichthys; species Rhinichthys klamathensis. The sequence continues at coordinate 2,029,935 of NW_026606714.1, read as the reverse complement.
CCCGTTCCTCACTCTCGGCTAGGGATATGGGGTATAACTCGGGACTAAATTCCAAGCTCGGAGCCCTCAATCCCCTTGGACAGCATACCAAATACGCTTATTATATTTTTTTACTCTATTCGATCATTTGTATGTGTGAACTCATGAAAACAACTGCCACAGGTAATCAGACATTATTTATTTATTAAATATTTTTTGCCGTTTTATTGTACATTAAAATCTATAAATCAAAATATGCATTGCATTTAAGAAGAAAAGGTTCAGCACCCAAGGCTATCTGTCGCTATTGCTTCAATGGTGTACATTGTATTTGGGTGGATTGCTGAGGTGAATTGCAAGCAGCAGCCATTAGGATTGTTTGTGATTTTGTCTTAGTGACTTAAGAGTCCTCTTGACTACTAATGTTTCACAGATTGAGGAGCTGGTTTTAGAGCTAAAATACTTTGTGAAATACTCTTAGAGCAAAAATTAGGACTGACATGCCCATTATTTTTAAGAGTTTCTCCTAAATCGGCATGTCACTGTGCGTTCACACCGCCGCCAGCGAGAGCGGCAAAATTCGCTCTCGCCACCCTGCCAGCGACGCCGTGGAAAGATTCGTGGACGCTCTGATGCTCTGACGTAGATCGAATGCTTGGTCTTTTTTTAAACTTTATTTAAAGGGGCCACAAAGCAAACAAGCATGTCGATCGTTATTTTTGCAGAAAATCGATCGATGGAAAGAACTTAACAATTATAGTGACATGTTTGTGTGGTGTGGCTTTTGTGTTCATGGTTAAGTGCTATTCTAATTTGCATTCCCGCTGAAAAAACAAGCATTCTAGCGCGAAAATCTTGCCAATAAATAGTGTTGCACGCCTTCTTATCAAATTCAAATGATCAACCTCTCCTCTATTTTGCTTGGGAACTAATGTGGTCGGAACCAAAGTTTACAGGACTGCGTTCTCTGGAATCCTCTCAAACGGAGCACTTCTAAATTCCGATTGGTTACTGCCGGTTGCCGTCGAACCGTGTCATAGCTCATTACCATAAAGTTGACCTGATTTCAACTCTCCTCGCCGCTCTCACCGTCCAAGACGCGTCGCGCCGCCCTCGCCGCCGGCTCTCATTGAAAATGAATGACTTCCGGCCACTTTGAGGCTCTCGCCAGCGGCGGTGTGAACGCACAGTTAGGAGCTACTAGGAGCCCCATGGGGCCGTATGTATAAAACTTCTCAGAAATGCTCTTAAGAATAGTCTTAAGCTTTGACTTAAGTGTCAAAAAATTCTTAGTAAAAAGTAGGACATCTCTACTTCTAAATGATTGGTGTCATGCTGCTGTGACCTCCACCTTGCAGGCTCACTATTGGCTGATTCGGTGGTTGAGGGTGGCCATTTTGGCCTACTTGTAGGAGATGTTTATAAAGCAGCAAAAAGCAACTTTCAGTAAAGTCTAGGACTGATTCTTAAGTGCTGACTGAGGTGACACTTAAGTGCTGCAAACTAAGGACTACAATGATGTCAACTCAAAATGGCCACCCTCAACCACTGAATCAGCCAATAGTGAGCCTGCAAGGGGGAGGTCACAGCAGCATGACACCAATCATTTATTGCAGATGTAACCCCCCAGAGTTTAACAATGTTCTACATTTTTGTTAATTATATGCAGTACCTTAGGGACCGCTATATGAACTGGGTGACATAGAAGAAAATATTGAGAGAAGAAGACTGTATATAGCTGATACGTACGAGGTGATCAAGCGCTGCTTTTGAAGTACTAAAATGCACGATTTTCTGAAAAAAAGAGTTTAAACTTTTCATAAGATTTATGAAGTTTGTTCATGGGTTAAAAAAAGGAATTCCCTTTGATTTTATTGAGAAAATTCTGCGAACTCTGGTGAGTTTCTGTGTTAAGAGAAATGTTTAGTCGATGTCCTTTAACTGATTAACGATCAGAAAATTGTATATACGTTATATTGAATGAAAAAAAAAAACAGTTAAAAGATGATGTTAATTGAAAGTTAAAATGTTTTTTTTGTATTTGAATTCTCATTATACAAACGGAGATCGGGGAAACTGATAGATTTAATTTTTGATACATTTATTTTATGATGTGCCCTGTATATATGTAAGAAAAAAAAGTATTTATACATGAAAGTGAGTATTTTGAGGTGCAGATGATCAATCTGTGCGTTGAACAGACTTATTTGTGCGTAATGAGTATGCTCGCGTGTACAATGTTATAATTAATAACATTAAGTAACACGTGTATGAACATGTGAGTGATGCTTTTGCGATTTCATTTACTCGTGAGTTTATTGAATGAAAAGCATATTTGAATTTTGAGAGATGTTAACTGTGAATTGTGTTTTGTGTAGATTGTTTTTTTTGTTGCCTGATTCCATTCTGTGAAAAGATCAACTGTGAGCTATGGCGAGCCAGACCGTGATTGGTGAAGGGCCTACTGCGTTCTACTGACGTTCAACGTGGACCAGTTTCCATCTGTTTGCATCGTGGTATTCATTTCAATTACAGCAAAGCTGTTACTTGATACGCACACACTACCCGGGTAGTAGAAAAAGGCCTTACATATACAATTAACTTTACACACACACACACACACACACACACACACACACACACACACATCAACTTTCGAAGGAACCAGGAGGACTTTTGGTCATTTTATTTTTTCTTTATTTTCATTTTTTTTTCCCTTTTATTCTTGGATCTTTCGTGCACAACCTGGACTAAATATTGTTTTTTCCTCCATTTCAGATAGTGTTGTGGCGAGACCTCAATATACTCAATATAGCATTTGTTTATTAAGTTGTTTCATGTACAATAAATGTGCTGGCTGTTAGCTGATTTACACTATTTGGCCTAAACTTTATTTCTATCCTCCTAGAGTCAAACCTAGTCTTATATATTCAGAGTAGTAGAACACTTATGGTGTTCCATTGACAACTTTAACAGTGTTAAACATTTATAAAATCATTATAAAATTCATTATTTAAAAAATTGTGTTGATGCTAAAGAATCTATTGAAATATGTCTCCTCATTTATAGTTAGAGCAATGATGTAAACATAAGTTATATGTCCATAAACATAACAACTGCTCCACAGATCCTCATAAAAGTGACTTGATTTTGCTGCATGGTTTGAACATCAGTTGGAAAGTCAATGAACTGAACTTTACAGTAGTGGCCAAAAGGGTTGACCAGCCTAGGAAAATTGACATATTCAACCTTTATCCAAATATTATTAAAAATGTGTTAAAGATTTTGTAAGCATATTGTGTAGTTATGCTTTTAGTCAATTGTTTTATTTGTGATAATGCAATGAAACATGCAAAACCATGCTAAGAAATTAGGAGCACATGCAAAAACAAGAGAGAACCAGTGAAAATATAATAACTGATTATGTTGTTGTCAATGTATTCTTTTTCCTGTGAGCTTTTTTATTTTTTCTAAACCTGTACCTGTAGTTTGCCTTTTTTGCCAAATAGTTTGGTCAGATAACCTTCACTAAGTTTAATATTTTGTTCTTCATTCATATTTAAAAATATTATATATATATATATATACACTCACCGGCCACTTTATTAGGTACACCTGTCCAACTGCTCGTTAACACTTAATTTCTAAGCAGCCAATCACATGGCGGCAACTCAGTGCATTTAGGCATGTAGACATGGTCAAGACAATCTCCTGCAGTTCAAACCGAGCATCAGTATGGGGAAGAAAGTTGATTTGAGTGACTTTGAACGTGGCATGATTGTTGGTGCCAGAAGGGCTGGTCTGAGTATTTCAGAAACTGCTAATCTACTGGGATTTTCACGCACAACCATCTCTAGGGTTTACAGAGAATGGTCCGAAAAAGAAAAAACATCCAGTGAGCGGCAGTTCTGTGGGCGGAAATGCCTTGTTGATGCCAGAGGTCAGAGGAGAATGGCCAGACTGGTTCGAGCTGATAGAAGGGCAACAGTGACTGAAATAACCACTCGTTACAACCGAGGTATGCAGCAAAGCATTTGTGAAGCCACAACACGCACAACCTTGAGGCGGATGGGCTACAACAGCAGAAGACTCCACCGGGTACCACTCATCTCCACTACAAATAGGAAAAAGAGGCTACAATTTGCAAGAGCTCACCAAAATTGAACAGTTGAAGACTGGAAAAATGTTGCCTGGTCTGATGAGTCTCGATTTCTGTTGAGACATTCAGATGTTAGAGTCAGAATTTGGCGTAAACAGAATGAGAACATGGAACCATCATGCCTTGTTACCACTGTGCAGGCTGGTGGTGGTGGTGTAATGGTGTGGGGGATGTTTTCCTGGCACACTTTAGGCCCCTTAGTGCCAATTGGGCATCGTTTAAATGCCACGGCCTACCTGAGCATTGTTTCTGACCATGTCCATCCCTTTATGGCCACCATGTACCCATCCTCTGATGGCTACTTCCACCATGTCACAAAGCTCTAATCATTTCAAATTGGTTTCTTGAACATGACAATGAGTTCACTGTACTAAAATGGCCTCCACAGTCACCAGATCTCAACCCAATAGAGCATCTTTGGGATGTGGTGGAACGGGAGATTCGCATCATGGATGTGCAGCCGACAAATCTGCGGCAACTGTGTGATGCCATCATGTCAATATGGACCAAACTCCCTGAGGAATGCTTCCAGCACCTTGTTGAATCTATGCCACGAAGAATTGAGGCAGTTCTGAAGGCAAAAGGGGGTCCAACCCGTTACTAGCATGGGGTACCTAATAAAGTGGCCGGTGAGTGTATATATATATATATATATATATATATTCCTAATATTTTGATTGTTTAAGCTAACTTTTTAGGTCATTAAAAAACAAACAAAAGAACAAAACAAAATTCACACATCACTTTTGGCCACTACTGTTTGGTGGTGCTATTTAAGACCCTGTTTTCTGTGGACTGAAGGGCCAAAGTCATCACCAGTGCACTGCTGCATTTTTCCAGTCGCCAGAAAATGTCATTATTACTTTCATTACTGCAGTAAGAGCATTGATTTGTAGAGTGGGGTTATTACATTTGTTACAAATTTAGTTACCTTTACGATCAAGCCTGTATCGTTTATTTAACTCCCTGTCATCATATTATAATTTACATAACATAATATACATATGGTAAAATGGTAAATGGACTGCATTTATATAGCGCTTTCACAGACCCAATGGCCACCGAAGCGCTTTACATATTGCCTCACATTCACCCATTCACTCACTCTTTCATACACCGACGGCGGTGTCGGCCATGCAAGGCGCCATCCAGCTCGTCGGGAGCAGCTGGGGTTAGGTGTCTTGCTCATGGACACCTCGACACTTGGTCAGATGGAACCGGGGATTGAACCACCAACCTTCCGGTTTGTAGACAACCTACATGAACCACTGAGCCACTGCCGCCCCCTGCATATGCTTATATGCATAACTCCAATAAATGATATCTTTTGTTAAGAAAGTGTGTCTTCTCCTCCTCTCTGCTGCCATCTTGTTACTCCTAACTAGGTTAGGATACCTCTCCAGCACTCTTTCATAATTTAGGAGCTGAGACCTAGTCTTGACACTTAGGAACCTTTATGGATCACATTTATTCTTAAGTCTAGGAATAAGAGTAAAATTATGTCATTAATTTGACATAATTTTGAATGTCTAAGGTGGACCATCAAAATAAAGTGTAATCTGAATTAGGCTATATATGATATATGGATGTACAAATATTATATAGCATATATCTATACATATACAGTTGTAGCCAAAATTATTCAACCCCCATTGCAAATCAGGTTTATTGTCAAAATTGACAGACTTTCAGCTGTTTGCAATGAACAAGTTAAACAAAAGTAATTGAAATTGGTGTCCCCAAATTCAACTGAAAGCGCAACTTTTAATGACTTCTGCATACTAAAAATTATTCAACCCCTTCATGGCAAGCATCTTTAGTAATTAATAGAATGTATATATATAACATTTGTGGAGATGTGTATTAAATAAAATTTTGTGTTTACAAAAAATATATATATACTAATCTGATCTGTAAATGAAACCTAGCTGGGTCATAAAATGACATTAGATCAAGTTGTAATGTGTTGCCTGTAGGTGACATGGAGGGAGAATGTGGCTATCTGTGATGATTTGACGATTTTGAAATGTAAATAGGAATTTGCATAAGACTATGCAAACTAGTTTCTCACTGACTATCTTAAGGATAGGTATTAGCATAATTATGTGTGTATACGTATGCGTTTGTCTGTGTCTGAGTACAACATATTTGTACGTACATGCCATCCTGTCTGGTGATGGTATAACCCTGCTGGGGGTAATGCAGAAGGGACACATTCACCCCAATCAGTGGAGTGCCGTCACTGGTCACCACCTGTCCGCGCACTACAGACACCAGGCTGTTAAATAAACACAAACACACACCCCAAAAAGACGTAAATGTGGTTCTGAAAGAAAGCAAAGGTAGTTTAACCATCGCATTGATTTTCAAGGTCAGCAGACTGCTTATTTAAAAAAGCAGCATTCAAGTTTTTATATTATATATGTATAACATTTTTAGATTTTATATATTAAATGTCCAGACCAACTATACAATGTCTCAATCCACTGCACCTGACCTTCCTCTGCTGTTCTGTTTTGATAATCTTAATAGATGTAATTACAGCTCAAATTATTTTACCATGCACCATTTAGAGTCTGACCTGCAATCTCACATCTTTGGACTAATTGCGCGATAATTTCTCAATGCGATAATTTCTCAATGTGCGAACAAAGGGAACCTCAGGGCAGATGGGCGGGATGAAAAGTTTCCTCATCAAGGCATAATCAAAAGCTTCATCAGAGATTCTAACAAGTTGTTCTTAACTGGTCCTATTCTAAGGCAGTAAAGACAAGCAGCAATGTTCATATTGTTAACTTTGCCCGAAAACATAGAACACATTCGCTCAAGAGTCCAAATTGAAGAGGTGCAAAGGTGAGGCGCTCAATTTTTGTACACGGTATGTTAGCTGTTCATACAAAGCATACCAACGGTTGATGGCTTTTCTATCTGCAATATAAAAGCAGCAGAAATTAGATAGGACAACATGGAGTCTTCAAAAGGGAAATTGAAGTTCTGAATTCCTATCAAAAAGAAAAAGCCTATTGTATATTCCGTATGAGTGTGAGAGGCTTGCTCTATTTCCCCATGCTGTTAGATCTACAACCCCAAAACGTTACAAAAAAACACTTTAAGATTGTGGGAAATATTGTGAAACACATCAAACGGCATCACAATTACTTGCATAGCCAGAAGGACTTTCTATGCATATACATTTTAATATGTTATAGCACTGATAAATAAATTATCAGAATAAAAATTACCGGGATAAAAAGCCATGTCACAGTGAAAAGTTTAGCATTATATATAAAACAATATGATGGTCAAAATCTTTTAAATAACATTCATTTCCTAAAGCATCTAAACTAGCCATTTTGTGACCATTAACATTATTAAAAAACTTTTAGCTTATAGCTTATACATAAAAACAACCCTGTAAAATACAGCTTTCCAGCCTAGTATAAAAATATTAAAGAGATAGTCCAGCCACAAATGATAATTCTGTCAACATTAACTCACCCTCATGTCATTCCAAATCTCTTTTGGAACACAAAATAAGATATTTAGAAAATATGCTTCAAGTATTTTATCCCTCCAATTATTTGCACCAACATTTTTGGGTGAGGTATCCCTTCAAGCCACATATTTATCAGTTTAGTTCACCAAACCTAGTGGAGCGTTCTTCAGCAGTTCAAGACCTCCTAACCTGCTGTTAAACGTGTTTTCCCCTGTTAGGGTATGGGTGCCCCCTGGAGCTACCAGAAAGCTGACGCGCTGATAGAAGCCCTGAGCGTCTGGAGTAGGCGAGCTGTGGGGTTGCATTGTGCTGGGATCTGGAGCCCCGCGGCAGTATGTCTGACCCTGACAGGTGCTGTGAATGCAACAGTCTGGGTCCATACAGTCCACCAAGCCATCTAAAATAACAGCAAGGGACTTTAGACGACATATTCAGATGCTTTAAAAATTATTTAGACATTTCTTGTACAGATTGTGTGTAAGTGGGCGCACCATCATAGTAAACACAATTATTTAGCACTCAACTTCGCAACATTTTCTCACCTCCCTCATTGTCCTTGCCATCAGAGCAAAGGGTTTCCATAGCGACATCACACCCCACCCCTCTCCATCCCGACTGGCAGAGGCAATGCCATCCGTTCTGGTCCAGAATGCACCTGCCGTTGTTGTTACACAGCCCTGGACAGCTATCTACCGGGACAAATTCATCAGTTATACACACCGACCAACTAGCAGCCTAGGATGAGTCAAGGGGGTGAAGAACTCACCATAAAGAACTGCTTAAACATACAGGGGAAAACATGGTGAATGTGTCTTAGTCAGTCAAACGTTTAGCACTTGACATTTTAAAGACATCGAACAGGACTCAGGGACAGCTGTAATTTCACATGAAACAGCTGGACAAAATATGTGTTTTAGTATTTTAGAAAATGACTTCATTTTCTTGTTCTGGAGAATAGATTAATAAATTCAGCGAAACACCAACTAGGCAAAATGGTTTGAATTAAATAAAAAAAAATATCATATTTCTGAAGTATCTGAGCAGCTTCTAAATTTAAAAGAAAGTTCTTTAAAAAATACTGTTAAATGATCACATCTAGCAGTGTCCATGTGAAGTAACAGCATGCTGAGCTGATCAGACAGTGTACAGAAGTGCTCCATCATATCCTTTGTCACAGAATGTGTGAAGTCAAAGGAAATTACAGAGGGAAATGCTTAACTAAAGGAGCTTAGCAGCTGCTAAATATTACATTAAGAGACAGTGAGATGTGCAACAATGGGGATTTGGGTAATGCGAACGTGTATATGTGCATGGACTGACTGATGGTTGTGTGTGTGTGTCTGTATGCCTACATTTACACTGTATAAAACAGGAAACCTGAAAACGAACAGATGTGGAGACATTAATACACGGTACATAGACATAATGAAAGTCATGCTTGAGAGACAGAGGGGTCAGAGCCACATGCTCTCTTCAGGGCAGCATGACCTTTACCTCTATATCCTATCCAGCCTGCTATCATGAAGACATTTAGGGAAAAGAATTAAACATGGGGTGTTATACTGCGGTGTGCAGTGATTTAGTGTCATTTTTTTAGACAGCCCAGGCAGCCTCTGCTGGTTTACACACACCTAATATTCTGCGGCTTACCCTCTCCTCAGTAAATATGACATTTCATGATATTTGCATTGTACTGTTGAAGAGCTCGATCAGAGAAAGGCACGGCAGCTTTAGCATTTTTCTTTTCCATTTTTTTGACGAAGCAAGGTCTATGTCTGCGAATCTGCTTTTCTGTTTCATAAACATTTGCATTCAATGAAAATGTATTTAAAAAGGAATTCAATAAAATTATAATTAAACGTTTATATTTTATATAATCACATAGAAAGAAAACCATGACAAATGAAAGAAAGCACTGTACCTTTTATTTTGCTGTCCAGAAAGTGTGCTAGAGATACAATGAATGAACAAAATATTATTTTTTGTGCAATTTTAACATTGCAATTCATGCACATATTTAGCCGATTGGCAACCTGTGAGCTCCCATAATTAATTCATAGAATTTGAAAATGTGCAACAGTGTATTGATGTGCTGTCAATGTGTTTGATTTAAAAATTACTCACAAGTATACCCTGAATAATTTTACATTTTCCAATATGCTGTGCATTTTCTCAAAATGTAATATGATTTTGCCTTTTCAGTCAATTTTGATTACTGGATAAGGATGTTTCAAAATCATTTTGATTCAGATTTGTGAATCATTTGTTAAAAAGATATGGTTAAAATAATTATTTATATAAAAACATCGACCATCACCATGACTTGTGAGCTTTTACTCTACACAATCTCTAACTAAGACTATTTAGCCAATGACATATTATAGTGCTAAATTTTTTACAATACCATTCAATAGTTTGAGAAGGCAAGACTTAAGCATTTTTAATGAAAATCTCTTACTCACCAAAGCTGCAATTATTTGATCAAAAATACAGTAAAAACAGTGAAATATAATTGCAATTGAAAATTAAATATTTATATTTGAATATATTTTAAAATGTTAAATATTCCTGTGATGGCAAAGCTGAATTTTCAGCATTACTCCAGTCTTCAGTGTCACATGATCCTTCAGAAATCATTCTAATTTGCTGATTTTGTGAAACATTTCTTATTATTATCAATGTTGAATTTTTTTTTTTTTTTTTTTCAGGATTCTTTGATGAATGGAAGGATTTATTTCTGACCCCAAACTTTGGAATGGTATTGTATATTCACTATAGAAATCTAACCTTTTGTATGTTATTAATTTCCATGACTTTTACTGGCCTGTAAAATACAATTCTATCTGTGATATTTCCAATGGTTTGACTGTAGGAACCTTGAATATTTTTTTAAAGCTAATCTAACAAAATACAAGGTTCACAACAGGGTTAACTCACCGATATTGCAGTTTTCTCCCGTCCAACCTTGGTGACACTCACACTTCCCCTTTCGACACATGCCGTGCTCACCACAGTGAGCCTGACAATCCTCCTGTTCACACCCTGCCCCTGACCAGCCGTCCGCACATCGACACACACCTCCACCACACACGCCGTGAGGACTGCAATCCGTTGCACACAATTCTGAAACAAACAACGGTGTGTTTTATATAAATACAGTTAAACAACAACAATAAAACAACAATACAACTGAAGCATTTTTTTGTACAGTCACACATCTTGCATTAGTACATGTACATATCTTATGCCATTCAAATAATTATTATGGATGTAGAGTCAGATACTTGTACATTAGATTTAGATTTTCCTTGATACATTTTAATGTGGGACGGACAATGAAACTTTTATCTGAATTGTTGCTTCTTAAATTGAGCATTCGTTAAAGTTAACTTAATGTTGTATTTTTGTTTAACACACATTTAAATTTCATGCACAAAATAAGTTTGAGATCAAACATTAATTTGTGGATGCCTGCAGTACAATTGTAGTTCCCCTGTTGAAGACCCCTGATCTACATGTTGTCTCATCTGCTTTGGCAAAAGAAAAAAATGTCATTTCCTTCACAACAGCACCATGCTGAATTATAACTGCTATGACTGAATGCATCTTTGGCACTCTAATTCTCACTGCTGGATTGTATTTGAATGCTGGGGAACAAAATTGGCGGTAATCCTTTGATAGTTTTGTGCTAAAGCCAATGCACAATGGCTCTGAACTTGTCATCTTACAAGCTGTGACTGTTAACATTTCTGGAGCTCTCCAGAGCATCCATCAACAAATACATGTACACGCACACATTCACACAAGACTTTGTGTCTTGTGCACATTTTCAAGGACAAATGACTCTTTAACAGAATTACACCATGTTGCGTTTCTGTTATAATAACATTTAGTGCCTTTAAAAATGCCTTAATATAATTCACTCCATTTCATCTAGGAGAAAATGTAGCCAAAAAGACTCTCAAAAGGTAATTTGATTTGAAGGTTCAAGTTCAAGGCAACATGGGATTATATTTTTTTTTTATAATTTGAATTAAAAAATATGGTGTGGCTACATGCCAAAACCAGTTTATGGATGGTACATTTAATAGATAATTACTTCCATAAGGCATAACCATATTCTGTAAGTGTCAGCAAATATTGTGCACTCTGTTATTCTAGAGAGACATCTCAAATTAGGAAGACTTGGTTCCATATATGGTGCTACAACAACTTCATTACTCAGTTTATATTATACATTCAATTTACCGTCACCTTAAAATTTCCCAGTGGGCTGCAAACTATTAAACTAAATGAATTAACATGCACACAGTAGAGTTACATCTGCATGTCTGTTTCCAGTCGAACAATGATCTGCATGTATTAAAACAACCTACAGGTCAAGACAAGACCGTAAGATTACATCTGTATGCGTCAGACAGTACAAGGCATTCAATTTTTTAGTATGTATTTTCTGCATAAATTCATATAAATCAGGCAGTGTCTACAATGAGCTAGATATTCAGCTATGGAAGTATTAAGGTTAGAGATACACTTTTCAGACATGCTGCAACCAGAAAGCAATGTGTAGGACCATCTAAATGCATCTGATGACAGGTAAAGAGAAGCTTGAACCTGGATTGCCCCCATCCACCTTCATTTCAACTAATCGTTATGATCTAATATCAATACAGTAAAGTGAAGTAAGATATGGGGAACCACTATTTCAAATGCATTATTTATTTTTTCAATAAAGACATACAATTCAGGTAATGTCTGCCTTGAGTTAGAGATCCAGCTATTGGAATAAGGCTCAAGGCTGAGACCACTGTGCATCTAAACACGTCTGATGCTAGATAACAAGGGCAACTTAGACCTGGCTTTGCCCCATCCACCTTCATTTCAACTAATCATTATGTCCTTAGAACTCACCTCAACGACTCCTAAAAACAGCCAAATAACACCGCCCGGGGCAATTTTGGCCATAATCGAGCCAATTTATCACTGCAGAGAAATTACACTGGTGACTTTTCTCCACCGCTGCCCAAGGCAACCTTTCAGGCAAGTTCAGAATTGGTCTTCCATTAAGCCATTTCTTTGTCAAGCAACTTTTAGAGTAGGAAGAAAGTCCTCTTGACAAATAAATGACGGCTAAAAACCTCAGTGAAACGTAAGTAAAGTCTCTCTGAAGAGTTTGTCCAGGGGAGCCCTTTTGCTGTCCCCCTCAAGAGAAGTTGTTTTATTCAATTGCAAGACCTTGGAGGGTCTGATTAGGTGGTGCCGGCTCTCTGGAATATTAAATTGCTCTAAAAGGGTGAAGGGGTGGTTGATTTTTGTCAATCTTTTTTTTACGGCCTTCTTTTTCTACACCAGTCGATGTAATCAATTTTTCATTAGCGGCAAGGTGTTTATCTGTTTTTAGCACTTCCAGGTTCCAGCGGGAGGCGGGTCGATCCACGCCACACACACACGTTAATTAAAGTTTATTTAATTGAGGTGGAACAGTGGAGGTAATGAAGAGACAAAACCCCAACTGTGCAAGCAAGTGGACTCCCATTGCTCCCACGGCCAGAGCTGCAGCTAAAGTGGCCCGATGCTAAGCTCACCAAACACTCAAGAAGAAAGTAATGGCTTAGTTGCTTTACTACTTTTATATTCAATAGAAGCTAAAAGTTAAAATAAAACATTTCTGTATAGCAGTATTGCTATATTTAATGGCTAATGAAAATCCTTGATAAAATCCAATAAAAAAGGATATGGAAGCATTACCAAAGTTGTATATGAATATGGAAGTAAAACAATATACACATTAGATAGATTTTTTTTTTTAATTGACTGATTAAATGCGACAGTTAAGACATTTATAATGTTCCAAAAAATCGAATAAATCCTGTTCTTTTGAACTTTCAATTCATCAAATAATCCTGAGAAAAAGTATCGTTTCCACAAAAAATTAAGCAGCACGACTGTTTTCAACTCTGATAATAATATATGATAATAAATCTTTATCATATATAATGATAATAATTCTTTCTTGAGCAGCAAATCAGCATATTAGAATGATTTCTGAAGGATCATGTTACACTGAAGACTGGAGTAATAACACTAAATCCGCTTTGCCATCACAGGAATTAATTACATTTTTAAATATATTCAAATAGAAAGCATCTATATTAAAATGTAATAATATTTGACAATATTATTTTTGTCACTGTACTTTTGATCAAATAAATGTACCCTTGTTGAGCATAAGAGACTTCTTTCAAAAACATAAATACCCAAACATTTAAACAGCAGTGTAAGTGTTAATCTAACTTTAGTTCACATATGAACAGAAGATTTATTTTCGTACTGTAACAGTCGAGCACATCAAATTGAATCTGTGGTGATTTCTGTTTTGCTATAACACTTTTTGATAACTGCAGCATCACATTTATTGTTCTCTTCACATTAACATTTCACAAAATTCCCCTATTCCAAAACCACAGGCGCTTGTGAAAGCATAATTCCCAAAACATTCTCTGAAGAAACAGCCTGACAGCGGCATTTCTTTTTCACCAATTACTTACAGGCATCACCAAGGGACTGTAACATATGGAAGTTCTCGCAGCTTCTGTAAGATTAGTGTGCAGTGTGTGCGTCATGGTCACAGGAAATGCTGACTTGATTGAAAGGTTACTCACAACAGGCTAATCAAACTATAAACATTAGTGTTCCTAACTGTGGGGAGCATGTTAGAGCATAGACCCACAACAATTTCCTATAATAGTGATTCAAATACCTACAGTGGGGTGCAAAAAGTCTAAGACCACACTGAAAATTTAATTTCGCGGTTTGGAGTTTTCAAACAAATCTCCAAATCTCTAATCAAACCTTATTTAAAGTTATGACATGACTGATCACAAAATCAGTGAACCAGTGGTACCTGTAGAACAGTCAGGGCCAGTCCAGTTGGCATCACAGATGCAGGTGCTGGTCTCACTTTGGAATGAGCCATGGCCAGAGCAGTGTTCTAAACACAGAGAGAGTTGCGTCTCACAGTTCGATCCGGTCCAGCCTGAGGTACAGTGGCACTGACCATGGAGACAGGAGCCATGGCCCGAACAGGATGGCTCCACACAGTCCACTGTGGAAAACAATACTGTTTTTAGACCCTTTTTCTAAGAGTTACCTTTACATTTTTGCAATGACTTTTAAACAACAGTTCACAAAATAATGTTTAGTTGTTTAGCGGATGTATGAAATCAGTTACCCAGATCGTAATCACAGGTGTAGTCGCATCACATTTTCAATATACACGTTTTTTATCTATGTATTTATCACTTAAAACCTGATAATGTCTTCTTGTGAAATGTCTTGTTTGAAAAATGCTATAATTCTTTAAAATACAGTACCATTCAAAAGTGAGATGGGTGATTTTTTTTTTAAATGTTTTTTTATCACCAAGGCTGCATTTATTTAATCAAAAGTACAAATAGTCCATTAGACAAAAATGCTGTAATATTGTAAAAAAGTATTACAATTTAAAATAACTGTTTTCTATTTTAATATACAGTATTTTTTAAATGTAATTTATTCCTGTGATGGAATTTTCAACATTATTACTCCAGTCTTCAGTGTCACATGATCCTTCAGAAATCATTGTAATATACTGATTTGGTGCTCAAGAAACATTTCTCATTATTATCAATGTTGAAAACAGCTGTGCTGCTTAATATTTTTGTGGAAACCGTGATAATTTTTTCAGGATTCTTAGATGAATATTAAGTTCAGAAGAACAGCATTTATTTGAAATAAAAAAATTTGTAGCATTATAAATGTTAATATTTTACTGTCACTTTTGATCACTTTAATGCATCCTTCCTTACTGAATAATTAATTTATTTGAAAATATCTAACTGACCCCCAAAGTTTTGAATGATAGTGTATATTTTCCTAAAATATTCAATGTATTATGTAATACATTTTTGAATGTTTTTTTTTCCCCTTAAATAGTCCTTATGATAATGATATTACACTTGACCTTACCGTTTTCAGAAAGAAAGGTCTCTTTATTTCTTTGAGAGTTTCCAGACCACACTCCAAAACCTCCTATTAAAATTCAGTG
This sequence comes from Rhinichthys klamathensis goyatoka, assembly GCF_029890125.1. Taxonomy (NCBI): domain Eukaryota; kingdom Metazoa; phylum Chordata; class Actinopteri; order Cypriniformes; family Leuciscidae; genus Rhinichthys; species Rhinichthys klamathensis. The sequence continues at coordinate 2,014,215 of NW_026606714.1, read as the reverse complement.
ATGCTTAGATGCCATTTCAGCTTCCTGTTGCTATTCAAGAAATCTCTTGAAATTGATGTATTACCATCATGTAATATAGAAACATAAATGAGGGAACAATGTTTGCACAGTGGGAATATGTCTGATCCAGTTAAATGGCTTTATATTCATGCAGTTCTATGATCATGCAGCGCAATCATGGGACCAAATGATGCACATGAGAAGGAAGCAAATACCATGACAAATCCATCATCATGTTTTACAGTAGCAACAGACAATGTGTGTTGAAGGTATCATTTGGCTTTTCCCAAGAATAAACCCATGAAGATATAGAAAACAGGTTGTAAGATGACTCATCTGATCACATTAGTGTCTCTGATCTATTGCTCATAGGTCCATATTTTGTGCTCTGGAAATAAACTACAGTCATAGGACGTGTGATGTACAGTTCTTGTTGAGACTTGGACAGAGCTACTAATTTGATTCAACGCTACTACTTGAGGTTCCAATTTTGGAGAATTTAACAGCTACTGTATCTTGTCTGTGTGTGAAGTTGCAACACTGTTCCTCATTGCTTGAGTTTGAATATTTGGTCATCAACCTCATGTTGTTCCAAATCTTTTTGAAGAATGTTTTAACTGTTTTTGTGCATATAATAAAAGTCAGTGGCATCTAAAATGGCACATTGACTTTCATTGCATGGACAGAAAAACAGAGACATTTTTCAAAATATCTCTGAAGTTCCACAGAAGAAAGAAAGTCATACAGGTTTGTAACGTCATGATGGTGAGTAAATGATGACAGACTTTTCATTTTGGGGTGAACCATCCCTTTAAATATCTGTTAAAGTCAACAGGTAATGCAAAAGCATCAAGCTGTTTTGAAAAACACACATATCAAGATTAATGTCAGACCTCTTTGTAGGTTTAAATTGGCAATTAACTAAATGTGAATGCAGCTACATTTTCATTTGTAATTTTGTTACTTCTAAAGCCAATCATTTTGTTTCATCTGGTCTTTATTATTTTGTGCAACTTTATAATAACTGCAGCATAAAGGCCCCGATATACTTCAAGAGAAATCAAAGAGCGTACTGATGTGACGTCATTTTGTCACATCCTTAAGAAAATATGTAAAAAAAAATATATATATATATATATGCATTTGCTTTCAAAAGCATATTAAACAATCTATTCCCAGCACGTCTCTCTTTTCTGCTGTCGCACTAGGTCTTTCTCTCTCTTCTCGACCTTGTTAAGGTGAGTTACTCATTCAGTTCAATGACAATTATAACATTGGTCAAGTGACCCAAACATAGATATCTATGTGTTCATTCCAAAGTCTATTGAATGTGGATCAATAGACTCAATTGGATTTACCCAGAGAAAGCAAGAGGAAAGGAATCAAAAGACAGGAAATATTTTGTGTGCATGTAAGGGGTATTTTCTTGGCTGTCTGCCTTATCTCAATCCCACATGTAGAATCCATTTCAGTCAGTGGATGCTGTTAAATGGTGTGGCTAATTTATCACAACAAAACCCAGTCTTTAAGTCAGTACACTCATCCATGTAATTAGCTGCTCGGTGGTGTTGCAAAAAGCGTTCTCCTCAACTACAATGAGCTACATGTGTTGCGGTTTCTTTACATACCTACTAAAATCAGTCCAGTTACCTTGATCACAGTTGTCACCTTTAAAGCCTGGGTTACATATACAGGACCCTGTAACACATATGCCATGACCCCCACACTGGGCGTTCATACACTGACCACTGGGCACGTCACATTCAATCCCTTTCCATCCGCTGTAGCACTGGCAGCGACCACCGTTGTACTGACCATTGCCGCTGCACAACACTGGGCACGCCGCTAATAGAGTGAAAGAAATTAGTTAGAAGGATAAAGGTATACCACAGATGGAAGAAACTCACAAAACATGCCCAGGATGTCTTACTTTTGGGTTGTTTTGTAATTTATCTCATTGATGATTATCATTATACCCTCATTATTGTAATACTGAAAGTTCCTCTCACACAATTTTATTTCATTTTAAAGTTAGCCTATAAATTAAATTCAGTACATGATTAATATCTTAGTATTTTAACTCTATATAGGGTACAGTATAATGTTGATTTGGCCGATAATCACATTCTATGACTCGATCTGTAGTCACTAAATTTGGCCGATCTCACAAACCAATTGCAATTTAATGACGTAAAACCATAAAAGGTGCCGCAGACGAACATTTAAACAATATACAGATGAGGATTTTGCAAAATGTCTTTTTACAAAATAATATCTTTCTTTCTATTTTGTGGTTAAATATGACCCCAACATGTTCTTTTGTCAGGTTTTATGACATTCATCCTCATAGTAAAAACTATTATTACAACACCACCACACACACCTCTCGAGCAATATGGTCCAAGGAATCCTGGGAAGCAATTACATGTGCCTGAAACACATTCTCCATTGCCATAGCAATTGTGTGGGCATTCAATCACCGACTCTGCACAAAGAAGATCAGATAATAAAATTGCAATTTATCTGTGGCAAATTAACTGCATTTTTACACAGCTTTGTAACAGCTTTGTATTTGTGGTATAAAAAGGCATAGTACAACGTAATTGTGGTAAAAACACTACTGGAGTGTCTTTAAGAATTATAAAGAGTCTCTTTGGAAGTTGCCTACTGAATTCCCACTTAATAAATAAATGTACAAATTATTGAAAAGGCAAGTACATTCCTTTGCTGTAAATAAAAGCAGATCCTCCTCATGACTGCATAACATAAAAAATAAATTCATATTTGAAGAGAAAAACAAACAGCTCAGCAGCTCAAGGCTTAGAGATTTAGTCTGTTGGCCTCCATATTCCCTGGCCTGACAGAAAGAGATAGCGGCAGAATCAAACTTATTGATTAGCCAACAACTCAGGGCATGCTTCTGCACGCCTCATTATCACTGCTGCGCTCTCTCAGGCACTTGGGTGCAAGACAGAAATATAAAAAAGGCCATTTGAAGGCACCTATAAAAGCTTGTTACAGTGGCCCAATTGCTCTGTCGAGCATCACATTACATAATGTTAGGTATGAAATTACATTTTCAGCTTTGGTGCAAAAAAAAGCAGGAAACAAAATAACAAGCCACTCTCTGCAGTGCATAAACAAAGACGTATATGTACTGTTGTATTACATGTGCTAGCTCACCTAGAACTATTGTGTTGTATGAAACGGGTTCTACAGTGCGCCCATCATTGTAAAAGGCCAGGTGCCACACACCGGTGTGCAGGTACTGAATAAAGCCCGCCTGCTGAACGCTGACCGTAATCTCCAGTCGATCCCTGAGCTCCGGATCCAACTGAACTCGCTCCGGTGAGATGAGCCTACTGCCATCCAGAAGCTCCACAAAGTCGTACTGAAACAAACACAATTACATTTGATGACTATAATTCAGCAGTTGCCAAAAGCATTACAACAAAATAAAAAGGCAAATTTAATATCCAGACACCATGACATTTAAGCTGACATTACCCTGTCTGGTCCAAAAATATCATCAAAAGAAATCTTTTAAAACAGACAGGAAAAAAGGATTTTTTTAATTAATTAATTTGGCACCACAGAGTGTATTATCCACCAGAACTTCCAGTACTTCAAACAGAACATTAAAATAAATAGATAGCCCAACTAATCCAAGACTCTAAATTAAAGTTTCTGCAATTGATTTTCTACTGGTCAGCTACAAAAAGCAATAAGGAGACATATGGCAAATTGGAAACAGCATTCAATAAGCTTGCTTTAGTTTATTGTGAATGGCTTTGGGGACACATTGATTGAACATCTACAATAAGTTGGACAGTTTTCCTCAGCACTCACGAAAGATGCCGCTTTTATTGACAGCTTTGAGTGTTAAACACCCAGCCAATCACTGAGACAGAGAGAAAATGTCTTTCTGTTGGAGGAGTTTGTTTTGTTTTGTCTTGATTAAAGTAGGATCTTGTGGAAAACCTTTGATGGCTGATTCCTTTATCTCTTGTTTTATATTAAATAGCTTCAGTCAATACTTTGCAGACAACGGCTTATATAAATGCAAAATAATCAAGCCAATTCATTCATTTTGGAAGATAAAAAAATGTCCTTTGTCTTTTTTGTTTAAATAACTTATTAAAAAACAAATTTTAGTCACTTACGACTTAATTAAGATTAAGTTTGAAGACTCTGATATAGTTTTACCTGTGTGTGTGAGGGTGGAAGACCCCTCCTCCCATAGACTCCAATCAGGGCGTTTTTCTGAATGGAAATATTAAACTTGAGGAAGTGGGGTTGTTGAATGAGAAGTCTGGACCTCCAGAAAACACCTGGTGGAACAGCATGTGCTACCTGCTGACCCAACTCCACCTGCCCTGTGTCCAATGTGGCGTTATATTGCAGCATCACTCCTACCCTTCCTGCGAGCAGACACATATTAACAATATTAACACATTAATAACTAAATAAGTATTTCATATAGCAAATTAAATGATATTTAGATTAAAGTTACACAACCGTTAAAACATTTGGGTTAAGCAAGATGTTTTTTACTCAGCAAGTACACATTAAAATCATCAAAAATGACAAAAAGCCCTTTATGTTACAAAAGATTTCTATTTAAAATAAATGCTGTTCTGTTTAAATTTTTTTCTTAAAAGAATACAGAAAAATGTATCATGATTAAAATATCTAAAATAAGCAGCACACCTGTTCCAAACATTAATAATAATAAGAAATGTTCTTGAATTGTGGCGTACATAATACTGATCCCACAAGTCCAGAAATCGGTTACATTCGTATTATCTATTATATTATTTGAAGTTTATTCACAGTACACTTATCAGACTTAAATGTGCTGTTAGATAAAATTAAGATACTAAAGTGTTGGGTACTCGTATAGCATTTTCTATTTATTATTTGTTTGCTTGTCTGCCCAAAGTTGATTCATGACAACAAACCCAGTCAAATACCATTCCTTTCTAATGCAGTCAAGATTCATGTTTAAGTTTAGCCTGGTCAAATTTGACAATCATTGACCCATCTGAACTAGATAAAATTAAGAATCAAAAGAAAATTACATTAAAATTACATTTTTATATTTATGTTCAGAGATAAATGGGCTTTTCAATGTTTTTTTTTATCCAGATGAGAGTCTCTAAATGTCAAACATTACTCTAAAACTTGCAGTAGGCATTTGCCATGCTCTTTCATACTCTCCAAAGGCTTTTAATAGAAGCGAGTTGACAGAGTTTATACAACACAAGCAAACATCTTTATATCACACTTCAGAAAGAGGCAGTTAGTCAATTAAATGAACACAATATAACATGGCAGCTTCGCATTCAGAGTGAGGAAATAGTATTTTATTGGTTCGCTTCAAACTGATGCTTTCTAAACATGGTTATTAGGGCAAACCCAGCACAGTGGGTGCTAATCTTTGGAGACTGTCACTCCTCAAGTCAAAGATACCATCACTATTGTTACATTCACAACCTTTTTAAACTTATTTTATCCATCAGGAATTGCTTGGATTGTAAAAAATGACAGTTGCAGACTAGAATGGACCAATGTGATTAGCTGTCCTTGGTGGTTGATTTATATGACTTTATATCTCTGAAGACTAAAATTTCATCTTTTAATATCATTTCATTATTTAATATTATGTATCTGTATTATTCTTTATTAGTATTCACAATCAGTTGTATTATCTTATGAAGTTTAAAATGCATGAGTTAGACTATAGATTGCATGGACACATGTGCTTAAGGATCATATTTTAGACACAGGGAGGGGAGCTGGGAGAGTTATATATTTTGCTTAGAAGTATGTGTGCAATATAACATGTTCCACTGATAATGATACATCAAATGTGTACAGTTGGTATTTTCTTTACAAGGAAAGGAATGTTTTTTAAATGATGCAAATGTACCACTAATGTATACACCGAGGGATAGTTTCTTAAAATGGAAAGTGGATTGTGCCATGTGTAAGCATGAGGTATACATTCCATTTTACATAAGCAACATGTTTTGCTACCTTACAAGGAAGTTATAAGTCCCAGAGTGGTGTATATAAGCTCAATCCCTACTGTATTGAAACATAAAGGCATGATGGGGTGAGAGGAAGGAGAAACATAAAGGCATGACGGGGTGAGAGGAAGGAGAAACATAGAGGCATGAGGGGGTGAGGGAGGAGAATAACAATATTAGGGAAAAGCATGATTTTTAAATCTACAATCTCATAAATGCAACTTTATATCTCACAATGTGACTTCAAACTGTATCTCTCAATTGCAACTTTCTTTCTTATAATAGTGACTGTATATCTCACAATTTGACTTTCTATCTTTCAAATGTAACTTTGTTTCTTGAAATTGTGACTTTACATCTCACAATGTGATTTTATATCTCTCAACTGCAACTTTCTTTCTTGTAATTGTGACTGTATATCTCACAATGAGACTTTATGGGCCCTATCTTGCACTCGGCGCAAATGACTTTGTACACTGACACATGTATCATTCCTATTTTACACCCGCGCAAAGCGGACTTTTCCCTCCACAGACACACGTCGGTTAACTAAGAAATACAGTTGCGCTCCCCGGGGCGGTTCAGCGCAAAGAGGAGGCGTGTTCCGGCGCAAACTTTCCCTCATGCTATTTTGCTGTTCTATAAAACAATTGCGCCACTGACCAGAAAAAAAGTAGTCTAAAGTCAGTAGCGCATTCCGCGTTGTTCTTTATGCTATTTTAAGGGCGCATGCTTGGCCATAATCAATGTAGCGTGTGCACAACGCGCATACACTTTGATTCTCTCATCTAAGCAGCAGTTTTCATTTTTGCAAATCATACATTATTACGATAGATAGATAGATAGATAGATAGATAGATAGATAGATAGATAGATAGATAGATAGATAGATAGATAGATAGATAGATAGATAGATAGATAGATAGATAGATAGATAGATAGATAGATAGATAGATAGATAGATAGATAGATAGATAGATAGACAATTTATTATAAAAGCATACATGTAGCTTACACATTTACCCAAATTATACGCCTGTTTAACAGAAGTTAATTTGGGTGGGTTTCTCCATCCCCAATGTCACTTCTCTGTGTTTTACGGCCCTGACGAGAACGTTGCTCTCCTCGGCTGTGAACCGCTCCTGTTGCGCGCCTGGCAAATCCGCCGTTATAATAGGAATCCGCTTTAGAACAAGCGCGCCTGCTCTTAAAGGGAATGTGAGATGACGCTCTGATTGGTTTATTTCACGTTACGCCCAAACCACACCTATGAATAATGAAGCTACTTCAGGCCAACCCCTTTTAGATTTGCGCCTGGCGCAAGAGGCATTTATCCCGCCGGGAAAATAGCAACAGCGCCGGGATCCGCCCACAAAGTTACTTGCGCTTTGTGCTTTGACACTTGCGTTTCAGATCGTTAAAATAGGGCCCTATATCTCTCAACTGCAGCATTGTGAGATATAGTCACAATTACAAGACACGTTTCAATTGTGATATATTCACAAGTACAGGAAAAATGTTGCAAGTGAGAGATATGAAGTCACAATTACAAGAATCAATGTGACAATTCAGGTATCTCTGTTGCAAATCGTTTCTTTTAATTGTGACTGTATATCTCACAATTTGACTTTCTATCTTTCAAATGCAACATTGTTTCTGGTAATTGTTACTTTATATCTCACAATGTGGCTTTCTATCTCTCAAATGCTATATTGTTTCTTTTAATTGTTACTTTATATCTTACAATTTTACTTTATATTATTAAAATGCAAAATTATGTCTTGTAATTGTGACTTTATATCTCACAATGTGACTTTCTATCTCTTAGATGCAACATTGTTTCTTTTAATCTCAAAATGTGACTATATCTTGCAATTGTGACTATTTCTCATAGTGACTATCTCACATTTGCAACTTTATTTCTGACAACTGACTGTATGTCTCAATTGACTTTATACTGCATCTCAAATTGTAACTGTTTCTCTAACACAAAAATGGGTACTATACTGTACTAAAAACAAGAAAGAAATTGAAAAGAAAACACTTCAACAAATTAATATGCTGCTTGACTGCAATGTATGAAATGTATATATCTAAAATATCTCATAGAAATGTGAAAATGCAGATCTCTGTGATTGAAAGGTCATTGATTTCGGCCTTGAAATGTTACCATCTGCAGAAATTGCAGTCACAGTGTTGGTCGGGAACGTCACTGGTTTGGCTTGTCCATTCTCAAAGGCGTGATTATCCACATCCTTCAGTTTCCAGTTCAGGCCAAGTACATGCATGGCTGCAACAGAAAGCAATTAGGATCATGAAACGGAACAGCAAGCACATATCATGTCATGAGACATTCTCATTTGCAAAAAGATATAGTTTAAAAGCTGTTGAAAGCCATTTTAGAAGGTGATTTGCACTCTATTTTACGCATGTGTTGGACACAAGCACAGTGCACTAAAAAAGAAAACCTCTCCCTCATTAGAATCTGCTCTGAATAGTGCACAATGTCTTTTTTGCTGTTTGACAACATTTTATTTGAATTATCGCTGCATGGGGTCTTGACGAAAACTGTTTCGAATATAGTTCAGATTAGCTTTTAGCTCGTTACTGAAAACTGCTTGGTGAGGAAATTAAATCAGATTCCAGTGATTAAAAAGGAAAAAAAGAGGGAAAAATGTGAAAATCAAAAACTTGAAGATCAAAACCTGTTATATAATACAATTGTTTCTCTCATTCTCCTTGCTACTCTCCTCTCTCAATCGTCTCTTTCCTCCATTCTCTCTTCAAAACATCCTCTTCCTCATGCACTGCTGTTAAATCTAAGGCAAACACTTTCTAGTTTTTTTTTTTTAACCGCTCGATGTGTGTGAAAACAGCTAGGGAAAAGTCTCCTTCAAAGTTCACAGCGAGGGAGCTTGCTGAGGAGGCAGCGCTTCACACACCTCTCTTCCTCTCGGTTTGATCTTTGGAGGGATGAATGTTTCTAACAGGCCTTCAGCAGGGGGGAGGAGCCTCCAACTGCGGCAAATAACTCACAGTGGGGAAACAATGTTAAGAAATCTGAGAGAATAAAAAAAATTGAGGTTATAATGTTTGTAAGGGCTAACTGAGTGAATATAGATTGCTGCAGACAATAAGTAAGATAAGTTCATGTTGCTTTTGCTTAGCAGCAGTTATTAGTCACTAAATTGATGTCTTTTTCTAGTATGTGTGTGTGTGTGTGTGTGTGTGTGTGTGTGTGTGTGAGACTTCCTCTGTGAGACTGGGAGACTATTTAGAGCAGAGCACCAGGTGTTTTGGCCACAGATGAAGGTTGGGGAAGAAAAACTCCACCTGATGAGCTATTTCGCTATCTCTGATGGGGGCAGGCTGTATAAAACAGCTCACACCTGAGTACCTCATGGTCACATAAGCTAGACACACGACACACAGTTACCTATGCAGTAGCAGAGCAGAATTGACAGCAGGGTGGCCACTCCTACGGCACTGAGAGCGGTGCATTTCCACGAACACCGTTTAGGCGACTTGTTAAATTTGAATGCACCTCTTGATAGTGTGTTGCGGGTTAACGGACGGGCTGGCGGAGAGTAGACTGCCCCGGTCGCCATGGTGTAACCGGGATTAGGAGTTGTGAAGAGAGATGTGGTGCCTGTTCCAGTCTTAAGCAGGAAGTGCCTAGGGAAAGAAGATAACATGGGATGATGAAATATAAAAACAATAACTTTGCTGAAAACTTTTAGAGCAAGCTGTGAACAAAACCTAAGGTTAAAGAGGGGGGGGGGTGGGGGGGGGGGGGGGGGTCTTTTTTAGAAGTTATTAAAAAGTTTGACATTTTGAGAACTTTAAAATTAAACCTTTTTCCTTGACGTATCACTTTTTTTTTTTTATCACTATAGAAACAGCCATTTTTGTATGTATATAACAAAAGTTGTAATTTAATAAACTTACTTAAATTGTAATAACTACATTGATTTATATGGTTGTCATTGTAATGTTATGTTTACAGATCAGTGCCTTTTCTTATAAAATTAATGTCTCTAATGATAATGTCTCTGGCTATGATGGAAAGAAGCACACAAAGTCAAGTCAAAGTGAACAGCGGTTAACTGAACTCTAGATTCTATAAGAAACATAACCCATAATGATGTGTATGAATCAGCATTTGTTGGCAGTGTTTTGCTCTGCTTTTCATCAGTGGCGCTCCACCGCTGCCAAATCTTCTGCGCCACAGCAAAATAAATCATACTTTACCTGGGTTGTGAATGTTACGTTTGCTGTCTGATTTAAATGTGATGAGAACACAGTATACCACAAAATAAAGGCAAGAAAATGCATTTTGAGCTGGGAATTGGTCATAAAAGCTTACAAACCTTTGAATTATTCTGAAAAATCACTCACTGAATGAACTGCAAAATAAATAAATATATATGGAACATCCCTAATATATATATATATATATATATATACACACACACACATTAGGGATGGTAAGATTCACCGAGATTAATCGGTGCATAAAAGCTAACGATGCGATGCATCGATAAGTGTGCATCGGATACAAGTTGGCATTTGTATCGCGATGCATCATTTTTAACATATCTGCATCGGTAAAAAACTATTTATTCATATATAATTATTAGTAGATGCGCTATACTTTTACTATTAAAGTGACCAATATTTTATTATGTAACTGTTAGATTGATTTCACCTTTCTGAAATGTTGCTCAAGCGCGTTCTCTCAACACCACTGCTGCTGCTGCTGCTGCTGCTGCTACGTGAATATGACGTATCACAACACTACGGAGACCAAGGCGTGTCCTGAATGGGGGAGCTCTATCTTCCACCAAATAATTATAAATCCAGTATTTGGAAACTGCAATTTGTAAAATATGTCGCGCTGCTATAAAATATACAGGCAGTAGCCTACTACTAATTTAACAACACTTGAAGCGCCGACACAGCGTGAGTGCAGAAGAGCATATTGGTGTCCTATTGTTAGTTTAACTGCTTCTATTGTTCTCATTTGTAAGTCGCTTTGGATAAAAGCGTCTGCTAAATTAATAAATGTAAATGTTTTTCATATATATATTACATTTCATACAGTATTTTTTCATACAGTAATGAAAGACCTGTTTGTGAAAAGGTTTTTTTATTATTATTGTTTATGTTAAAAGAACACATGCTTTCTGCTCACTGAGTTAGCCTACTTGCTGAAATCACATTAGCCTGGTGGCAAGTTATGGAACATTTCTTCATTGTTTATCCCTGAGCATCCTTACATTTGTTATCTTTTGGTTTTGTGAAAACCAAATCTTTTGTTTGTGAAAGAGCCGCGTTAAAAGTCAGATGGCACTTAAGCTACTTTATGATCTGCTGTATGTCTGAACAAAAGAAATAAAAGTTAACTACCTATACCATATTGAATTGCATAGCATCATATTTTTCTCCATTGCATTGTATGTATTACATTGAATAGCATAACGTTGAATCGAGTCGAAATCGGATCGCACCGCATCCTAATAGTAGTGAATCGTATTGCATCGCATCGGTAGCTGCTTATAAGTATCTTTAATGTATCGTATCGTTGGCAATGCATCAAGATGCGTATCGCATCGGCCTCAGTTATGGAGATGCACATCCCTAATATACATGCATACACACACACATATATATATATATATATTAGGGATGCACCTGTCGACTGCCTGCACTCAGTGATCACTGGGCTGTGGTAAAAAAAAAAAAAAGACATGGCAAAAATGTACCGGGAACACATTTGAACATAACTAGTATTACTAATATCCTACAAATTTAAAAGTAAGTAACTAATTTATTATGAATAGAGTAGTTCAATATAAAATATTCAGATATTATAAACTGATTAAGTAAAGCAATAACATGAGATTGAAAAATTATTCAGCAACACTTTATTTAAAGTTTAATTGCACCTATGAGTTGTATTTAATATCAATCAGTTGGGGGAAATTCATCTAAAAGTTGGTGGGTGTGTTTGTTTACTATATTAAGCTATCAAAATAGTTAACCAAAGAAATAATTGACCAAATAAAAGAAAAGGATAAATCAAACAAGGTGAAGTACTTTTCATTTCTAAAGTATTTGGGTTTATTTATTATACAATGCCCTTTTTTTTCGAGAATAACTACATGTATAAATAACTATATCGTGAAATATATCGTTACCGTGAAATAAAATTAGTCATACCGTGAAACCGAATTTTGGTCATACCGCCCCACCCCTAGCGCACACCATTCATCTATATAAGTGGAGAGCACAAGCCACCTCTCAGTCTTAAGCAGCTTGTGAGATGCAAGTAACAAAAATTAGTGGCTTACTGTGCTTAAACGGTGAAATACACACAGTGCAGTCAGTTTTGGAACCCTATTAGTTGAGAAATATAACGAAAGTTGAGTAAAAGTATATTGGATCCGTACATAAACTCTTAAAGTGACAGCAGTCTAATTATCCTGCTTATGTCTGTCATGTTGATAAAAGAAAATCACTCTCTGCTCTTGACTTAATAACTTGTGTTACTATATGTAAGCATTAATCTGTATTTAATTTTTACAATGAAGACTGTATTCAGTGTTATTTTACATTTGATTACTTTAATTTCTGTAGTATTTCTTATCTGAATATACTGTATACACACCTGAAAGAAACTTAAAGCTGTGTTTATCTCTCTTTATTCTGTTGCCTTTATTTGTGCTGTTGTTTGAAATTTGTTTATTTGCTCTTATTTAATTACTGAAAATGAAATTTTACATTGAAGAAAAGAAACTCTCCAGCTACTAACAGCATTACTCTTTAAAAGTTTAAACTTCAACGGTCAAGCAACACTGACGCTTGTTCTTTTGTGGAAATTTCAATACAGGCCTGGTTTTAAGATTCCTGCTTTTCATTCAGAAGGACTCCATTGTAATACTTCTACTTTATAATCTGCACGGTTATGAGCTGCTGCCACGACTTCAAACACACACACACATTTTTTCACAAGGGCTCAGATAGGTTCCGGGCCACTGCACACTGAATGAGGTGCATTTAAAAGCCTTCACAAACGATTAACAAATACACTGACAGTGTGCCGTTTTGAGGCCAAACAATCCATAATTGATTAGCAGGAGTGTGACGCCAGCTAGAGAAAATGACTAAACTAATCCTCATCGCCCCTTTTTATAGGGTGTGAGAGTGTTGTTCGTATTAGGACTACTAAGAAGTAACTTCACCCCAAAGAGATTTTTGTACTTGTACAATCTGATTCTCTGTCAGCGCCCCACCTTTCCTTGTCGTCGGGTTGACGCTTGGAATGCTGCGGCGCGAATGAAGAGGCCCAACAAAAGAAAAGGGGATGATTTGGAGGTTGAAAGAGAAACTGCAAACAAAAGAATAAAAGTCCTTTTTTAGCATAATCTGATATATAATGATGGCCGCATTAGCTAGACTAAAGAAAAGAGTGGGCTTTTCAAAGGACTACTTGTTGACTTAAATAGTTCAAACGTTTGAGTCTATATGCGAAAAAAGAGAATGTGACTGGTGACAAAGTGGAAGACGAGATTAAAGTGAAGACAAAGCCTCATTCCAACACATGTGCATGTGAGACTAGGTTTTTTTTAAAAATCTGTGAAAAACAAGGAGGAATCGCACAGATACTCTCAACTCCATCTAGGACTCAAGCATCCTCTTTGAGGCGGAAGCATCTGCCACCTCAGTAGGGGTCTGAGAGCAGCAGGTGCCTCTCTAGCACTCGGCAGAGTGGCGGTATTTTAAGACGCTCCCTGGAGGTTTCTGCGCCACTGCCATTTTAGGACAGTCCCTTTCTGTTGGCATGTAAAGATCAGAGTCTTTGTGACAGACAGCGGAGTGGAAAGTTTTCAAGATAATGTGCTAAGAAAGGTAGAGTAGTGAGAAAAGGAGACTTGATGGATTGGCGTACTGCATGGAGAAAAGAGAGGAAGCTGAAGGGAGAGAGAGGTAGAAGAGGAATTCTACTGGGATCATTAATAACAGGAGAAGACTGTTTTCTGCCTAGATCTAGATTAAAAAAATTCACTTGATGTGATTGCAAAAGAACATATCCAAAAGAAGTACACTATCGCTAGAGTCTGTTTTTTGTTGATGGTTTTTTTCCTCTCCACAACGGAGCACAACAGCTGTGGTGCGCAAAAGATCAAAAACCTGACGCACAACATTACTAACTCTGTTATTAACAAATGTGTACAGTGCGACTGCAGGAAGGCCTCTCCATTAAATGCTATTTCATAAAGAAATCAATTTAATGGCTAAGTTATTATTATTATTTGAAGAAAGAGCTGATTTTGAAGTGATTTACACAAATTTAAACCATTCCTGTCCTAAAGATATTCCTGTGCTGATGAAAAAGTGACATTTAGTAGAGATTTCTAGAGGTAAAGGCGTCATGTTTTATTGGAAGTTAATGAAAAGCTTAAAGGAAAAAACCACGGGCATTATGTTGAAATTCCAAAGAAAGAAAATCCTCATTAAATTGCAGGCCATGCTGATTGTAGACTGAAATTAAATTTGATTCATTCACTAAAGATGATCCACTCTACATTTATTTTTTACAATGACAACCCATTCCTCTATATCCCACACACACGACTGCTTTGTTCATACCAGGTTAACTTAATTTATTAATTTAGTGTATTCTTGCCTACACACATCGTGATCATTTTATGACAGGGCGCAACAGTGAATACATACAGTATTTATGTGTGCTTTATAAACAATAACAAATTATAACAAATAGTGTTTGAAATTGCTATATGATGTAACATATTTCAGCTGTACATGTACAGTATCTGTTAGCATTAGACTTCTTGTGTCTAATGTGACATTTAATGGTATATATGAAAAAAAAAAATCTAGTCACAATTTTGAGATAAGTATTTAATGGCACACATGTTTTTGTGATGATAACAGTTTAAACAGTTTAAAGCTGTTATTCGTCTTGTTTAACCTTTCGAGTGGGTGGCAGCTCAGGCTCCTAGGGGTATATGCAGGGTTATATAAACTGTGCCATTATGGCATTATCCGCAATATACCTTCCAGGAAAGATTTAACTCCTTCATGCTATAAAAAGTTATTACTGCTGGAAGTAATTTCTTGTTCATATATATATATATATATATATATATATATATATATATATATATATATATATATATATAGTGAGGTGGTGGTGGGGAGTGGAGTTCAAATCTGTGGAGGCATTTATCTGATACTGACAGAATGTTTTCACAATACAAAAAGTATTTTAATCCAAAAGGCCAAGGAAGATTTTACCCCCTTTTGATGTTTCATCCGCTTAGTCTAAATATAGGCCAAATACATTTCATGAATGAATTGATTTAGGTTTCAACTACTAATACTATTCTTATGAAGAAATAACATTTTTCTTTGTCCACTACTTGGTCATTTAATTATATGTGTTTGCATATCATTTAATGTATACCAGAAATGTTGGCTTGCACATGGTGACTTTTGTTTTGGCTAATAAAGTCTATTTCCAACGCTTTTGCATTCATATTCGGCCTCTGCAGGTCCCAGTCTACTGGGACCCTTCCCTTCAGCCTTTTGAAGTGAAAATGCTGATTGTAGCACTAAGAAATCTGCATAAGGGTGGGGAAAATCTATGAGTCAGTACATAACTATTTACACTGTGTCTGTTATGAACAAAGGCTGAATTTAGTAAAGGACATCATCCTTTTATGAACACTAAATTTGCACTTTCAACCCTTAATTAAAAACAAAAACGGTCTTATAATTAAACAATAAACAGGTTAAGAGACAATGCCCACTATTACAATAAGAACAAATGTTTGTTTACAGACAAATGCTTTTGATAGTGTATATATATCTGAAGAAGATAAGACTAACATGACATGTATTTATTTATGCTTGATATGATACTCATGTCATGCATACATAAATTCAATCTGTCAGGTGGATGCTGGGTAGGCAACCCTCAGCTTTAGTAGTACACTTCAAGATATCTGTAGTGACAGCAAGGTGCATTACATAAAGGCTTGACTTGGTAGGTTTTACCTTAATAGTTCCTCAAATTAGTAGTGAAAACTGATAGGAACTCAAATGGACAATGTATGATAGAGTATTATTTCTGACACAAATGTAGCTAATTGCGTTCAGTTACGTAAGTGGAATTTTAATATTTATATACATAACACAGATTCATTTTGATACTGAATGTACAAGATAGTGATGTGTCGTTCATGAATGATTTGTTCATTTTGAACGAATCTTTAATATGAATCGGGACTACCGAGTTGTCTCAGAGAGTGATTCGTTCATTTTGTGTTGACCGCGCATTGCGCAACATATGGGTTCTGAATCTGTACAGGAAACAGAAATGATTAGTTCATCTCTCTCTCTCTCTCTCTCTCTCTCTCTCTTTCTCTCTCTCTCTCTCTCTCTCTCTCTCTCTCTCTCTCTCTCTCTCTCTCTCTCTCTCTCTCTCTCTCTCTCTCTCTCTCTCTCTCTCTCTCCCTCCCTCCCTCCCTCCCTCCCTCTCCCTCCCTCCCTCCCTCCCTCCCTCTCCCTCACTCGTCTTCGGGGCGGGTCCGAGTCTTTCGTTCTTCCTGTCAGTCCCATAGAGACTATGCTGTCAGTAGGCCTACCGGAAAGAGAAATGATTAGTTCATCTTTCGAGTCTCGAGTTCGGGTTCGGCCAGGTCCGAGTCTTTCGTTCTTCCTGTCAGTCCCATAGAGGCTATGCTGTCAGTACCGGAAAGAGAAATGATTAGTTCATTTTTTTCGAGTCTTCGTGTTTGAGTCCATCGCTAAATATATCGGAACCAGCTGATAATCACACATTTTGATGATGCAAAAGACGCGCGCAAATATGAAAGGCTGAGGATGACGGCGTCTCAGTGTCCACCAAGCTTGAGAAAAATGATATGCAAAAGCCCGACGTTGACGTGATTGGTTACAAGGTAGTTTGTGACATAAGAAACAAAGGTTTCACACCACGTTTTAGAGACTGTCTTTTTTTCACTGCAGTTTTAAGAAGAAAATACTCAGCAATGGTGTTGACTTATGAATTTGCACATGGTTTGTCTTAAAAACACCACATAGACATATAAACAACATTAAAAACTTTAAAGATTACACTCAATAGTAGATGCTGTTCAGATTGCAAAATGTTCTCCGACTCAACGTCTAAACTCTTCCCTCTCTTCATTAAAGCTCCAGTGAAGGGTTGCCAGATATATATATATATATATATATATATATATATATATAAAACATGTACACTTACCACAACTGACGAAAAAAAAATGCTTGCCTGAAGTTAAGTGAAGTAGTGAAGCTACTTTTTTGATAAGTCATAATTTGATTTGAAAAAGATCTTAAAATTAATTTATTATGAAGATTGGTAGCAAATAATTCGGTTTACCAATACTGTGAAAAAAAAATGTTTTATGACTCTTCTCTATTTCCTTTACTGAGCCAACATGTCAGAAGACTGTACACAGAGGAACTGATAATTTGGTGGATGATTCAAATGAAAATTCATACTGAAAACTGGAGGGCGCTCTATGTACGTTTAGTCCACAAATGAGACTCGTGCTGAACGGCTATATCATGTGACATTCCATGAATTACTTTACATAAACAAGGCTTCCAGAGATCGCTGTAACATGCATATAAAGACATTTTGGAGATAATAAACACACGATTGCAACGATATATGACTTATCGATGTTCTTCAAGCCATGACGGGTATTTTCATAATAATAGATTATATTTATAATGCAATGCTAATCAACATAGCCTTTATCATTGTGCAGAACACTATAAAAGAATATATTTTCGGTCTGAATTTTTTGATCCGAAGCCACATCAGATCACAGAAAGTATTTAAAACACTCGATTTGCATTATAAAGTACGTTTGGAGCAAAAACATGATTTTAATCTCATAAAGTTTTGTGTATTGATGGTGTGCTAAGATAACATGCTAGCATGTTAACATGCTAAGATGCTCCTGCCACCTAGCTGAGTAAATATGTTATTTTTATGAATAATTTTGAATAGTAAAGCTCACTGAAATGTTTAAATTTTCAATAAAAAAGGTACCGTTTCTAAGAAGGTTGAGTGAGAAGTAAAAAAAAAAAAAATTAGGGATTAAAACAGTGTGAATAGAAAGTCAAAATTATAATGAAGTCAAAAGAAAAGAATAATTAGAGCCATAACCAGGCCGGAGAGGTGTGAATGTGTGCAGGGAAGACTGCAACTGAATGGGCTGTTTGCACCACAAAACAATAGAGACAATACACTGAATGGATGCTTAGAAAATCACAATAAACATCTAGCATTTTAGAGTCTTCTCAAAATGAATTAACCTGACATGGTCTTAAAAAACATTGAATAAAATTCAAAGTTTTAGACATCCTCAGATTTGAAATATAACATGGTCAGGCATGTGGTTTTAGGTGCAGTGCATTTCTAGATTAAAACAATGTCAACTTAAATTTTATTTTAATAAATATATTTCATAAAAATACATTTGTAATAACTTTACAAAACGTTGAAGCTATTTATAACCTTTTTCATTATAACAATAATTAATTCTGACTTTACAATAAACTGTGTCTACTTTGAAATGAGACCATATTTATGCTTTTTGTGCAAAGGGTTCATGAACTGTATCTGTTTTAGTTTGGGTATGCCATTTCTTGGGATTTTTTCAAAAGCAGGTGTTAGCGAAGGCTAACAGGTTAAGATGCATTTAAGATCAAATGCATATACAGTACAGTATATGTGTAGTTGTAACCATAAGGTGTAATGTTGTTTATGTACTTAAATCAGCATCTGAATTCACTCACTTATTCTTTCACTCCTTCCCCATTTAATGCACTGTGTTATTGACTAGAGAATATTGACTCTAGTGAATTAAGTGAATGAGTGAGTGAATCCAAACACAGCAAATAACTGTGTAAAAACAAGTACCTGTTCTCCAAGCCCACGTTGCTACCCAGAACCCAGTTTTCTTGCAGCTGCACACATTCAGATGCGCTCTGAAGCTCTGTCGGCTGGTTGGCCAGTGATTGGTTGAGGGAGGTGATTGACGGATGCTGCTTGTGATGATGTGGAGCAGGTGGCAGAGGGGGCGGTCCTGCTTGGTCTATTGGAAGAGGAGAGGCAGAGTATTAGTGGAGCTTGTTACAGAATTCTGCTTTACACAAAGCGCAAGCGGATTCTGTGCCTGTTCCAGATTGGATGGGGTTAAATGGGATTCGTTGGTCCTTTGAACACCTTCAAATCTTCACTTCTCTCCATCCTGATTCATTTAAGAGAGACAGAGGAGACGCTTAACACTACATTATGAGAATCACATGGTTCACTGCAAAAATGTGATTTCATTTGTAAATTAAAATAACAATGAAAAAAAAAATCTGTACTGAATGTGTTATTGTTGAGGATTGCAGGTACCAGCCTGCCTATTGTGAGTAACAGAAAAAATATTACTATAATTTTCATTTCTTTAATTATAACATTTTATTTACATGTACTGTATGTCTATAGCTTTAAAATGTAGAAAATGTCTTTACTACTTTTTGAAATTTACTTCAAAATAAATGATAATGAAAAAGCATCCATAGCATAAGGATAGATGCCCTACATCGTAGCTGCTAGGTTTTTATACAGTCAAAAAAGAGCATAATACTGTTTGGCCAGTAAAGGTGAATATGACTCAGATCGCAGCAGTTTAATTGTACAACTTACAAAGACTTGAAATTGAGTAGCAATAGTGCTCACCGACATTTACGACAGAACAAACGTAAGTCTCCGCAGGCCGTTGCCTGGGAGCAGATGTTTTATAATGGGCTCTAAAACTGAACGCTTCACGTTTGATTACAGCCAGAGAGAGACTCTCGTTTAACTAATGACCGGAACCTCCATTAGGACGGCAGGAAAAAAACAGGTTTTCTCATTTCACTCCAAGCTGGGTAATTGCCCCCCAAAATGACACTGTGTGATTATCTCACTGTCCCATCCTGCCACCGTGCTGACAGGTCTGTTTCCATCTGACTACGGGTGTCCAAACATATGCTGTCACACACTAGACTGTGACAGGGATGTACTGCTCAGGCAAGCCACAAAAATTCAATATTTGCCTTTATTATCATGCAAAAGCACCAAGAGGAATAAAGTGTACGTGGAGCATGATGGAATAATTTGCTATCCTTTTTTCTCTTTCTTTTCTTTTACGATCAATAATTTATTTAAAAGTCAAAATGGTAGTGGCTGTGATCAAAACGTACTTTATAATCTATTATTACCATTTCAAATGCATCAATCACAAAATGAAAAGCCAGATTTCTTTTTTTCCCCACATCACATTTCATGTATCATACTATATGTTATAATATACTATGGATTAGTTTTGCACAATATACCGGTATCGCAATACCCTGTTATTAAAAATGGTGCAATACAACTTTTTATTGCAGGTACTTTAAGAATGACAGCATTCTAATAAGAGCCAAAGCAAAAATATATCTGCACAGTGCATCGCGGATTAAAGACATTTTAGAGCAACAAAAAAACATGCATGCATGAGAAAATAAAGTGCTGGACATGTTTGGTGTTAAAATAGTTCAGCCGAATAAGGCTTGAAAAAAGAACTCTATACGCTGCTGTGCTCACGCACAGAATGCCACCTTTCAGACAAGCATGTGATCGCAAATTCAATTCTCATTTATGGATTATTGTGCTTGAATTGTCAAAAGTGTCAAAATGCACATAATGGTGAGTATTCACATAAACACAATAGGGTATTACTTTAGTGAACATAAACAGTTGAGAAAGAACCAAATGTATATTATATTGGATCCGTGCAGGTCTTAAAGTGACAGTAACCTAATAAATCTGCTGCTGTCCAAGTAATTAATTTTAATGAAACAACAAAAGAAAATAGAAAATCACCCACTGCTTGACTGAATAACTTTAATTTATAGAATAAAAATAAGTGTATAGTTAAAAAATTTTTTTTACATTTAATTAGTTAATTTATCACTTGAATGCTACTGTTAAATAGACCTAGTAGCCTACCCGAGAAACTAAAAGCACTGTTTATTTCTTGTATTTGTCATATTGTCTGTAATTATAATTATTAATAACAAAGATAAAATAAACCTAAATAACTATATTATGAAATAAAATTACAATAGAAAAAATGTAATTACTCGTATTGTGAAAAATGAAAAAGGTTAGCGAATGTGATTGATAACAGTATTGATAATGTGATTGTTGCAAAAATCTCTGTAAGTATGTTTACACTGTGGCATGTAATTCTTTTTTTAAATAAAGTTGAGGGAATGGTTAAAAAGCAGAGCAGTCATGTAGTTTTTAGTTTTGTAAAATTAATTAATAAAACAATGCATTTTAAGTTCTGTCATATTATTCAATTACTTTTACTGTTTTTGTTTTTTTGCCGTGGTATCGATTCAGTATCGGTATCGAGGTATTTTTTAGATTTTAATATCATGACAACACTACTATGGATTCAAAAATATTTGGACATTTATGCCACATTTAAAATGTAAAATTTATTAGCATAGATAACACTGTCAAATATAATCACTTTAAATGTTAACCTGTATTTTCGATGATCAGATTAAAATCAAATAGCTCCAGACCAAAATAAAACCCATTAAAAGATGCATTGCGTTCACATTACTGAAAGCACATTCTGAGCACACGCAACAAGGTGTAAACACTAATGTGTTTTCATTATTAACTACACAAGTGATTTGTAATACAGACACTGCGCTACAAATAATCATTATCCATCACATTGACAGACTTGGTTGTAAATTTTCCATCATGATCTACTTTGTCCATCAATAAAATATCATAACACATTTTTAATGTGACATTTATATCACAAGAGCTCCTTTATCAAGTGCTTGGTTCTTGGAGACAGAATCTGGAGGTTCTTCTTTTTTATTCTCTCTCTCTCTCTCTCCCCAGATCCTCACTCACGTGTCTCTCCCAGGCTATTTCCACGGGGGTCCTTTAAAACTTTATTTTCTTCCCTTTTCTTTGCTATTTAATCCTTATTAGCATCCTTTACTGTGGGAATGTTTATAAAGTAGGGAAACGCAGTAGACCAAACACCTTATTTTTATCTCTTGAAATAATGGAAAGCATTTTGGAATTATCCCTCAATGTTTTTAAAATTCAGTAAATGATGGAAAATGTTCTATTAAATGGTGTTTTCCATTTTGTGAGATTAGATTTATATACAGCCACATTGGAATGCAAAGTGTGAATGCACCAAAATAATATCCAAATACTATCCTATAAAATAAAATAAATCATGTTAAAGGCAGATGAACAACAGCCATAACCAGAAAGTGTCCTCTTTGTTGGTCTTCAATTATAATATATATGTATATATATATATTATTTATCCTTTAAAAAGTTGTTTTCGTAAAAAGGCCATTATATGCCATTCAGTAGGGGTGCACTAATTAGAAATTTAATTTCATTGTTTTATTTTTTCACAAGCAGGAAGCCATAATATGCTTTAGCAAAATGCATCAAACAGACAGCAATTTATTTTGTGAAATTTCCATATTTATTGGAATATTCATTTAAACAGTTCTGTTATCAGTGTCAAAGATCATTGTGATATGTAACACAGCAACACATAGTGAGATTTCAACATCACACACATCAGGGATGTGTTTAAAAAACAAGACATTTCAAGTACTTGGTCCAAAAAGTGAGTAATAATTAGAATCATTTACTTAATTTAAGTTTTGTTTAGGTTAAGTAGCACAAATAACGTTTAGTAGTGGCACCACTAGGTAGAATGAAGGAACGTTAATTTAGATTTAGAATAACTAATGGGGAGATAACTTGTTGATATATAAGTGCAAGTCTCTCTCTTTCTTGCAGCACTGACTGGCTGCCTAGTTCGCCT
This sequence comes from Rhinichthys klamathensis goyatoka, assembly GCF_029890125.1. Taxonomy (NCBI): domain Eukaryota; kingdom Metazoa; phylum Chordata; class Actinopteri; order Cypriniformes; family Leuciscidae; genus Rhinichthys; species Rhinichthys klamathensis. The sequence goes on along the minus strand of NW_026606714.1, from coordinate 1,991,192 downwards.
ACAGGCACGTGCCAGCCCTGCTCAAACTTACCCATACTGTACCACCAAACCTGTGTCTAACTTTAAAATAGCAGCAAAGGTGTTTTGCAATACAATATGAACACAATAAGTACATTGTACTTGATGTAAGAACATAGTTAATGATACCTTACAAGAAATGTGACCCAAATAAATAATAACTAAGCATTTGCGTGAAGACGTCTCAGCACGGTTATTGTAGAATAAACTGTTATTGCTGTTATTATGGTGAACATATATCTCTGGTGAGCTCTTAAAATGGGCCTGTCATAGACTAGCGCTGTGACAAGTGACTGAAGTCAGTGAGTGAGACCGAGAATGTGCATGCGACCACAAACTAGTGTAATGAAATATGTGCAGTCTGACTGCCCATGCCCATGTGTACTCAGATTTGAATGTGCACGTTTGTTGTTTAATCACTGCAGTGTCTTCTTGCTTTAAAATGGACATGTTTAAAATGTTCCTCTGGATGCTGTAATTAAAAATGTGTACGCCACAGTAGAACCAACCTTTTTTCTTTTCGCCACGTCAAGAACTATGAAATGGCAACTAATTTTGCGCTTCATGGACAGAGGCTGAAGTGAAGAAAGAAAAGGAATTATTATGACAGGTGTCTTGCCACATTCATGACAGGGTTAAAATAGGCCTACGTGACAGGTGCATTAGACAAAGTGTTGGAGAGGAAACACGGTTCTCCCTCCACTCCGTGCTCCTGACACAAAGAGGTCAACCGACGCAAAGGCGGCGATGTCGTGTCATGCCGTGAATGGTGTCACGGCGAACACCATTACACTTTTTATGTTGTTTGCATTCGCTAATACATCAAACGGCCCGAGACAGTGGTTGGAAATGAAACAGCCAGCAATCTTAAGAGACAGTGAACTTCTGTGGCAGCGCAATTTGCCTTAAACGTGCCCTTAAGGTAACTCATGCCTTTCTGAATGCGACTTAATGGAAAATTGTAACAAATTATTTCCTTCAATCTAGATAAGGAGGCGACCGCTCTGATTCAATCTGAGCGCCGCTAGACTCCACATACTAACAAATGATTACACACCGCATGAGCAGAATGTTAAGGCATTTGGCAGGCTTTCCATCCAGATCTGAGGCAATCAGCTTCCTTTAATCAAACTTCCTATAGCAATAAAATACAATTCTCTCCTTCTTGATTGGACGTACACAAGCTGTACACAGATGTCTCTTCCATGAGCATTTCTGTCCTGTCTAAGATTATGTTTACCTTTACACTGACATTCTCTGGGCACATTTGGCAAAAATATGAAGTGTCTAAGAAAGGAAATGTGTTTTTACATAAAGTTTTCATTTGCAATCTGGGCAAGATGGATACATTTGTTCTACTATGATTTGACAAGATGATTTAGTGGGTCGTTTTGATTAATATTGGATGGAGCGTCTGAAACGACATCTTCATTTTACTATTAATGCTACCACTAATGTCTGTCTATGGAACACAGCTAAGGGGTCATCTGCATTTTCCCTTCTCATTTTTTTAATTTTTTATTCTTTATTTGATTGGGACAGTGCATTTTAATGAACATAACATGGAGTACATGCATGTAAAAATGCCGGATTTTAGCCAAAGGCTAATTTCCATCCGTAGTCCCACGGGCCAGGATCATAGAACTCACAAAACATTGCAAAGTAAAAATTTTACATCTACAGTCAATTCATAAATTAGCTACATCCTATATACAATATTCACACAAGACTACATTAAACTTCACAAAAACACTCATCCATATACACGTTACAACAAAACAAATTAAAATTAAAATTAAAAATAACAAAATTAAAACAGATAAAACCTACATACTAGTGTGTGCAGCTTTGATTTGCCCATAGCCATTTTTTCAGCTGGACTTTAAACGAGCTATATGTAGTACATTCTCTTAGTGTTCATGATGGGGAGCTAGGACATAAACATGAAAATACAATGACACAAATGTATGCTGACAGACATAAATATAATATTACTACTCCCTGCCTATTCGATAGTTATGTGAGCCAAATGTTAATAGATAAACAGATGTTTTTCTTTAGTTTGAGCAAATAAAAAAGATTAAACAAGCAAACAACTCGCAAACAATTAGTCTTTTCTAGTCTTTTATGGTCTCAAAATCAGCTCAAAAACCCTTTGAGTAAATAGCTGTTCATCTAACATTTATCAAAAATAAATAAAAAATACATCCCCCTGCCCATGACAAGAGTATTCTGTCATATTTGATAAATGAGACTAAAAAGTACCAGAAAAAGGTGGTTTGGTATGGCAAGTTCTGTAAATAATGAAAAGAAAATTGCATTCATGAATTCTGTGGTAAACAGAGGACCCTTTGAGCATGTTAGTAACAGATGAATGTGAAATACACATTATAGTCTGTGCATGCCTGAAAGGAATTAAATTATTATTCAATCTCAATACAAACAGTAGAAAAACAGAACATACAGTATCTTTTAACAAACTCTGAACCTTTTACTCTAACAGTAAGAGCACAGGCACATTTGAAGGCAATGAAAATGATGCATTGACGTTGAATACACATTGTTTGAGCATGTAATTTCACTGACTATTTTTGAAATGTCTTGAAGAGCTTTTTCCACTTACTCCCGCTCCTTCGAAGACAGATTATAACACCATTTTTGATTATTCTGCGCCAAGCACTACCCTATATTTAGACATCCCTCCTTAGCTCTCCTTCCATTGACTTTGCCAGTCGGTATCACATCCAATCACTTGAAAGAAAATGTCACATTTGGAATAACCCTCTGGAGCGTGGAATAACCCAGCAGTTACCAGTGGACAATAATTGTATTTTTCTTCAAGTTCAGTCTTTGTGAGCCACTAAAACATCCTCCAAAACAACCCAAAATGTTATGTAAAATATGTAAGAATTTGTTTTCATAAAAATAATATGCTGTATATTAGTGGTGCACGATATATCGGCCGCCGATATAATATCGGCCGATATGGTAAATTTTTTACACATCGGTATTGTTCCGATGTCAAAATAGGGCCGATGTGAACAGGCCGATAATCATTGCTGTGTATTTGACGTGTGTGTAGATGTGAGTGTGGGGGCGGGGATGTTTGTTTTTGCACGAGCGCAAGCAGTTTAAACATCAAGCGCAAGACGACTGGAACTTGCGCGTTGTTTTCTGTCAGCCTTACTAAGGCGTATTTTTGTCCCGTCAAAGCCTTATTTGACCGGTGAGTGATGTAGATGACTGACTGCTGCGCTTGTTTAACTGAGAGAACGAGCAGAGAGAGTGAAAGCCCCGGTCGCGCGCGCGTCTTCAAACTGTCTTGCTCTCTCTCCCTCCCTCGTGCATATTAATGAATTGAGTTGACTGAATATCTTTGAGAATACATGATGGTAAAAGGTCGGAAGTTTTTTTTTTTTCTGAACTACCACTGGTTGTGAATTGTGCTAAAATAACGTTGCCTTGACTTCCACACATTCAGATGACATAAACCACACTTTCAATAAACAAAAAAAAATCTTATCTAGTGATGAAATGTTTTTCTGTGTTTAGAAAAATCTTGTGCGATGTCCTAAACTGCCTGGATAATCACACAACGTGTGTCGTGGTCCGTTAATGGCACGTCCGATTCGCGAACTAATGACTCCTTTGAACCGATTCACTTTAATGAATGGTTAAAACAACTGATCTGTCCAACACTGAACTCAAGAGACTTTTCCATTTATTAAAGTCTAGTTTACTACATTAGTTAACATTCTATTAATATTAGTTTCTATGCAGATACTCCATGACAAAACCACCCCAGTCATTCTAGAATGATTCATTCTTTCCAAATACAGCTATTCAAGTCATCTGGTGAAATTGTTGTTTATATAGCAATAAATATCGCAATGTAATTTTTTACCAATATCGTGCAGCCCTAATCCTCGCTATGTGTTTTCTATACAGAGATATCGACATCGGTAAATATTAGGGATGCACCGATCCGATATTTGTATCGGGTATCGGGGTCGATACTGCCATGTTTGCCGGATCGGGTATCGTTCAGAAGAGCCCGATCCAAATCCGATATTGTGCGTATATATTCGGTGTTATTGTTAAGCCCAACAGAAGGCACACAAACATTATAAAGCACCATAAAGTTTTCGTGCACTATATTATAAGTGTTCTGAAGCCATTATATATTATAATGTGAGATAGACATGAATATTTAAGTCATTTAATTCAAGATCACGTAAACTTTTCCATCCGTCAATCTGTCAATCATTCTTCATTCAGCATTCAAACAGCGCGTCGCGTTCGGTTACTACAGTCAACACGAGAACAAGATGATTCAATGTTACTATTATTATACTTGATCTGTAGATAAAGGTCTATGGTTTCTTATAAAACAATTTTATCTTGCTGGACTTTATTGCTGTAACTTAATCATGTTACTTTCTACCGGGTCAGGTGTCTCTTAGATCACAACAATGGAGTACAGTAGAGCACTATAATTGTTCTTCACGCGCACAGTAGGCTAACTGAAATTTAAAACTATTAAAAGAAAAGGCTCAATAAACGATTGCATAGATAGATACTGTATAATACACTACGCATCAATATGTATTTCCTTTGTGCTTTGAACTTTTCACTGCGGACTCGACGCGCTGTGACTCCGTGTGGCTTCAAGCGCATCATTCTGCGCTCGGGATGCGCATAAGCGCTGTGTGCCGCAATGTATTGGAGCCTTTCATATCATAATACAGTGACGCAATGAAAGATTATTAATAGCCTTTCTTGTTCTGTCCTATCTATCATATGTTCCTACCTTATTAAACAGCTGTGCTATACATTTAAAACATGTCTCAATTTTAGGCTATATATAAAATAATTTATCTTTTTGATTTTTGTTATCTTGTTTTTCATGAATATATTTTACAACAATACAAAGAGCAATGTGTAACGTTTTACCAGATTTAGTGTTACACTTATTGTCTCTTATTTGTTCCCCACTAAATGTTTTTTTCACTAAATGTTCAGATTTTATACAAGTATACTGTGCACTCTTGATTTTTATAGATTACATTTTACTGCTGAATTATCCACTAATCTAGTTTATAATAGCATTTTTGTCATAGATTATGATCATATATTTTGATTTGTTTTTCTTTATAATGAAGTTGTCTATATTAAGTAGATTGTGTTTAATACACAAAAGAGTGATTATCAGTTCAACACACAGAGTTATAAAAATTCTACTTGATTAAAAAAAAAACTGCGCTGGTACCGGATCGGATCGATTCTGAAAAAAGTGGTATCGGTGCATCCCTAGTAAATATCGGTATCGGCCATAACAGCAATATTAATATCGGTTATCGGTATCGGCCACAATTTTCACATCGGTGCATCACTACATCACATTTACATGAATGATTTATCATATAAATTAAACCGAGGTAAAACTGGCTGTATGGTCGGTAGTACAGTGATGAACCATCTTATGTATGCAGATGATTGTGTGATTTTTAGCCCGAGCTCAGCTGGACTGCAGCATCTTCTTAGTATATGTTCTGCATTTGGGGAAGAACATGATGTAAAGTACAATGACTCCAAAAGTGTTATCATGATCTGCAGAACCGCAGAAGACAGACATTTAACTTTTCCTGTTTTTAGGCTCGCAGGTAATGTTCTTAATATCTGCAGTAAAGTGAAATATCTTGGTCATCTGATTACAGATCAGCTTACAGATGACAATGACATTAATCGTCAGTGCCGTATGCTGTATGTGCGGGCAAATGTTCTGGTACGCAAATTTGGTTGCTGCACTGCTGGAGTCAAGTTGACCCTATTTAAAGCATACTGTTCGCCTTTGTACACTGCACATCTGTGGCTGAACTATAAAAAAAGCTAGTCTTCAGAAATTGCAAGTGGCATTCAATGACGCTCTGAGGATGTTACTAAAAAAGCCCAGATCAACTTGTGCGAGTGAGTTGTTTGTGAGCACCAGAGTGGACACACTGCAGTCTGTCCTGCGGAAAGCGATGTTCAGGTTCCTTTGTCGACTGAATGATTCTGTAAATCAAGTTGTTGTGGTGCTGGTGAATGTTAGGTACAGTGCCACACGCTGCATGTCTCAGTTTTGGGAACACTGGTATAAGTGTCTTTTAAAAACGAGCCATTTATAACTTTGTGTTGTGTATTTTTATTTGTATTATTGTATTTTATTTTATTTGTATGGATGGACCATGAGTCTGAATAAAAAAGGATACATACTACTGTATATATAAACGTATAAACAAGCTCTATAATCAAAACAAGAAAGATAGCCACAGGAAAGAGTCTGATTTGGTTATTCATTTTCAGTATGCAGCACTCTCATACCTTCACACCTTATTTACCCCTAAAGGGTGCATATTAATAACTTAAAGGTACATATTAGTAGGAGGGTGTGTTATCCTCACGATATTGCATGCATTTCAAAGCCTTACCAGTTTAAAGTTTCAAACTATTTTACTTGCACGCTGTTCTAGGGCTGGGCGATAAATCGATTTTATCGATTAACTCGAATGTGTAGTTTACGTGAGTTTACGCCGATTTTTTTGAATGAAAATCGGTTTTCTCTTTAACAACCGCCGACGCGCCAATCTGGGCTCCCGTAGTTCCGACCGGGCTCAGCGCTTGCCATGATAGAGATACACAAACAACATGGCAAATGAACAAGACCCCGGCAGCAGAAGCACACCCGCCGAAAACATTTACAAACTGAATCTGCAGGGCAGCCAACTCTCACGAGTTCACTGTGAGAGACGCAATTGTCACTTTTTACACGCTCTCACGCACACATCCATTTTCTAACGCAGAGAAACATCGCGCAGAAAAGATCAAGAGGACACTGACACCGACAGACTAGACAGAGCAGGTTACTATTGATATGAAACAGATTCTCAGCTCTCAGATTCGGTCAATTTTAAAACGAAATTCAAACAATAAACACAGACAGTTTTGGCGCTTGTAAATGTGACGACAAAGATCGCTGACAGATCTCAGTTCAAGCGGCACATGAACCGATCATCTGTTACTCTTTACTAAGTACTAACTTACCCAAATGTAGCTAATAAAATCGATCGATCAGGGTTTTTCAACCGCGGAAAGATGTCCATAAAACAGCAGGAGAACAACATATGTCACATAACGTTACATTTACCTCAGGATGCCTTTTAATGACCCATAGCACGCATGTTAGTTGGACTTAAAATAATTGCTATAGAGAGGAGTATTTTGCTAAATATGATAACTATATTACACATTTATTATATTTGACCTATATCATTAAAATATTATAACGTTGTTTGTTATTATAAAAAACGCATTGTTTAATTTGAGTTAGTTTTAACCTTTAATAATAATAGCTGACAGGGCTCTCTGTATGTTTACAGCATTAGGTGATTTATTTTTGGAGAACAATTAACATAACAAATTAACGTATCTACTGTACCTAATATTTATCCAAAGGAATTGATATTGAATCAATATCAGAATCAAAATCACAAGAATTGAAATTTGTGTTAAGCAATAATAAAAACAGTAGCATACCAGTCTTTTTGTACCATGTAAACATTGTGTTTATAGTTAATAAACTTGATACAATTATGTTTAGTTACCAAATAATTTGACAATCACAATAAACTTATTGTGATGCAAGTTTTTTTTTTTTTTACACATCCCCCAATCCACCCATTTTATGTTATGTTACATTTACACTATTTACAAAGACTGGGCCTGCCCTCTTGTCTTTTTGGCTTGTTGTTTCTGATTACACTTTAATCCAGATAATATCACAGAAGGGAATATCAAAACAAAATAAAGTTAAAACTTGTTTTGAACAATTTTTCTTTGTCATCTGCAGATTGATTTTAAGTAGGGAGAGAAAAAAAATCGATTTAAATCGTAAATCTGATTTTTTGTGAAAAAATCTGGGATTTTTTTTTTAGGCCATATCGCCCAGCCCTACGCTGTTCTGACATACAGTTTTCTGGGTGAACACACCTGAAGCATGCGCACACAGTCGGCTGTCACAGCAAGTACTGAACTAAGTTCTCTTTTGCATCTTATTGTGCTATTTGTTTTTGACCTGTTTTTCTGTTCATGTCTGAGGGGCTGTTTACACGACACCGTTTTCGACTAAAAACGTAAAACTTTTTATGCGTTTTGGCCGTTCGTTTACACAACAACGGCGTTTTGGGTGGCTGAACGCAAATATTTGAAAACTGGTTTCAAAGTGCACGTTTTTGAAAACAGTCTCCGTGTAAACAACAAAAACGTGAATCTCTGAAAACGATGACGTCATGCACATGCGTATTACGTGTTCAATCTATAGTGTTTAATTGCCATCTGATGGCCTGACTGCAGAATACAGCGTTTTGGTCGTTTTCTGTGTGAATGGGGATCGTTTTGACAATGCTGAAAAAAATAAAGCTCTATTTATTTAATTTGCATCTTTGATCTTATTTTTACTAACAAAGATAAATAATGAAATGAAATAAAATTAACTTTTTGTTTTATATTTTGTTACCTTGTAAGGCTTAACTTTTAAAATAAGAGAAGTTAGTTTGGCTGTACTGCTATGTAAATTGCAAAATAGTCTTAAAAACAAACATGAAAAAGAACTGTGATGAGATTGTGGATCGTGATCCTCCCTAAAAATAAAAATGTGATATGCCATATCACCCACCCCTTGATATTGGTATCTTTTGAAAGGGCACTGCCCCAGAGACAGCTTTGTGCTATTTTTTCTGAGAGTGCATCATTATGGCAAGAAGCATAAACTGAATTACCAAATATTCAGACTCTCAAATATGACAGTCACCCCTCACTTTACAGGAAATATTCAATAGATGTGGCAATGGGGCAGGGCCCACCCACGATGAGTGTAAGAGAATAAGAGTATACTCGGCAGTATTAGACTATCTAGCATAATAGTGGAACTTGTCTACCTGCCATGACAGGCTATTCTTCAGGCATTCAGAGTCCAGCGTGAAGCAGAGCACAAGCATTTAATCAAAGTCACACCGCCGCAGAGCTGAAAGAGTTCCCTGGGACTAAAACCCAACAGAGAATAATTTTAGTCCCTCTTAATGTTTTTTCTTCAGTCTGATTTCTAATTGTTAATAGCTGAATACGCTCAGTAGGTAGCGTAGTTATTCGTGAAGTTTTAACATCTACTCTCGTGTAATGGAAATCGTCAGTAATTACTTTCTCAGAATTTTGTGTCAGGCAGAAACTTTAGACTAAAAGGACAGACGACACAATGACACAGTCACCCTCAAGCTATTCCATCTGAAACTGACATCGGCAATCTGTTACCAATCTAAAGCTTCACCAAGACCCCAGTAAAGACAAATCATAGCTACACCTACACCACTTCTGTCATGATGATTTTGTCAATCATCAATTATAAATCTTCCTCAAAGGGAATCAAAGTCATTCACCATATGTAATGAAATTTATCTGAATGTATTTATTTATTCTATCTATCTGAATGCATGGCAACTGAACTATATTGGCTCTTGCACTGGGTAAATATCATTAAACCTTCTAATAGCAATATCTGTTCAGTGTTTCAGATTTTTTTTTCTGCCACCTTGTTTTACTACACTAAAAAAAATAATTACACAACTTGGAAAAAAATTGCAACATTTCATTCTCTAACAGATTAACCATTAATTTATTTATTATTATTTATTACAGATTTATTTATTATTATTATTATTTTATTATTATTCAAATTTAATGATGTCTTTTTTTATATGGCAGGTAAAGGTACACAAATGAATCTACACAAACAAGAATGATAAATTACACATTAGATATGTTAGATATGACATTCATACTGGTCTTATATACAGAAAACACTGAAACAAAAAGCACCACAAATTAGGACTGCATAATTAAATCAACTAAATACTCAAGATTATGGTTATAGCTCCCATTGCGGTTAAACCTGACATGTTTTTGCAGTGGTTAAGCATTGTAACCAATCACAGACATGTTCCTTGTGCACTGCCATGCACTTTTACTTATTTCCCTCAGCCAGTGTGCTTCTTAATTTACACTCCCTTACCAACACAAGTAGTTCCTGTCAGTCATGTTACTATGATGTAAATTCAGTGATTGAGCAATGTTTGGCATTCAACAAGCTGATGATGCTGGTTTCCCGCCAATGTTGTCAATAACTGTATTATTTCACCAGTGTAATGGTAAAAAAAATCAATTTCAGCACTTCAGCACTGTTCCCCATGAGTTCCTCAGCATTTGATAATGCATCAGTCATTCTTTGCAGTTTTGCATGATATTAAAACTTTGCCCAGTAATCAATAACCTTGCAGATCATAACTGCAGCATTCACTTAGAATAAACAGAACTTTATTGTTCATTTTGTGTGGATGCTAAGATAGTTACCATTATAGCTTTAATTTGTGGTCATATTGAGTAAATAGTAGGGCTGGGTTAAAAAAAAGTATTGATTTTCCAATTTTAATCCGTTCTCATTTTTATGAACTGATACGGATTCTTAAAGGCACACTGTGGAATTTTTGGCCACTAGGGTGCGCTCGACCTGTAATTTTCACGTCTAGTGCCCCTAGAGGCCACAAGCGCCGCAGCATTGTCGCAAAAGTCAACAAACAGTCAACCGGTCAACCTCCAGTGTCTTTATGTGTGTGCAGACGGCATTTGATTTGTATGTTGGAGAAAGTTAATCGATTCACTACTGACCAAAATAATAATATAAATATAAGATTAATAATATAAATCCTATAAAGAAAACAAATTGAATAAAAGTAGCATACGCAGAAAACAATGTCTGATCAGGTAAGTCGCATTGACAAGGGTTGCCCAATCCTGCTCCTGCCGATCGTCTGTCCTGCACAGTTCATCTCCAACCCTAATCAAACACACCTGAAGCAAACAATTAACGTCTTCAGGATCTCTTTGCAATGGGTTGGAGATGAAATCGAGTAGTCGGGAAATCGTGTAACAAAACTGATATAACTCACTACATATTTCCGTTATTTGTAGTCTTCAGTTTGTTTTTCCTTTTACACAAATACAAACATATATGTGACCTGATCCAGCAAAATGAGTCACAGTGACCCAAATTTAAAAATTGAGATTTTGGTATAAATGGAAAGAGGAGACCATAAGCTTTCAATTGATATACTAGTCAAAGTCATACCTTGAATGGTTGTAAAGATATACACATTTGAATTATGGTCGTCTGCCCTCTTTTTCCAATTGAAAACCTGAGAAAATCGCTTTTAAAGTTTTTTACCCGTTTTTTTGTTGATATCTTTCAAAATCCATTACATTTAAAGGGATAAACTATTTATTTTACAGCTTAATTTGACCAAAGACATTAATACATAAATGCTATTAAACCAGGCTGAAGCTCAAATTATTTTAAAAGTTTTTATTTGAATAAATAATTTAACAGTAGGCCTACCTTTTACAAAAATGTACTAAAATCAGAAAGATTGAACAGAGGTGCTACATTTTTGCTTGAGAGAGAGGGTGTGTGTGTCTGTGTGTGTGTGTGTGAGAGAGAGAGAAAGTGAGAGGTAGAGAGACAAGGAAACAGAGATCAAATAATGCTAGTCTTTGCAATCATATCTTAGTGTAGGCTAGTTGACAATAACAGCGTAACAAATTCATAACGGAGATACCAACAGTTAAATATTGGGTTAATCAAACACATTGTAATGGATTCTGCTTGCAGATAAATAGCTACACTCATTCACATTTGTCAATCACGTTATGTCAATCACGCGTGCACACTACGAAACTTTCATCCGTTATATAAAAACAATCGTAAGTTTTTCGCATCCGTAGCAAGCAGTTTGAATGGTGTTTTGACGATTCGGAGCCACCGAATCAATACGAAAAAACGCATACGAAAAAAACGCGGACTCAGTGTGCAATGGCCAGGGGGCTTGATGACGCTTTGGCAACTTTGCTCGGTTTTGACAGCGACATTTCTCAAATTAATTATGTAATCTTTCTGAGGAGATCTGCTAGCTTGTTTATTGCACAGAGCGCTCGCTGCGAGTCTGACAGGAGGGTGGCTGGACCAATCGCGTGCCGGTCAGTCGAAACGGCTTCCCATCGACAAATGGTCAGCATTTGTGTACATTTCTAAGCTTTTTGATTGGTTCTATACAACGTGTAACACCATTTAAAGAGCAGAGATAGTGACGTTTCAGGGGATACCCGGGAAATGCTCAGAGGTGACGAGAGGAGTTGAGAAAAGCAATATGTTCATTTCCAGCGATTTTAGTAAAACTTTAATAGTAATTTAAATACCTTTACTCAATTATCTGGACTACGAAACTTTGGGAGATTATTTTTGAATGTCTGTTCTTTGAAATTAGCACAAAAAAAAACAAAAAACAAAAAAAAAAATCTATTATTTCATTGTTTTTCCACATAATCGGCCCATATCTTAAAATAGAACGTTGCGACTTCCGACTCATTTCGCCAGATCGGGTCACATATGAGCTGAAAGGGAAAAAAAAACATTTACATTTGTATACGGCAGTATGTTGTGACTTATTTCAGTTTTGTTACACGAATTCGCAGTAAATATTACATTATATATACACCTGTATGCCGATGTTTATTTTAAACTCTCCCTTTTTCTTTTTTTGGTCTCCTCTGACAAAATCTTTGCTTTCTTCGCTTTCTTCCGAGTAGCTGTTGATTCAGTCATGACGACAACATACAGACGCCGGCAATCAAACGCGAGTTGAGCTCTCACGTTAGAATTTGAGGAAGTTGGGGTGGTGGGGGAAGTGACGTATGCCGTAAAGCGGTCGAATTTTGTAGTTCTTTTTGTGCTCGGGTTCCTACCCCGAAACCCGAAGTTACATAGTGCTAGTAAAAGCGATACAGACACCTTCAGGCTTCGGCAGACGTGTCATTCAACCTATTGTAAGTCGATGTACCATCTCAATGGGTTTTGGTAATATATTATAAAGGTTGAAAAGTTCCACAGTGTGCCTTTAAATCCCAAGAATCAATATTTTAGTCTGTTTTCAGTTGATGATTGAACAGAACATTGTAACAAGCCTCCCATCCAAAAAATTACTTTTGATATGAAACAAAGTCTCAGATTTCAAATTCTGTCTATTTTAAGTACATCCTACATACATTTTTTGGAGCACTTTAATGTGGCGTGACAGATCGCTATTGCTGCCTCAGTTCAAGCGAAGCGGCAGTGCGAAGTGCACGTGAACTAGAGCCCGACCGATATGGATTTTTGGGGGCCGATGCCGATACAGATATTAGGGAGTAAAAAAAGCCTGATACCGATATATCGGCCGATATTATTTATGTGTATATTATAATACAGTAGCAATATTATTTATGTGTATTATAGTACAGTATACCAGTCAAAAGTTTGGACACTTTCCTATTGGTGTGTACAAACTTTTGATGGGTACTTTACACAGTAGCTATAAACAGAATAAATATATTTTATAAACACGTTTTACAATGATCACTCAAATGTGGTGATCAAACACTTGTGTGACACAGATATGTAATGGAGGCAGGGGGAATGATAGAATGAGAATTATACAGTTGAGCTGTGTTTGCATTGCATGTTATATTATATTCTAAATACTGTTGCATAATCTTCACTAACGACTTTGTCTTTTAATTTAGTCATAACTTGTATCAATAAATATATAAAAAGTGTCACTGACAAAACCTTATTATCTTCTATTTTTACTCTTAATTCCTCTAATCTCTACCAGTGGAGGAAGAACTCAGATATTTTTACTAAAGTAAAATTAATAATATCATAATGAAAACGGTTTTAATTACATATGTACAGTACTTTTATACTATTTTAAATAATTAGTAAGCAAAATGTACTAAACGTGAAACTAGGCTACTCTTAATGCAAAATGGCCCAATATAAAGTGTTATAATTATATACATTTTTGGAATATTGCTTGATGTTGTAACGTAGCGTTATCAGGCAGAATGAGCTTTAACACTGTGTCTACACCGGACGCGGCCGTTATTGCTCGCGTCGCAACAGCTGTTTACCCTAGACAAAGCAGAATCAGTTTACTGTCGGAGATCGCTCGCGCCACGCATTTTAATCAATGTTTCATCAACCAATTGCCTTAATAAATAAGAAGTAAATATAGCAGACAATATAATCAGGACTTCTCAGCTGCGCGCTTCCAATAGTCACAAGCTCACACAATACGTGACAGAGGCTTGTAGCAGAGAAATCAATTCTGTGAATTACACTGCGCAAATCACAAGTAGGCTACTACTCACTGGATGAAGAAGGGTTGGCTCTCAGTCTCCACAGGCTACATAAAATATTCATTTTATTTTATTTTATTTTTCGTGTTCGCATTTATGAGGAAAAAACAATGTTACAGACGCGACAGTTCAGCACTACGGACGTGAGCGCTCTGAAAGCGGCACTAAAATATGCTTTGAAACTTTCACATAGACATCAAACAGAAAGCACAAAATCTTTCGTTTCAAAGTGAATTTCGTTTTGTATTAATTGTATCTTAATTTTAATCAATGTTTCATCAACCAATTGCCTGGATTTAATATATAAGAAGTAAATAGCAGACGATAGATATTCTCGACACGGAGGCGCCTGCGGGTGAACTGGAGCTCGTCTCATGAACCGAAACTCAGCGTATAGACCTGAGAATTGAAATAGGCCTATATCTATATTGAAATGTCTACTTTTAAACAGAACAATTCAAAACGAAAGACAGAGAGACTCATGTAATCGTATGAAATGTGCATTTCTCTCTGGCACGCGTTCACTGAAGATCGCGAGTCAGCATCTTTATCTTTGGCTGACACTGACTGAAAACACTTGTTTATTAATAAACAATTAAAATGTCTCCTTGCTATATTTGTTGCCCTTACATGAATCACCGCACCCGCATTTTTTTTAAATATTCATTTATCGGCCATTATATATGCCGATACCGATAGTTAGGAAAATGCCTAAAATCCGCCGATATATCGGTCGGGCTCTAACGTGAACTGATCATCTCTTCCTCTTTACTACTAGTTACAGCACGAAATAAACATGAATGAACATTTGAAGGTATGTAAAAGATACAGTACAACTTATTGAAATCTGCATCATGTCTCATGTAATCGCTCAATCAGTGTTTTTCAACCATGAAAAGACGTCAATAAAACAAGCTTGTAAAATATGTCATGTTACCTCAGAAAAGCCACTTAGTCACCATGAACTCAATAGTCAGCTGGAAAAATTAACTCTAGAGAGGAACATTTTGCTAAATATATGCGCCATATTACATAATCATTATATATTTATATATACATATATATATATATATTTTTTTTTACTGTTCTTCAGTATTTAATATATGTGTGAATAAATTTGTCAAGTTTTTATGATAGCTACCATTTAAATGTTTATATTTCAAAATATTAATTGAAGTAAAAACATAATTATGTAATTATATAATCAGTATTATAACAATTTCCTTGTGTGCAATTTAACTGTTTGTATACAAATCAGTTAATTTTAACCTTCAATGTTATAGTATAATGTAGTACCAACTGCCTACCTGTATAGTTACAGCATTATTTGAGAAAATTTGCCATGTACTGTACTGTCCTGATATATATCAAAATGAATCGAAATTGAATCAAATGGTGGAATTTGTGACAATACCCAGCCCTACTAAATAGCCAACAAATAAATAGTAATTTACCTAAAACAAGGGAATAAATTAGTACAACACAATTTACCTAAAACGACGAAAAAAATATAAAACTGGCCACAATTGAAGTAAAACGAAAGAATGAATTAATAAAACATGCTCACGTATTAAGTTAAATTCTTAATTCTTGGCCACAATATAATTTACCTGCCATGAGCAGAGCTTAGTAAATAATATTATATCAATAATAATTTATCAATAACTCTTTTTAATACTCCAACAAAAAATTAAACTATCACTACAAAAGTTTGTAAACCAGCAGTTGTTACTATCCCTCTAACCTTTCCTCTGCATCTCAACTCTTTTTTTTTTTTTTTTTTTTTTTCATTTCAAGACCTGTGGTGATGTTCTTTTTATTGTCTAAAAATAATTTGTGATGTTTCGTCTCACCAAGTACCTGGGAAAGTTTTACAAAACTGTATAAAAGAAAGATGGATGTCAGCAAAAACAAGCTCTTCAGACACTGCCTGCTATTGAGCCAGGGAAAGGTCATGCACTTGCACATTTCCTTTGATTTTTCATCAGCACGATGCTTCAAAAACAGCTGTGGTAAAATGTGCTTGGATCGACCAATTTAAATGCTAAACTTCTCCAGGGCTTCTTCTTAAATACACACTGAAAACAAATCACTTGGTCCACTTTGAAGAGAGGAGTGGGAAATTGAATGACCCTAATGTTAAGGTGTATTGTGTCTGAGTTGGAGTAATGGAGATTCTGCTGTCTGTCTGGCCTTAAGAAACAGTTTCATCCTTAAACATCGATAGTCCTTTTAGTTCCAACGACTCGGAGTCTTTAAATCGAGTTAGTATTGATAGAGCTTTTTGCACTCCAATGGGCCTAATTCATTATCCTCTTTGCTTCATAAGGTATGTATTCATCCATCTAATATTCCTGTTCAAACAAATTAAGATGCCACAAATAACATCAATAAATAAATGCAGCATTTATTGTGCTTATAACATTCGCTGACATCTGCATTAACCTGTAAGGAAATAAAAAGGCATGTTTCCTCACCATATGCATATAAAAAAAACATTTATACGTGTGTGTGTGTGTGTGTGTGTGTGTGTGTATATATATACACACAACAACATGCCTCAAAAGATCTTCTAATCCTTTTTTAATGTAAAACATACCCTACATTCTCAACGATCACTGGTAATCTAAGCCTGTGCTCCATGTTCTCGCACTTCACAAGTCCGCAGACTACCTGATAACTTTCAGACAGCCGGTACAACCCTACTTTCAGTCAGGTTGGTTTCACGCCTCAGGGTAGAGACTCAAACCTTAAGCTCTCCTCGCATGTCGGAGGAATGCACAAAGGTAATCTTGGCCTGACAGACTGTGCGCACTGTGTACTACTCCGCTGCCTTCTGAATAATGAATCCAGTGCTTCTTCTAGTCATCCTCCAGCAGAGCAGTCTGGAAATAGCTCCACAGCCACCCAATCTAAAACACCCGACTGCTGAGCTAGCCTTTAACCCTCTCTCTAATCCCGGAAAACACACAAGCACAGCGGCGCACTCAAACAAGCATGCAGATTTGTGCTCAATCGCATCACCTATCAAGTTATATGTAGAAGGGGGCTTTAGGTGTTCTTATTATCCTTAAGGAAAGAGAAAAAACAGGATCAAAGTAGGGTAGCCGAATTTCTTCGAACGCCGTCATGCAAAGCGAGCTGGCATAGTAATGACCAATGGCAGATCTGAGCGCTGAATGATGGATGACAGTAAAAGGAAAAAGCAGGATGGAGGAGGAGACTGAGATTTTGAAAGCAAGGCCTAATTATTCAAACTACTTCACACTATTCCAGAAATCCCTTGGTGAGAGCTCACAGACGCAACAAAGTGAGCAGACAAACTCAGAACAGAAATATCGGGAAAGTGTCCCTTCATTAGAAGATCAAAGAGGCTCTTTTTTTCCCAACTATTGCTGGGATTAATTCAAAGGAAATGGGTCAGGGTCGCTGCAGAGGCTGACACATCTCAGATTAGCCTGATCTTGTTAAGTGGCTAATCATTCAAAGTATCACTCTCAAAACACTTCAATTATACATGAGTTACTTAACAGATTACGATAAATCCACTATTAGAGCAAGAACTTGTGATTTTATTCGTTCTTTGTCAGCTCAGGTGTTGGTTAAGAAAAAGACCCTGAATGAAAGACAGAGAGAAAGCATTCATTACAGAAACATAATTTCCATAATATAGAAGTAATCTTTAGACTAATTTAAGGGGAGACAATACAGGCAAAAATAGTGTTTTTTCATGCATCTGTCAATTTTAAGATTTTGGGCTTTTTGGCTTCTCATAAAGTGTTTTTTCAGACTAGTGGACAGAAAACATCCAAAATACGCTATATAAGAACACTTTATCTATTTGTATCTATACATTTCAATTAAAGTATATATCTTTAAAAGCCGTTTTCTCAAAATGAGTTTTTCCTCCTACATTGAGCCAGAAATCTCCACTTCAGTAACACTTAGGGCCCTTTCACACCTACCTTGTTTGGTCCGGATTTTTGGACTTTTCAGTCTGATCCGAATCAAAATTACATACAGGTGTGAAACCAAACTGACGAAATTCGGTCAGACGAAAAGAGGTAGTCTCGGTCCGGATCACCGAGTCTCTGAGTGATACGATTACCAGTTACATTAATTTTTGTACAGAGGCAGTGGTTCAAACAAGAAATGTTAGAATATTTCCAAACAACAAACCCTGGATTAACAAAGATTTAAAAAAATCTCTAAATGAGAAAATAATGGCTTTTTTAAGTAATTAAACAGACAGGGTAAGAGAATTAAATAAAATTAAATAAGATAAAGGAGGCACAATTACAGTATAAAGGTAAAATCGAAAATAAATTCAAAACTGGTAATGTTAGAGATGCATGGAAAAGATTAAACAAACAAAAGAAACGGGCACAACTGTCTGATGATGACCCCCCAGAGCTTTGTAAATAATTTAAATGCTTTTTATTCAAGATTTGACAACAATGTAGGCATTGAGTATAATGTCACTATGACAGAATCTGAACCTTTGAAAATAGAGGTAGGGGAGGTCATCGGAGTGCTCCGTGGAATCAAACCAAATAAGGCTACCAGTCCAGATGGCCTCAGGGGTTTTGTTTTAAAACGAAGCGCAGTACAACCTGGCCATGTTTGTACTAGGCTGTTTCAGATCTTTTTAGATGCTGGTTTTGTGCCAGTGGTATGGAAAAACACTATTGTTATCCCAGTACCTAAAACTCCTAATGCCAGGGCTCCTAAGGACCTTCGCCCAATTGCCCTTACATCTGTGCTGTGCAAGTGCATGGAGCGTATATTGAGACAGGAACTTTTAGCACAAATTAATGGCTCTGTAGACCCATTACAATTTGCTTACATGCCGAATCGGAGCATACCTTCATAAGGCTCAGCATCATTTAGATAAAACAAATGCTCATGTCAGAATGCTTTTTATGGATTTTACATCAGAAATTCTTAAGTAATAGGCCCCAACGAGTTTGTGTTAATGAAATTTTATTTGATTCTATAGTTTTAAATACAGGCTTACCACAGGGCTGTGTATTATCCCCTCTGCTTTTCTCTGTCTATATCAACGAGCTTCGGTGTAATGAGGATGATCTCACCCTGATCAAATACGCAGATGATTTGGTTTTAATCTCTTGACAAACAGATAAGATTTGTTCTACCTATTTTGAGTGTACTGAAAGTATTGTACAATGGTTTGACAACAGTCATCTACGGTTGAACATAGAGAAGACAAAGGAACTATCCTGTGGGAATCAAAACAGGAAAGGTATAACTGGCCCACCACAAGTTATTATATAAAAGGTATAAAGATAAAGCAAGTCTCAAATTTTAAATATCTAGAAACAATCATTGATGACAAGGTTTCGTTTCAGGAGAATGTGGACCATACACATAAGAAAACTAGACAGCGTTTAAGTCTACTTAGGAAGCTTAGAAATGTTGGCATTGATAGGAGGATCTTAACTATTGTGTATAGATCTATGATCGAAAGTGTTTTAACTATAATATTGTATCATGGTACGGAAATTTAACAATAAGAAAGAAGCACAAATTAACATGAGTAATTAATGAGGCGAATAAAATTATCGGCCAAAAACAGAGTACATTGCAAGAGCTGTTTTCATATTTCATGGAGAAAAGGGGCGCTGGCAGTATATTCAGATCAGACTCACCCCCTTTGAGGCCCTTCCTTCGGGGCGGAGGCTACGTATACCGTTTGCCAAAAAGAAAATTTACAAAAGATCATTTGTTCCATTGGCGGTGACTGTTTAAAATCAAATTCTCAATTGAGGCGGGTACTATAGGTGTGTGAACATGTATATGTTGTATTAATTTGTTTTATTCATGTATGAGTGTTCAATCATTTGTTTTATGTCTTGATACAAGTGTCAAAGATGAATTTCTGTAAATCTGAACAGACAATAAAGTCAAACAAACAAACAAATCAAACTGAACAAAGGTTTGGTTCGTTTCTAGTGTGAAAGCATTTTCTGTATGGTTCGGACTTTCAGACCATTGACAACACGCTGACGTCAGATGCACGTCCGTTTACAAACCAATCAATGTCAAGATGCATCCCACATAGATGATGATGACAGGACGCAAGTATGTCATGTAAAGTTCTTTAGTGCACTCCCATAATTGCAATGTGAAACCAAACCAAAACGTATACCGAATATATAAAATGGATCAAAACATGAACTTTGGTCCGGACCTTGGTGCGGACTTCAGGTGTGAAAACGCCCTTAGATACACCAAACTTTACAGTTTTATTCTTATTAGGGATGCTCATATTGACCATTTAACCGTTAACCGAAAGTAAACATTTTGACCGATTAATACTATCAGTTAAACGGTTTAACAGTTAATTATTATTTTTTTTTTAGTTTGCTGCATGGTTAAAAAAAATACTATATAGCCTATATTTGTTAACTCACAGCACGGGGCGCGTCGACACGCGCAACCACACGTGCCTACAGACATATTTCGCTGAGCAAGCAAAATGAAGCGAGCGAGAAAAAAGTGGTACTGTGTGGAACCATTTCGACAGAAAGGGCGATGAAGTTACTTGCAAAATATGCTACGCGGTATTAAAATACAGCAGTAGTTACAAGTACAATTCAATATCACTTGCAAAGCAAACATCCACAAGCAAATGAAAGTCGCTTCCCGAAGCTGGCCACTCCAGCGAGACTCTGTATTCCCGGGACATCTGTGCCATCGGAGAGGGTGTTTTCTGCCGGAGGTCTAACTCAACAGGCTGTGCTCCAGACTAACCCCACATCATGTAGACATGCTCCTTTTTTTAAATAAAAACTAGTCAATGTCTACACAAAAATATTTAGTGTCGGTTTATTTTATATTTATATTATTTTATTCTGTTTTTCTCTGCTGTGAAAATTTGATGTGAATCCAGGTTCTGTTGTTGATCTGTTCTGCTGTTTGCACGTTAAAATATTTTTTTTTTTTTTAATTCAATAGGCTATTATAATCTTATCAGTTAACGCTCGGATAACGAGTGGCGGTTGTAGGTCGGGAAAATTAACCGAAATGAGCATCCCTAATTCTTATCTATATTATGAAGGTTTTTACAAAGGGGTTTGTTCATATATAATTTTCCTGATTTTATACAACACTTTATTCCTACAAAAATGGCGAGAATGTAATTATTTTTGGCTGTTGACAGTATTTTCTGATTTGTGGAGTGATAAATAGAAATATCCAAAATCCCCTCTGTAAAAACCTTTGGCTCTAATATATCAAATAAATTAAACAATATTTTTTAACCTGACTTCATCCATTGTTCAGATTTTTGTTCTAGAAATGTATGCAAATTAGTGCATATTTAATTAGACAACACCTCATTAGCATATTTAAACATAACATTTCAGAAAACTTGTAATACAAAATATGTTTGCTATTATTAATGTAATCAATCAACTGGTGAAGTATGGTGATATTTATTAGCCTATTCTCCTGGGGTGTCTCGTCTTAAATAAAACAGTTGACTTGAAGATTATTTGAAATAAATTCTGTTCTTTTCATCAAAGAATCCTGAAAAAAAGTACCACAGTTTCCACAAAAATAACAATCAGAAACACTAAAGCTCCTTTCACACAGTGCGTTGATCCCAGAAAACTGCCATAAAATTGCTGGAGTGCCTTCTGTGTGAACGCAAACATGTCCTTTGATGGAATGGGACCTAGTAACATTGCCATGATCAGTCCCGGAACGCGCACTGTGTGTACAAAAGGCTGGACCAATGAAGTATGGGGTGTGTCGTAGTGATCGTTTGCCAGCTTAGTGTAACTTTACGCGATGCGCTAGTTTATGATCGAATCAGAAAAAAATGCACGAGCATGGTTTCTCGAGAGAGAAATCGGAGATCATAAGCAAACTAAAGACGCGGCGGATACATTACACATCACATCAATGTCACGTGGATCTTCACGGGATCTTTACGGGATGAGAACGCATGCACAGATTCCAGAAAATCACTGGCAGTGTGACAAATCCCGGGACACATTTTCAGTGTATTTTCCGGAATCTCTGTTTGAAATGGGCTTAATAGCAAAATAGAAAACAGTAAAACATTTAATTGTAGTATTTCATAAAATTACTGTTTTTAGGCTCAAAAGACTATTTCAATACTCAAGGGCCCGGTTTCACAGACAAGGGTTAGATTAAGCCAGGATTAGGCCTTAGATCAATTAGGACATTTAAGTAGCTTTTATAAACGTGCCTTAGAAAAAAAAAACATTACTGATGTGCATCTTGAGACAAAACAATGGCACTTACATATTTTAAGATATGGCAATGCAAGTTGTTTTAAGATAAAACAGCTAAAACGTCCATTTTAGTCTGGGACTAGGCTTGAGCCTAGTTCAATGCTATTTAAGTGCATTTAGTGCATGGTTAATATTGCATGTGGTTCGCAAATGTACTGAATATATGACACTAAAATATTAATTGCATTCGCCACATTGTTTCCACTCAGGATATCTACGGACAAAATGGCTTGTCTCTGCATATTAAACTGCCATAGGAGAAGGAATATCAACATCATGTACACACTTTACCTTTCAAAATCAAGTTTTTTCAAACTACACTACAAAGTTGTTTTAATGGCTTTTTAGTAGTATTACTTGGCAGCCTCATTCATACTTTAGTGTTCTATAACTTTATGAGACGCTTCAAACTCATTGGTGCTGTTGTACTGGAACAGCATAAAACAACATCATACGCTTTTAAGATGAGGATTTCTATCTCTTTCTGCATTAATGTGCCATCTATTCTGGTGCAACCCGAGCATTGTCTGGGGGGAAAAAAATTATAATAATATCAGAGTGATGCACTTACAAGTTAACAAAAAATAAATAAAAAAATGGGAGCCATGCCCAACTCTCCTATACTCCTCATCCGCTCCCCATTGTGCCTATACATAAACGTGCAAAATAGTATATAATTAATGAGCTGAGAGATTAAAGGTACACAATAGAAATGCCTACTTAAAGAAATCAGGCAAATTACAGTGCTTTAACATGCAATAAATTAATGAACTCAATTGTGCAAACAGGTGCAGACTGTACATATATGTAGTCATCACATACTACAAAAACAATGCTTTACACCTCACCTTGTGGCCCAAGCCATAAATCAAATAATAGCCCTGCGCAGGCAACAGAACATCATATAACACTCGGAGCAGGACGATTATGTTACCTTTGTGTTAGTGCTTGAGTATGGAGACCTCTGTCATCTGTAAATATATGTGGATTTGCGTGCATGTGACCCCGCTCGACTCTGCTGTGCATTTCGGCTTGATGTATCTGTTCTGCTTACTCTGGCCAGCTCTCTGTACACACCGATTACTCTCTGTCCCGGCTGCTAGAGCTCTGCTAAGCACTTCAATCCATCATCACTACACCTGCCCTGATGCAGGCCCCTTGTTAAATCATAGTCTTCCATACCTAGACCTACAGGACAGGCCAGGGCAAGGCAGGGCAGGGCGGCAGCAAACTACAGCACTGCAACACTGCATTTCCACTGCTTACCAGTTCCCAAAGTGTGAGGGCTGGATGGTATATGAAAAGGTGTCAGCTGGAATTGATCCTGCTATATCATTTATACCACGTTATGCAAGTGGCATCAAGCACTAAATCCGACACTAATACATCTATAGTCCACCATGCGAAACGTGTCGCAGCATAAACAGCTCCATCGATTATAACAGAAGCGGATTAGTTTTGACGCACAATAAAAGCTCAAAGTGCAGCAGCTGGTTGTTTATGGTTGCCAAGCAACATCACTAGAATTCAACTTATGTCTGGTCACAGCGGTGTTCATATATTTTACAAGGGCTTTACATGAGGCTTATTCTATAATCTTTTTTGATGTATTACTGTTTTGAGACTTTTGATTTTAAACTCAAGTGTTACACAATATGAAGCAGCTGGAGAAAGAGATTTAATTTATTTGTTAGAATAATCAAATGATTTGTTTGTATCTATCACGACACGTTATACAAATTAAATAATCAAATAAAAAGTACACAACCGTTCAAAAGTTTGGGGTCACCAAGATTTTTTTCTTTAAAGAAATTAATTTGATTCTTTTTAATTATCTTTTATTATTTATTATTCAGCAAAAAATATATTTCAAATAAATGCTGTTCTTTTGCACATTCCATTCATTCTAGTGTTAATTCTAACTAGTATCCTGTAAAAATGTATTACTGTTTCCAAAAAAATATTAAGCAGCACAACTGTTTTCAACATTGATAATACTAAATGTTTCTTCTACATTCTTTTTTTTTTTTTACTGTATTTATGATCAAATAAAGCAGCCTTAGAGATCATAAGAGTCTTCCTTCAAAAACATTTTTAAAAAGGCATGACTTAATGGTTATGTAATTTGTAAAACATGTGTGTAAAATTTCCAGCAAAAACAACTATACATCTTGGTACCAGTGTTAATTTTGTCAGCAAATTTTGATTTAGTTTTAGTCTTAGTCTTTTGACTAAAATGCCATTTAGTTTTAGTCATATTTTAGTCATCTGAATTGTTTTAGTTTTAGTCTAGTTTTAGTCGACGAAATACAATAACATTTTAGTCGACTAAATCTACAGTAGATTTAGTCGACTAAAATATAATGGGTTTAGTTCAATTGTAATGCGTTAATTTAGAATTTCTCTAAAATTTCCAAACCCATATACTCCCGGAGAAAACATCTATTAACCTATTAATATGAATGATTTTTAAGTTTGAACATGCAATACAGATACAGATTTAACTGCTGTTACTTAAAAAATATCTTAAAATGAAATAAAACCACTTTTCCTAAAGTACAACACAGTCTTCTTTACAATGAATGATATATTCATTCCTTATAACTACTTACACATCATTCTTTATTCTTTCAAGCAGACATATTTATTTGTATGAATTAAATATAATTAATCCTTATTAAAGCTATTAACAAACAGTGAATGCTTTTCTCTTTTTCTTTTGTTGCTTGATCAAAATTAAGGACACGGACCGCATTAGGTTTATTGCCACTGTCACTTTAAGACGTCGGATCATGTCCAATGACATGCGGATACAATTGCACTGATGCACATCCGACACACTCACAGTTTAAGACATAACCAGCATAGTTTACATGAATACTCTCCAAAAAGGACATTTAGACATACTGTTGTGTATTTCTCCATTCAGACACGAAAGAGAGCTCAATTCAGTAGCCTACTCGCGCGCTGTAGGTGTATTGTGCATGACTGCACGCTTCGGGTTAGGTGTGTGCGCAAAGAAAACCGCACCGAATAGAGCTCTTTTTTGCATCGTCACTCTTATTCAGAGATCTATATGTCTGCTCTACTCATTCTCCCAGACGTTCACATTTTTTAACGTTTTATGACCGCGGGGTAGATCACGTTACAGTAGCCTACAAATGTGCGCATCTACCACACACGCAGGACATCAGTTCTGACGGATCGCTTCCCAAATCGTCACTATCTAACATTTTCGTCTAGTTTTTATTCGTTGACGAAAATGTCAATAGATTTTCGTCATAGTCTTTGTCATTCAAAACTAGGTTTTATTTAGTTATCGTCTCGTTTTCGTCTGTGAAAAAATGTCGTTGACGAATAATTTTCGTCGTTATTTTCGTCAACGAAATTGACACTGCTTGGTACAGTCAGTGATATACAAATTTAGGAAATACCGCCCAATAAATAAAGACACATACTGATAATGTTCATATGATCTGAATCTGTTTATTAGTGCTGCCACTAACGACTAATTTTCTAACAACTAATCTTTCGATTAGGCGACTAATCTAAACGACTAATTAAAAAAAAAACATTGTTTGTCATTTCATTGTGTCCATTTCGTTTGTCATTTCATTGTGCCGCGGTTCGCGTGAATGTGAAAGCAACACTGACTTGGGTGCGCACTTGTTCAGGAAGTAAAGTGACCTGCGCACGTGTTTTAGCTGATTATGATGTATTTAGTTCAATAAAACACATGTAAGGGATGATAGTGTTGATGATTTACCTTGGATACGAGCAAGAGTGAGTCTACAGTGTATTCGCGCATAGCGCGTGGATTGGAATAAGGGCAACGAATTTGGAAATCCACGGGCTCCTCAAAAGAGTCCGTTTGCAAGCAGCAAAAGGCCACCTTATGCGACACACACACACCTGTGTTGTTCACTCAGCTGCGCATAAGAGCGCATCATGCGCCGTGCAAGATGCGTAAGATGCTGCAGGCAAACGCACCAGGGTTCGGGGGCGCCGGGAACAATCGGGCTCGGGCTCGGACCGCAGCAAACGAGCCCAGTGTGAAAGCACCGTCACCTGCCTTCGCAATTTTTCATATCAAAGCAGTGAAGGCGGGGGAGGGGGAAGGAAGAGGATGGCATATTAACTAGCAGGGCGCGCACAGCGCACAGACTGGTGTGTGGAGGTGAATTACAGTGAGCCATTTGAGACGGGAGACCAAAAATAAATAGGCGGTCAATAGAAAAACGACACGTCGACTAAAAAAATTGCTGTCGACTAATTTGCATGGTCGATTACGTCGACTAAGTGCGGCAGCAGTACGGTTTATGCAGAATAATAATTCATAATTCCATTGCATTATCAAAATTGTTAAGCACACATATAGGCATAACCTCAATGTGTCAGGCTGCAAACAATGTGAATTTCAATAACAGCAGGAATTCTGCAATGCACATTTCTCTCCCGCCGTCTACCCTTAGATATTCGTGCCTAATGTGAGGGTGTCACATTCAATTTGGCTCTCAGCAAATGCAACCACAGTGACGCCTAATTGAAATCCACTGGAGTTATAACCACTGATTTACTGTGCAGTGCTGGTTATTTAATACAGCACTGTGATCTATAAAAGCATGTATTAGGCTAGATATGCAGGGACATTTATTTGACATTTAGTAGTGGGTAATATGAAGTACATTTTTCTTCCCAGAGCCATGAAATAAAATCTTATAAAACATCCTAGCATTAACATTATTTAAATGAAGCATGTTTTTTTAAAATACTGAGCAATTTTCCCTACCAGTGCTAATTCCCAAAATAAACTGAACAGTGTGTTGTTTTGTTCTCTGCTGAATTTCACCTCTAAATGGCAAATGTGTATTGAAAATCCTTTGTGTGTGTGTGTGTGTGTGTGTGTGTACCCTTGGCTAATCTATACCAGAGAAAACTGCTGATCTGTGACAACAACCAAGAACTACTGCACAAACAAAATATTTACTTTACTTTTGGTTTTGTAAGACCACTGTAGTCATACATGTAGCTTTCATTTCATGCGCTTTCCTTTCAGTTTAGCAATACTGGACTGATGTTCTGAAAATTATTCCACCTTTTTTTACATTCAAACTGAAATAAATAAATAAGATTTGACGTTTTGGTGAAAATCAAGCGAACTCTGGCAAATTTCTTATAACTTTTCTGAATTGTAAATTGAATGTGCTGTTTGTTAATATTGATTTTAAATAAATCAGGTTTAACAAAAATAATGTTAAAGAAATAAAGAATTAAATACTAAAATATGAATAGCAACACAAATAAAACTAATTTCCATTGGGCCAAATGACCCAATAATGCATAATTATAATAATCAATCATGTATCACAGAGCCAGAGCACAAAAAAAAAAAAAGTAAAGCAATTTTTTTATTCATTATGATAAGACTCGAAAACTGTCTAGTGACAATGCTCACTTGAGACGAACAAGACTGAAATGGGTGCTTTTTTTGACATTAAGAACTGAGCACTGGAGAAAAGATCTGACATTATCACTCACGAGTGCCAAGTATCTAGGGCATAGGTGCCATTTGAATATGATAAATGCCTTCCTAAGAACTCTCCTATCGTAACAATCCAGAGATGAATTGGGAATACAATAAACAAAGCGGACATATGTTTCCTAGCACACAAACCCCAGGAGACAGTCTATATGGCATTAATCACTCCACTGAAGAGCACTAAAAAACTCTCAAAGCACAACATTCCAAACAGCCCTGATTTTATATAGTGTTAAGATGTTCCAAAAATTACTGCATCAATCAAACAATGCAAGAGCGGTGCACGTATAGAGTGTAATTGGAGCTGAGGTACTGGAGATGGATTGGGGTCGGACTGTCAGGAGGATAAGCATCAGATCAGAGGCAAGGTCCGGCAGCATGATGTCTTTGCCTCCACTGATCCTCACTCAGCCGGGTCAGGCTTTTCCTGAAAGCCCACTGTGACAGCCAACCACACACATATCGACACACACCTTATTACGGCCACCGTTGATTTAAGCATTGGGAATTGTGTGGAGAAGGACAGACGTTAAAAGACAGACATTGGGTATTCTACATCTACCTCGTGTTGTTAGAGTAAACAAACAACTTTATAGGGCTTTTGTGGATATACTTCTGGGTGTAGCACAAAGTCAGTGTGGATCTTTAGCTTGCCTTGGATACAATGGTATATCTGCAATAGAAAAAAAAAACAGGCTGTTCACAGTCACACTGGACGTGTTCTTGCATTATAAAAAAGGCTCAAAGGTGCATTTCAATGATATTACTGACAAAAAGGTTTGTTAAAAAAGTTTTTCTTGTTGTTTTATTTACCAACAATAATAAAGATGAGACAAAAATACATCATGACAATACAAACTTTCGGATGTACATACGGATGTAAATATGACAATGTTTTGTTAAAAGCAAACTATTAATCTTGCAAAGCACTTTGCTTTTAAAGAGGAAAACCTCTTTAAAACATTTTCCATTGTAAAAATGTGATGCATATATTAAATTGACTTGGCTTGACTTGGCAATGCATAACAATGTTTTTTTTTTTTGAAGAAGAAGAAGAAGAAGAAGAAGAAATATACAGAAAGAGTACGATTTTCAAATAATCCAATTATAGTCAATTATGTTGGGGACTAACCCGATTTAGTATTTCGCATATCACATTACCATATAATTATGCCTGATTTTTTTATTATTAAATTGTTGAATTTAAGGTATACTACAAAACTTTGGAGCCAGCAAGATTTATTAATATTTTTTAAAGTAGTATCTTATGCTCAGCAAGGCTCTTCAATTGCACTCTTCAATTGCACACGCAAATGCGGCAGCACACGCTGTATATCACTTCCGTTTAAATTGTGCAAAAGAAAGTTTGAGCGTGCAATGTCATAGTTATGTTGTTAATTAGTCATGAAATGACCAATAAGTACCAATACATTACGAAAAAGGTAAGCTGGGAACGTGTGTAAGCTGGGAAGGATTTGCATGCAAGTACGATATCATGTTCATTCTATTCATCATGATCAATGTCCATATGTTTCATTAACGGTTCATTTTAGTTTTGTGTATTGACCATGGCAACTGTTGTTTCCTTAACCCCAAAATGCCACTTTATTTTCACTGTTATTTTGTATATTTTATTTGTAGTGCCTCTAACTAGCTTGCTTACTTTATTGTATTTTTAATATTCTTTTAGGAGTTGGGTCAAATGGCCAAACCAGTTGAGAGCCACTGATCTAGTGCATGTTTACGCAGAACAATATGTGCAAGAGAGTGAACAGCCCCTTGAAGGTGTCTCCTTATCCTCACATTCCCTTATTCAGTGTTCATATTTTAGATGTGTTTGTCCTTGCATTTTTACTGAGGGCAGACATAATCAAATCTGCAAGATGCCTTTCCGCCATTAAAGGAGGCAGTTGTTTTGAGAGATGCACATATAATGAAGGGAGCTCAAGATGAGCTATGCTCTTTGAGATGCAACAACTTCAGGATGGATGTCAGGATGAAGGGTTTGAATTTAGGTTTGGCAGGGAGGAATAGAACCTCAGTCAGACGCAGAGGCACGTTATGCATCCATTAGCTTCAGAAAGAACAACATATAGCTCGGCACCAGAATGTAACGCACATCTATATTAAATGCAGGGGAAGAACACAAGTGTCGATTTAGGCTCTTTTTCAAGTGCCTTGTGCACCTGTGTGGCACTTTCAGTGTTTGAGGGACAGACTCTGTCTTGTGATCTGATCTTCATTATGGATCGCAGCAGGGGTTTCGTGCAAGAATAATCCGGATTGAAGCAAGTTGTTGACAAGGATGGGAGAAGCTGAGATGAAACCCCCTGTGGCGCGGCATGTCAAAATCAACCCAGGGGGCACCTGGTTTCCACACCCACCAAAACAACTGAAACTGGACATACGTAATGGAAAGGAAAGGGGGCAGCCATTTTGGACATAGTACCACCTGCATCTAGACATGACAAGAAGACATGTTTAAGAAGTCAAAGTGTGTTCAACCTGTAGAGTAGGGCTGAACGATTTTTGAAAATAATCTAATTGCGATTTTTTTTTTTTAAATCAATATTGCAATTTCAATGTACTTAACAAAGACAAGCAATAAATCATGGTATTTTAGGGGTGGGAATCTTTAAGCACCTCAATCTGATTCCAAAATTATTCTTGATCTACTTTTTTTCTACTTAATCTTTTTAATAAAACTTATAATTTGTGTAATTAAACAAAAAAGATTAAGTACTTTTTAAAATAATTACACATTAAAAAATGTTTTGAAACAATTGCATATAAGAATTTTATATACTGTATAATTTAATATAGCTTAAAAACATAAAAGCTAGTAAATAATAAAGAGGAACGAAAAACATATTACAAGCAATAAACAAAGTCTGATTTCAGAATTTAAGAATATATCTGAACGTTTTCCATTCTCGTCTTTACTGTTGTTTTATTATTACTGATGACATCACATACAGCGGGAGATCTAATACACTGCATTCACACTAATGCACAGATCTCTTTTGAAATGTAAGATGTGGTTTGTCCTGTCTGTTTAATCCCTTAACTGTTAACTCTTAACTGATATAACTGACTGTGCTTACATTCATTTTGTGTCATAAAACCATTTTGAGTTGCAAGTATACATTTAACCACTTATACTGCATCGCACACACACACAGGCGCATGCGCGAGCAATTTGAAATTGTCAGTGAGTTTCATATTTTTAATATATAAGCCCACTGCATTCCAAACAATATAAATGATGCCTACGTAGAGCAGTAAGGAAAATACTGGAGGGCGAGACCGCACACTGCAAGAGTAACATCAAGCAAAGCGTGCGTTTCTCACAGCGCATATCCTGTGCAATGAACCCTGCTAATGTCATTGTAATTCGCTTCAACCTATCCGAAATTTATGAAAGATTATTTTACGGAAGGTTAGAGTGGGGTGTGTGTATGAGAGGACATGGAAGCAAGCAGAATACGTGTGTTTCTTAAACACAGGCAGCGCCGTCATTGCGCGTCTGTGGGTAAAAACTAAGCTCAGAATCGACCCAGAATCGTTGGAGAGAGAATCTTTTCTCCCACCCCTATTGGGCCAACACAATAGATAGACTAAACATAAACTGTTCTTTGCTGTAGGCCAGGCCTATATGCGTAGCACGTGCCAAATTGATGCTTCCTCTGCAGACTATATACTTTACTCTTGCGTGTCAGGTGACCAGAGTGTAATCGCAGCCTTTGCGGTTAAAAAATCGTTTTATCATATATTTCCACAAATGCAATTAATCGTTCAGCCCTACTGTAGAGCAACATGTTTCACAACATAGTCCACAAATGAACTTCACAGCAGTGGGGAGTTAAGGTCTAGCAGACTCATTATTCAGCACCTGTTAGACTCAGACACAGTGCAGCTATGGGACTAACTTTCATTGGTGGCAAAATGGATCTTTTCAAATATAGAAGAGACTGCGATTGCAATTTATTACACATTTTGTGATTTATTTTCTGGTTGCTCTCACAGGAAAACCAATTCAATCTAACAGGGGAATACAAGCAAAACCAAGTCACAGGGAGTAATTCTATCGTTCAAATTGAATGTTACAGTCTCTGATAAACAGGTCATTGCCAGGAAATAAAGCCTGGCCACAACAAAATATCTCTCCTTGAGTTGTGGAACAATCTGCAGCTACAAGTACAAATCAGTATGAATTCATAGGTAAAATTACATCAAAAGAATTGTAACCACAATCCATTTCTTCTATTAAAGATTCATCAAGAACTAGACTCATCTGAAATCATTTAAACAACCAAATCACAAGGTTTTCTGTTCACAGAGAAGTTTCATGCTAACTAAGACTAAGAGTTTATCACTGAATTAGAAGATGCAGGTGATGGCTATTGTTGCACTTTTCAAATATCCCTTTCTTCTTTTGCGCAGAGTGGTCGATCTCAGTATGCAGAGATGTGAAGCAGTTACATGTTGACTTCTAAGCCCTTGCCATTTTCTAGATCGACCTATGTTCAATATCCTGATTGAGGCTAATCATTACACCAGCTTGCTGAGACAATAACTTTCTCTCAGACAGCGGGTTTTGCCAAGGACTCTGGGGATCTAATGTTTTTCCTGTGGCACACGGCCTCATGGCTTAAGGCATTAAAAGATTTCACTCCACGCCACAAACTGCACCTTAGAGATTGACATAAAACGATGCAGGACAATGTCCACATACAAACCTGGGTTTTTCATTTTCTAAATAATCCTTATCATAACCATCACTCAATAAGCATTAAAAAAATCGGATAGTGCTTGAATTGTTGGGACTAGACAAAATCCAGATCACATTTTACCTAATTTATTGGTGCAATTGAATTCCTGAACATTTTCATTTTAGCAGAGGGCCGTGAAATGAGAATATACCCACATTGTCATAATAACATTGTACAGCAGAGGTACAGCGTGTAAGGAGAGGACATTGAGAGAGCAAAAGATAGTGAATAATGGTTTGTCCCACTCAGCACTTAAAGGTTGGATCTCTATTACCAGCTGATATAAAATGTCATTCGCGTCCCTGGGAAGAGTGGATTGTGATATTTAATGGTGGGCCCTGGGACTTGACTTTCTTTCCCAGAGCTCTCTATCTTCCTGCTACATTATTCACAGGGCTGTCAGCGAGCACCTGGCCAACACACAGCAGCACCTACGTCTACAGACGCACTGAAGGGTAGAAAATGGACTCTTCTCCAGCAAAGCAAGGCTTTTATTGAGAATGATGGGTGTGCCATGATGGCTTCAGATGCATAGCACTGTCTTCAGAGCCCTGAAAAGATTTGAAAGATTTCCATTTTGGGGATTTTTACAGCATTTTTTCTTATTTTCATTGATTACCTTTTCAAGTTTTCTGCACATGATCTCAGAGAAAGGCTTGTTGGGCTGTTCAGAAACATAATTGGGCAAATGCTGACAAAATAGCCATAATGTGTGGGGATGTTATGGATGCACACTGTCTAAAACTGATGTGGTCTAATGTCTCAAAACTTTTGCACAACATCTGTTTATCAGGCTGTTTTAAATTATGTATCTAACAACATGCTAGATTCTAAATAAGAACATCACCTGTGCATTCGACCTATTATAATAAGTGGATACGCATATGATTTAAAAAACAGACCAGCACTATGTGATGTACAAAAGCACACTGATGTAGTGAAATTTTTTCAAATTTCAAAAAATAATGTGTCAAGATGAACATTGATGGCTTTTTGTGTTTCTCTGAAAATAGCTTCTATATTTCATGTTCAAAGGTTTATTCCCCGTCAACCCTTTGCCACATATGGTGGATGAAATGCACAAAAAAATAATACTCAAGAATAAAAGCTTTCCCTTTAAGTGTCTGATGGACTATGTCAAATAATTACAGTTATTTGTCACCTCATGGCAACCTGTTCGAGATCTATTTTTACCTGATTCATTGTGATTAGGAAATAAATACTTTGAAAGCTTTTAAGAACCTTGACATGTTAGACAATCCACCATTATTTGAAGGTACAGTAAAGTTCCTGTACAGAAAGTCCAGCTTTTCTGTCAGTTTTTTAGAGCTTGTTTGATTATTTTGCATTTCCATACTCTATAAAACAGAAAAACTCAGAAAATTCATCATGTCCTGAAATAGATTAATGTAGTTTTCTGGTGTATTTGTAAGTAAGACTCAAAAATCTTGACAAACTGTTATCAAAACTTTATGCTCCAGGTAGATGCCAGCCAGGTCGGAGCAGGTGCTGTATTGCTTCAGGAGGATGATCAGGGGGTGGTAAGACCAGTTAGTTTTTTTTCCAAGAAGTTTAACCGTTACCAGTTTAATTACTCGGTAATAGAGAAGGAAGCACTTGCACTTATTTGGGCACTACAGCATTTTCAGGTGTACATAGGAGTTGCTCCACTCATTGTATACACAGACCATAACCCTTTAACATTTTTACAGTCATTCAAGTGTCCAAATCAAAGACTTATGAGGTGGTCGTTGTTTTTGCAGGCCTATGACCTTGACATTCGGCATATTAAAGGGGCAGACAACGTCATAGCAGATGCTCTATCACGTGCCCCTATTATTTGAATGTACTATGACACTTGTGCTGTCGGATGATTTGCTTTGCTCTGCCTGTTTTTCTTAAATTTGCTTCCTAGGTACCAGGTTGCTGAAGAATGGGTGGAAGTCATAGCGGGCCATGCGCAGAGGGAAGTCAGGTGTATGTTCATATTTTTTGTTATTGTAAGTAATTGCTGAATTAAGTAAGGTACATGGTGTGATAGGTGATTTTGAGTAAGTTAGTGGGCCGGTGATTCCCTTTGGGACACCGACTTTAACCGGTGTCCCAAAGGGACACCGGTTAAAGTCACCGTGATGTGTTTTTCCTCAAAACAGAAAAACACATCACCCTTGCAGTACTGACAAACATAAACAGTCCAGCCACACAGGGGCGTCACACACCCCCCCCTTAAAGTCGGTGTCCCAAAGGGAATCACCGGCCCACTAACTTACTCAAAATCACCTATCACACCATGTTTAATTCAGCAATTACTTACAATAACAAAAAATATGAACATACACCTGACTTCCCTCTGCGCATGGCCCGCTATGACTTCCACCCATTCTTCAGCAACCTGGTACCTAGGAAGCAAATTTAAGAAAAACAGGCAGAGCAAAGCAAATCATCCGACAGCACAAGTGTCATAGTACATTCAAATAATAGGGGCACGTGATAGAGCATCTGCTATGACGTTGTCTGCCCCTTTAATATGCCGAATGTCAAGGTCATAGGCCTGCAAAAACAACGACCACCTCATAAGTCTTTGATTTGGACACTTGAATGACTGTAAAAATGTTAAAGGGTTATGGTCTGTGTATACAATGAGTGGAGCACCTCCTATGTACACCTGAAAATGCTGTAGTGCCCAAATAAGTGCAAGTGCTTCCTTCTCTATTACCGAGTAATTAAACTGGTAACGGTTAAACTTCTTGGAAAAAAAACTAACTGGTCTTACCACCCCCTGATCATCCTCCTGAAGCAATACAGCACCTGCTCCGACCTGGCTGGCATCTACCTGGAGCATAAAGTTTTTATCAAAACATGGGGCTGCTAGCACGGGAGACGAGCACAACAGAGACTTGATACTATCAAAAGCTTGCTGACATGCAAAGGACCAAACAAACTTCACCCTGGCCTTCAACAGCTCCGTTAACGGAAACGCCACAGTGGAAAAGTTCTTGCAGAAACTCCTATAGTAACCTACCAGACCCAGAAAACGCTGCAATTCCTTTTTTGTTGTAGGCTGAGGATACCTCTCCACTGCCCTCACCTTATCTTGAACTGGAGCCACCCGGCCCTGTCCCACTACGCGCCCCAAATATGTCACAGTAGCCCTAGCAAAGTCACACTTAGCCAAATTAATGGTAAGATGCGCCTCAGCCAGCCTTTCAAACAAAGCCCGGATACGCTGAAGGTGAGAGTGCCATGTATCACTGTAAACGACTAGGTCATCCAGATAAACGGCACAACCCTTCAAACCAGACACAACACGATTCATAAGGCGCTGAAACGTTGCTGGAGCGTTTCTTAAACCGAATGCCATCACTCTATAGGAATAGAGTCCCGACGGCGTAATGAAGGCAGATATCTCCTGAGCACGCTGAGACAAAGGCACCTGCCAATACCCTTTAAGTAGGTCAAACTTGCTGACAAACCTGGCAGACCCCACCTGATCTACACAGTCATCCATCCTTGGCAGCGGAAAGCAGTCGGGTTTTGTTACAGAATTCACCTTTCTAAAATCCGTACAAAACCTAGGTGTTCTATCTACCTTGGGAACCAAAATACAAGGGGATGACCAACTTGAGAATGATGGTACAGCAATACTGTTTTTAAGCATGTAATTAATTTCAGAATCTAGATGTTTTAATTTCTCTGGCGACATGCGATTAAACCGCTGTTTAACTGGCTGCGCCTCTCCCACATCAATATCATGTTCAATCCAATCCGTGCAAGTAGGAACGTCTCCAAACAAACAGGAATATTTCTGTACCAGATCAGACAGCTCACCACATTGGGACTCAGATAAATGGGATAACAGTTTGTCAAGATTTTTGAGTGAGTCTGAATTATTCAACCGGCCATATAATAAACTATCATCAGGCTCCGGCACCCCATCTTCCTCCTGCGACCCCGAAACTGGGTTGACCACGAGAGCCGGACGTACCTCATCTTTATCTGCCTGGCTGACCTCAGCATCCCGACTATAATAGGACTTCAGCAGATTGACATGACACAGTTGTGTCAATCTTCTCCGTCCTGGGGTTGCAATGACATAGTTCAAGTCAGATATTTTTTCAGCGACTGTGTAAGGACCTTACTTTCTAAAGTTCTAAAGTGATGCAGAAAGTGAACAGTCCAACTTGGGTTGTATGGTATGTACATTTAATACATAGTTCTGCAATACCAAAAATCCTCATTCAACACAATTTGGTACATGACCTGGACAATAATGTGCTGCTATTCGATGGCGCCGACAACTACTTGTTAGTATTTGTGTAGAACCGAAAGCCCATTTGCCACTACTGTTCACATGCATCACTAATGTAAAGACTGTGCAGAGCTGGAGTTTAACACATAAGCTCTGTTCCAACAACTGCTGTTTATCTAGACAGCATTTTAAAGGGGTCATATAATGGTACATGCACTTTTACAAGTTGATTGTACTGAAATGTGTGTTGGCAGTGCCTGTACACAACTGTCATATAATGATAAAAATCCATCCAGTGGTTTTGTTTTAATCTCCTTATATGTTTTCCCCTGCCTCAAATCGAGCCGTTCGAGCCTGTGACGTCACAAGCTCGGACGCCCCTCCCGCGATTGTTGAATGACAGCCGCGTTTCAACACAGACCCGCCCTCGCTCATGAGCGAGCTGTCAATCATAGTCTGCGCGGACCGGTGCGGTCATTGTTGATATGCTGGAGCACTGTCTATGAGCAGAATGGCATCTAAGCGATTGTGGTGTTCTGTTCTTGGGTGTAATAACGAACACAGCAGTCATTTTAATGTTCCTAAATCCAAACCGCTGAAGACGCAGTGGCTGAGTTTGTTTTCGAAGGGAATATTCCCCACGAGCAACGTCAATGCTCTCATGTTTGCGCGAATCATTTCACACACCAGACTGCTTTATAAACGAGGATCAGTATAAAGCTGGATTTGCTAAGAAGCTGCTCATGAAAAAAGATCGGTACCAGATATTCATGTTCCTGCTGTACTGTATCTCCAGAAGAACGGAAGTGAGTGTAACGTTTTATTAAACTTTATATTAATATATTAATCTTTGCAAATCGCTAGCTGCACGCTTCACAATGAATGCGTCTAAGGTTTACACTCAGGGTACATTACGGCCAGTAACGTGCGGTGAAGTCTTGTCATGGGTAGGCTGTGACCTATCAATGTGGCATATTCACAGGGGCGTAATTTGCCTCGGCGATCGGTGGCGCGGTTACAGTATATCTCGTGGCTCACGCAGTCTTCACATGCACACGCGGAGACTTTTTGTTCGTTCCGGTGAAATCACAAAACAAAAATGTACACAAACGTGTCCCTGCTTAATATAATACAACCCAGGGGCGCAACTACCCAGTGTCAGAGGGGCATGCAGAAATTTTTTTTGCGCCCCCCCCCCAAAAAAAAGAGAAAAAAAGTGTGCCATGTAATAAGTGAGTAGGAACGAGTGAGGGCTAACAGATAAAAAATAAGTGCAAAATTGTAATTTATTAATACAATTAAACTATAGCTACTCCACCGTGATGAACCCCCCTAAAAAAAACTATATAGCTCCATTGTCTAGGGGGGTTCGGGGGGTTCGAAATTTTTCTATTTTAAGCCCCACAGCATTTTTTTTATCCATCTTTTTCGACGACAACTCACTACTCGTACCTGCTCGCTCTGCGCTCACGGCGCCCCCGCACGCTCGCGATATTACCCCGCCCCCCTTCTCCATGAGGGCGCCTACTCTAGCCTGTAAGTCCTCTAAAATTGTATATAACATTGAAGAAATGCAGAAATGATTTAAAAACGCACAACAGCAGCTACATATAGAAAATACAATATATATTTTTTTTATAAAAAAAAAAAGAAAAAAAGAAAATTACCATCGCTTTGGCGCCCCCCATGGTGCTGCGCCCCTATGCGCCGCATATAGCGCATACCCACTTTTTGCGCCACTGATACAACCACTGATGAACATATTCGGTTTTGATAAAAAAAAATAAAAAAAAACCTCTACGAGTGCGGATTAGAACCCCGAACCTCTGACATGCTCGGCAAAAGTTCTACCATAATTTGTCGGATCTTCATTTATTCATTTATACACACATACGCGCACACACATACGCGCACACACATACACCTGTCCCACCTACTTTTTAAAACAAAGTTAAGCCACTGTAAATTCATTCAGGTAATTTAGTAACCCAAGTTAATATCAGGCATCATCACATCGCTGCCTGCATACAGAGCAAAGTCAGAATCGCTAATTCTGCTAATTCGCT
Source organism: Rhinichthys klamathensis goyatoka (assembly GCF_029890125.1). Lineage (NCBI taxonomy): Eukaryota > Metazoa > Chordata > Actinopteri > Cypriniformes > Leuciscidae > Rhinichthys > Rhinichthys klamathensis. The sequence goes on along the minus strand of NW_026606714.1, from coordinate 1,951,944 downwards.
AATAAAGCGAGTGGATCACGTGATATGAAGCAGTCTCGGTCTCTGCCTCAATGTTGATAATTCAAAACAGCATGAGAACTGACTGCGCATGCGCAAACCTCCGTAAACTGCGTTCTATGGACCAAAGAGGCACTGCGAACCTCTGCCTCAATGACCATGGCCTTGAATTTCCTGCATGAAACAATGGTTTTTAGGAGCAAACTATGGCAAAAGGAGTATTATATAAGTATTCCTGATTTTTTTTGTTACAAAAATTAATATTTGGAATAAAATAAATGAAATTAATAATGTGGTGAATTAATAAAGCTCTTGGGATTAATAAATGTAATGTCAGCATTTCCTTTGGTGAGGCACTGCCTACCCTGCCTACCCTGACCGCACGTCCCTGATTACGGCATGTTTTCTATGTATGACGTTCTCAATATAATTCATAATCCCACGTTTATACTGAACAACGCGTTATGGTTATTGTGTTATTGTGTTACAAATGGTGTATGCACAGAACAGAGAGGCGGAGTGAGCAAAGCTCATTATCATTTATAGTCATATGGACTGAAACGGCGTGCTGAAAACAGAGCTGTTTTTGACCAAGTAAAATAAGTGTTTTCTTACAATACTAATGAGAATTTTTAATTAAAGTATATTACAAACTTTTAATATTTAGAGCTGACCCAATCCTTAGCATTGAGTCCTGCTGGAGCAGTGGTTCAAATGTTTAGATACCAGTGAAATATCACAATTCTCTATTCCAATTTTGATACTACAGCAAAAACTACTAGCCTAATTAATGTAAATATAACATTATTAAAGACAATTAAGCAGTCAGTAATCAAATAAGAACAAATAATCAAATTACAAACAGCACAAATAAATACAATAGAACAAAGAAAGGTTACAAATTAAATAAACATTGTTTTTGGGGGGGTTTTAAGGTAGGTCTAACAGTATTTTTCAGGTACAGAAATTAAATAAAGTAATCAAATGTGAAAACACTAGGGGTGTAACGGTTCACAAAATTCATGGTTCGGTTCGATACGATACACTTGTGTCACGGTTCGGTACGTTTTCGATACAGCAAAAAGAAAGAAATGCCAGAGAAATTTCCTTGATTTAATTTTTTTTTTATATTTTTATTAAAACTAACATCATAAAGTATGATATTTTTTTACTTTGAGCAATGATGGAGCTATACTTGACTCTCCTTAGGAGCATAAAAAACAAAACATCTTGGAAAAAATGAAATGTAATATTGTAGTAGTTATAAACAAAGGTTTATTTTAGTTCAGATGAACATTTGAGGGCAGCAAATGTATTCATAATGTCAAAATAAAACCGACGTAATGTTACTTGAAAGCATTATAGCCTACTATTCCTGCCAAACTTCCATGGTTACAGTTAGTAGTGTTACTACAGTAAATCCATGGTGAATGTTGCTGATCTGTGCACACTGAATAGTTCATTCATGGCACAATGTTTCTTCCTGGTTTCTTCCTGGTTTCTTCCTGGTTCCCACGTCAGCGCTGTTTGATCGGTTAATAACGGATAAATGTGATCTCGCAGCGATGTTATTATTTCAGTGGCGAATTAAATTTTTTTCTTTACTGGATTTCGCAGTGTAGTAACAATGCTGCTTGATTAAGATCGGCTCGCGCAGCATTGGTCCAAACTGATAAACGGTCCGTCAACCACACAATAACGAGTAGCTCAGTTTCGTTCCGCTTACATTACATTTGCCATTTGATGTTGGGCAAGGTTGTGGTCACGCCAGCGTCTCTTACATTATCAGCGCGCTTGCCATGCGCAACGCGCCTACATTTGAAATAACGAAATTTTGGTCGGCAGGAAAAATGGTCCAACATTTCGGTTCGGTTTAAAAATGGGTACCGAAAACCGAACCGAAAGCCTCGTACCAAACGGTTCAATACGAATACGTGTATCGTTACACCCCTAGCAAACACTGTATATTCATCACTGTATAAATTAAATTTAGATGGATCTTTATAAAGTTACAAAAGTTATTCAGTCAAGAGCAGTGAGTGATTATTTATCCTTTGTTGTTTGATTAACAATAAAACACAGCAGCAGGTTTATTATGCTGCTGTCCCTTTAAGACTGATTGCACGGGTCCAATATACTGTTACACATTTTATTTATCAAATGTCTACACTTAAGATATAACCAGAGATGGTCTTATATTAGGGAGATGAGAGGGTCTGTATCTCTTACCATTGGAGAAAGTGTAACGGCTAACTTGGATCACATGATCACTATCGTGTAATGGCGTCAGTGCCTGTAGACTTGGAATTAAGCCTTTTCCCCGTTATTATTTAATTCACGGGACCAGACACCAGTTATCTTGCCAAGAAAGATTTTTATTCTTATATGTCAGGAGAGAAACTCTGAGAAGATGTTATATTCATGCCAGGTCTATGCGTTTCGTGTTTCTCCTTCCTCTCACCCAGTCATGCCTCCATGTTTCTCTGCTGTAGTACAGTAAGATTGAGTTTTTATACATCACAGAGAGTCTTACAACTTCCTTGTAAGGTAACAAAACATATTGCTTATGCTTAAAATGAAATGTATATGCACATGGTACAATCCACTTTCCACATTAAGAAACTATTTCTCAGTGTATACATTAGTGGTATACAAATGGTACATTTGCATCAGTTGAAACATTCATTTTCTTGCAAAGAGCATACCAACTGTACACATTTGAAGTATATTCATCATTGGAACTCTCTGCTAAGTGAACATTACATACCTCTAAGCAGAATACATAATCCTCCCAGCTACCCTCCTTGTGTCTAAAATATGTTCCTTAAACACATGTGTCCATGCAATCTATAGTCTACTCATGCATTTTAAACTTCATAAGATAATACAACTTATTATGAATACTAAATAAAGAATAATAATACAGATACATAATATTAATTAATGAAATTATATTCAAAGATGAAATTTTAGTCTTCATCTCCCTCCACTGGAACTACGGCCGTCAGTTCCACACCATCATCCCCAGGTGGCCAACCTATTGAAGTGATAGTGAGGAGAAGAAATAGCAGACCAAGAAATAGACAAAGGATAGAAGAATAGAAACAGAAAGGAAAACGAAAAACCCAACCCATGTTATGTCCCCGCATGCTATGTGTAATTTAACGTCTATGTGTAAGCATTTAAAATGAACCCCAATCATCTAAGAAAAGAAAAAGTAATAAATCTTCTGCCCGTGCCTGAACTCGTTAAGTAATTAACTCCTTCAGTTCCGTGCTAAAATAATAAACAAAAATAAATGTTGATGTTAAAGGATCCTATCCCTTAGGGTTGTAAATCAGTAAGCGGGTGTTCATTGTTTGTGAGGTTGTGTTTCGTAGTGTAGAATGTGTAAAATCTCCTATTTCACTCCGTATATCCCATTCTCGGTTCTATCCTTTTGGTTAATAATATTCAACTTAACAGGTTTGGTACTCTTCCTTCTAGTAACACATATGATGAGTTGTATTGTTAATAGAAACAGCAAAACACCTACCATAGTCAAAACTATCCATTCCGACCATGATAGATTTCCCGGAATTTGTGTTAATTTTCTCTCAGACATCAATTTAGCTATTCCGTTTGCTACGATAACATGACCCATTGCTTGAATTCCCTCCTCTTGAGCTGCTTTAACACTCTTTTTAACTCTTCTAACCATTTCAAAGAGTTCATAATTCCTTTCTTCTACTAAATCATTATTCCACCATTGTGGCTCTAACTGCAACAATTGCACATGTGGAACATGAATTCCACCCAAGTGAAGAGGATAGAGAATCTCAAGACAAAATGGATCAGGAGGAATTGGACACAACTTCCCTCCGTATATCATATTTTCACTTTTCCCATCATGTAATATGCACCACTGTGCTTCTGACACCTGCCATGCACCTGTGGCTTGATCTAAAGGAACTACTTCCCAAACTGCAGAACCATTAAGAGATAGACTAAACATTGTAGAGCATGAGCAAATTACCCACTCATGTTCCTCAACACAACAGTCTGTGGTAGAAATCATCGGCATTTCACCTTCAGCCCAATATCCATTCCTTCCTAATCTAATTACTGAATTTCCTTGTCTAACACCCATTGATTGGAATCGCCTAACTGTCATAATATTGCGCTTCCCATATTGAGGCCATATCATAGTCAAAGGTAATGTTCCAGAACCTGACAACGAATTCTCATTAATGCCAATTTTAACTAACGGGACATGTTTAGCAGAAGTCAAATTAAGTTGATTACCGAAAACCATTAACAAAGATTCCGCTATCCGTTCAGGAACTTGACCCATTCGAATAACCTGAATATCCTCTACCATTTGATCCTTTAAATTCTGGGCTAAAAATAAACACGCCGCACGATGCGTCTCAAAATCAGACGATTTTGTTAATGCATCTGCCAATTCCTTTGCAGCATTATTAAGATGCTGACCCGCTGCTATAATATGTAGAGTACCTTGAAGGGCCTTAGTGAGTCCTTTCCCACTCATTGTTCCCACCCACTGAGTGTACTCACTTAGTTGATTAATTTGAGCGGTATTGCTAATTGAATTAACAGAACCAAACACCCCCGCTATGTCTCCCCATATACTTCAAGGTTTACGATTTTTACTACTCAGAGGATCTCCAGAGGTATAATATTTAACTTCTTTTTCCAACCAACCCCTTATTTGTGTGAAATTTCCACAATAAGACTGATCAAAAACAGTAAGAAGGGATTTCAAGTTATAATTTATGCGTTGCCGCACCATGTGGGCTTCATTTATCAAGGTTTTGGTTTCTTTTGCTAACAAAATACCATGAGCTGGTGCAATAGTTGTATTTGGGCATGTTTTAGCTTTGTTTGTCTTTTCCGCAGAAAGATAAAAACACCTTCCAATTTCCCCAGTTTCTAGTTCAGTCTCACAATATTCATTCTCATCTTCTGAATGCCATACTCGTACATAATTTCCCTTGAATCTTGTTGTCCCCGAGGAAGTATCCCTTAGAAACCCTTCACATGGCAACACTATGGGATAAATACACCCTTGGGCCAACGAATCCCATATTGTAAGCATGTGAGTACGATTCAGAATGAAATTAATTTCCACATTAGTAGACGTTATGAGGTCTAACCCCACAACTTCACATTGTCCTTTTGAACAAATTTCTCGTCTTTGAGCACTACCAGAATACCCCCCGTCTTTCACAGGCCAAATTACTCTGCTTTTGTAACATTGATGATAAAAGTTACATCCTCCAAAGATGTCCTCACGATATTTAGCAAGATCTTTATCATTACGTGGCACCCAATCCCATAATCCCCATTTGGAAATAAAGGGTAGATTAAAATGTTGGCCAGATTTCAGAGTAGCATTCCGATTGATTTCTTGAACTCGAGGAGTCCATAAAGCTTGGCTTCCTTGGTAAATGCCAAGTAAAATTAAAAATAAGCATACCATTGTCGTTGGGTATCGAGAATAACTTGCAACCATCTCTAATCAATGTCAATGGAATTGATTCCTGAAATGGAAGCAGAGAAATAATTAAACATCACTTCTTTGTTCCCAATCTTTAAAGCTAATGGATGAACAGTGCTCAATATCAGGCCATAAGCCGTCATTATCATTTTGTTCATTCACTAAGCAAGGTTTAACTTGTGACCAATGATACCATCTGTCTGTTCCTACACCCTTCCCTTTAAGACAAACACTTGTGTCAGTAGTTAGGAGTATCTCGTATGGTCCTTCCCATCTAGGCTCTAAACCTTTCCTAGCAATTCGTTTGATCATAACAAAACTGCCTAACTCGGGAATGTGTGGAATGTCAGTAGTGGTGTGTTTTTCATCCCATTGCTGTTGAGCTTCTCGCACTTTCTTGTTATTGTCTTTAGTAGCTTTGTCCAGCATTGCGAGATAGCGTCGTAACTTTTCTTGGAACAAAGTAGAGTCTCCTCCTGTTCCCGCAGGTGGCGGAGCATCAGGAGGTAGAACCATTGCTCTTCCAGTCATTAGTTCAAAAGGGGTTAGTCCTGTAACTCGGTTTGGAGTTGCTCTCAAGTTCCACAGAATAGCAGGTAATAACTTATGCCAACCTTGACCAGTTTGCAGAATGGCTTTGGTAAGTGCGGTTTTCAATGATCGATTCATTCTCTCTACCATGCCCGAGCTTTCTGGCCTATAGGGAATGTGGAATTTCTGTTTAATTCCCATCAATTTCATTGCTTCCTTCATCAATTTTCCAGTGAAATGAGTTCCATTGTCAGAATCAAGTTCATATGGAAGACCCCAGCGAGGAAAAACTTCTTCCACCATTACTCGTGCTGCCGCTTCAGCAGTGCAAGTTTTTGTAGGGAATGCTTCCACCCATCTAGTAAATCTGTCCATGATTACAAGTATGTATTGATACCCTCCACTGGGTGATAAAGGTCCTGTGAAATCGATTTGGAGATGTGTCCATGGACCTGTTGGTCTGGGTGCATGTGACATTCGCACCTTTACAGATTTTCCCACATTTGCTTTCATGCAGATCAAGCATCTCCTACAGTAATCATCAATGTCTCTCATCATTCGTGGCCACCACCAAGTCTCGCTGATTTGAGCTTTCATTGCTTTTGCTCCAGCATGCACTTTTCCATGATACAGCTGCATCAGTTCTCTTCTTGTTCCGATAGGCATCACCACTTGTCCTGTTGGAATTCTCCAGATACCTTGATCATCTTCTTTCGCTCCTGCTTTTATCCATTGCTCTTTCTCTTCATCTGTCTCCATTTGATATGACAGAAGATGGAGCTCAGGATTATCTTTGCTGTTTTCCTTTACCAAGGTAACAGGAGTAAGAGGAAGTAGAGCTGCTTCTCTAGCCGCTGCATCTGCTGCCGTGTTTCCTTGACTTCCTTTGGACTTGTCAGATTGATGTGATTTTACTTTGATCACGGCTGCTTCTCTGGGTAAGTGACATGCTGTAATCAAACGGCGAATTATGGAAGCATGTTGTATTTCGCTCCCACTGCTGGTGATAAGTCCACGTCTTTTCCACAGAGCTAGGTAGTCATGGACCACCCCAAAAGCATAACGACTATCTGTATAGATGTTAACTCGATCTCCTTCCGATAGTTCAAAAGCTTCCGTAAGTGCTATGAGCTCAGCTACTTGTGCTGAAAATTGCCCAGAAAGAGCTCCTTTCTTCACAACAGTTCCATCAGCTTCCACTACAGCCCACCCAGTATGTCGTTTTCCATCAACATAATAACTGGATCCATCGACCCATAACTCTTTATCTGGATTTTCAAGAGCGATTGGATTAACAGGACCAAGACTTTCCTCTTCAACTTGTTTTTCACACTCGTGTGGTGTTCCCTCATGTGGTTCCAGCATCATTGTTGCAGGGTTAAGAGAAATGTCTCTGATGATTTCCACTCTCAAATCCTTGTTTAACAAAGTTGCTTCCCATTTTGCTCTCCTCGCGTCAGTTATGGTCTTGATGTTTGTATTGTTCAACAACGTCACTATGCTGTGTGGAGTGTGCAGTATGATAGTCTGTGCTCAGAACAGCAGGGCTATGTGTGTGTGCGTATATGTGTGTGTGTGTGTGTATGTATATAGAGTGAATTCCAAAGGGAGGGGCTGCTTCTCTCTCTCTCTCTTCTCTAAGCCCTATAAGAACTCAGGGAAAAGAAAATTTTAAAGAAAGATTAAAAACAAGTTATCCCTTATATTTTAGTTATCTATTCTTTTTTCTTTTTAATTTACTTAGTTCAACTCAGATACATTTTTACTTCTTTCTTTTTTTCCTAGTTTATCTCAGATTAATTTCTTTGTTTTTCTTTTTCCTTTAAGTTTAACTCAGATAAGTTTATTCTTTCTTTTTCCTCTAGTTTATCTTAGATTAATTTCTTTGTTTTTTCTTTTTTCTTTAAGTTCAACTCAGATCAGTATCCTCAAACATTTGAACAGCTTTATGGTCAAAATCAGAATGCCCGCGATTCTAGCTCTTTTTTTTTTCATTGATACCCTTCTTCTAAGGGTTCAATCCTCTGCGTATTTAAACGTTTTAGGGTTTTCTTCGTATCTTCTATATACTGCACTGCACTAACTCAGAGCACAGACCCGCCACTTTAAACCGCTATAAATCACTGCTTGTTACACTTTCCTCGTCTCCTTCTGAGAACGAATCTTCTGTGTGTTGGATGCTTTAGGGTTCATTCTGCCATCTTTTTAGACAGTCCCGCCACAATCCAACCACGTCGCAGTTGTAAACAAGCAAATTTGCCTAGCTTAACCGTCTTATAGCTAATTCTATATGGTCTTCTTTCTAAAAAAGATCCACTTTTACCCAAGCATCATTCAAATATTTTAGAGGTTTTACTGATCAGAGCAACTTAAATAAGCCAAATTTAATTGTCTGACATATATTCATTGGCAACACAACTGGTACTTTAAATAACACAGTTCTTTTAAGCAGTTTCAGTCAATGTCTAATCATCAGGCAGACTTAGAATTATTTTAGAAAAAGAAAAAGTCTTACCTTGAATGATTGAGACAAATGCCTGAAGATGCGATCCTGTTGTTCGTGACGCCAAATTGTAGACTTGGAATTAAGCCTTTTCCCCGTTATTATTTAATTCACGGGACCAGACACCAGTTATCTTGCCAAGAAAGATTTTTATTCTTATATGTCAGGAGAGAAACTCTGAGAAGATGTTATATTCATGCCAGGTCTATGCGTTTCGTGTTTCTCCTTCCTCTCACCCAGTCATGCCTCCATGTTTCTCTGCTGTAGTACAGTAAGATTGAGTTTTTATACATCACAGAGAGTCTTACAACTTCCTTGTAAGGTAACAAAACATATTGCTTATGCTTAAAATGAAATGTATATGCACATGGTACAATCCACTTTCCACATTAAGAAACTATTTCTCAGTGTATACATTAGTGGTATACAAATGGTACATTTGCATCAGTTGAAACATTCATTTTCTTGCAAAGAGCATACCAACTGTACACATTTGAAGTATATTCATCATTGGAACTCTCTGCTAAGTGAACATTACATACCTCTAAGCAGAATACATAATCCTCCCAGCTACCCTCCTTGTGTCTAAAATATGTTCCTTAAACACATGTGTCCATGCAATCTATAGTCTACTCATGCATTTTAAACTTCATAAGATAATACAACTTATTATGAATACTAAATAAAGAATAATAATACAGATACATAATATTAATTAATGAAATTATATTCAAAGATGAAATTTTAGTCTTCAGTGCCCGCCGTTCAAAATTTTATAACAGTCAGTTACAGCTTAAGTTAATCAGTTTCATGTGGATTATTAGCCTGTTTGTCTTGTGAATAAATGTTCTATATTTGGTGTTATATTGCAAGTAAGGTACAGTAGGACTGCATTGTTTGTGGAATGAGCTTTACTGCGGAAAAAAGCATGAACAATGTCTCTTAGCTGCAAAGTACTAGTTACTGCAGGGCGCAAAAAAATGTAACTTAATTGTAATTTAATACATATTTAATTCATTAAAATGATATGCATTTTTTTACCATCATTCATTAAAAAGCATTATATCATCATCATTAGGCACACAGTAGTTAACACAACACGTCGGGTTTTATTTTAACCCTCTGGGGTCGGCAATCGCGCCGGCGCGATTGTCTCGCTTTTTTTCTTATCAGTGCAAAAGAGACTCATATAACTCCGTCGATTTTTGTCATACAGGCAAGTGTTATACATCATTCGATCCTGTTAAGTTTCTATTTTTTTGTGTATACTCACAATAAAAACAAAGTGTTGTGCTTTTCGACAAATAAAGAAAAATAAACATGATGCACGTCTCTGTCAGTGAAGTCCATTCTGAAACGCGTCCGAAAATTAACTATAACTCTGCAAATACTCAGTCAAACATGTATACAGGCACACAGGCATGAAGCCTGAATTATCTTCTTTTAAATGAAGTAATTTATATAAAAAAACAAATTTTCTCATTTTATGTAATCTGTACGAAAAGAGAGAGATGATAGTCGTTCTCGTCTCAGGTCATTAAAGTTAATTTGACCACGCCCAAAGAGCGCGCGCTCTATTCAAACACAAATGCTCTGAGGCGATCCACGCCCACACATCAGCTGGATAACCCACCGAAAGAGACTCATATTTACGATGCTGTGAGGAATAATACTATCTTTATAATAATCCTGGAAAAAATTACCTCAGAAGTGCAGGTAGTTTCATTTTGAGGAGCAACGGATCCAGCTGAGGAATAGGTACATTCTTTATTTTCAAGTTCTAATCGCGACATGAAATAGTGTCTGTAAACAAAAAGACTGTTTGAATATGAATCGCATTTTTGTGTGTGAATGAATGAACAGCTTTTACCTAACTATATTCCAATACTGAGATGAGTAAAAATCGACTGAAATATGTTGAAATAAAATATTTTTGTATAAGCAACGTATTAAACTGCAAATTAACAATTATATGCCCTAATCATAAAAACGATATGTTACATATGAAAGACAAGATGTCGTTTTTACTGTAAAATACTGCCACATCAAATAAGCTTGTTTGCTAAGATGTTATTATAGTGTTTGTTCGATTGTAGGCTATATTCAAACTAATTAATCCGCAACTGTGAAATATGTATGATAAAATGTATACTTTAGTTTATACAAAGAAAGATTACATTTGAAATATAGTTAAAATTGTAATTGTTGTAATTGTAACCTTTTTATTAAAATAGCAAAAATTAGTGCTGTCAAACGATTAAAATATTTAATCGCGATTAATCGCATTAATGTCATAGTTAACTCGCGATTAATCGCACATTTTTATCTATTCTAAATGTCTCTTGATTTCTTTTTGTCCCATTATTTTTATTTCAGATCATTTTGAAGAAAAAACTCTAGGCGACAACATCCATTAGTCAAAAGTCTTGTGGACACATATTTAGTATGTGTTTTGTGGCCTTATTTCAGAAACTTTAAGTTTTAGTTTTTTCAATAACCACGCATAAACAATATTCTCTCAAAAATACAAACATGTACATACATGGTGCTCACATATTATGGTAGCCCTGTTTGTGCTAAATAGAGTGTAATTACACCTTTGCCAGTAATTTGTTTATAAGCAACTGAAAAAAGCACAAATGTCAGAGTATGTCAAAACATCTCAAGGACCCCAAAAACACCTTAGACCCCAGAGGGTTAATTAAACAACATACAATATAACAATATTTATAATTAAATTAATAATTTTGTCTTTATTCATTGAAGTGCATAATATCACTTCATATCATATGCATACATTCAGGTATAATAGTCATTACAATTCAAGTCTTATCATAACTGGTAAAACCTGAAAGCCAAAGAAAAAAAAACATGGGTATTTTTTACTTTCTTTAGACAATATACAATATCACTCAATATTACTATTAAATATGGTAATGCCATATTACCATATTTAATAGTATAAAATATGGTATATACTATTGGTAAATATGGTATATAAAATATATATATAGGGGGGGGGGGGGGCATTTTCTTTTGTTTGCCTACCCCAGTTCTTGTTAAAACTCATTAGATATGTTTATTCTGTGCATTTTGGCCACTTTTTGTGTGAAATCATATTTATTTCGTCCATCAAAAGCGTGCTTTCACTTTAATTGAGCGTGAGCAGCGCAGCAAAAATAGACTCGGTGCCGAAACCTCTGCTTCACTGCTGCTCCTGCCTGACGCTCATGCGCTGCTCCTGCTCCCGGTGTGAATGCACTCATTGATTAACATGCACGCCGAAAAAAATACGCGCTGCTCACGCGCCGCTGACGCTTGCGGTGTGAAACGCCATCAACATATAGTACAAATAAGTATAACACCATTAAAAAGTATGGGTTTATTTATTTATTTATAGAAATTCATACTTTTTATTTAGCGTTAAATTATAGTGACACCAAATACATGTATAATGTTACAAAATACTGCATTTCAAATGAATGCTGTTCTTTTAAACTTTCTATTCATTAAACAATAAAATAAAAGAGTATCACAGTTCCCACAAAAATATTAAGCAGCATAACTGTTTTCAACTTTGATAATAATAAGAAATGTTTCTTGAGCAGCAAATCAGCATATTAGAATGATTTCTGAAGATAGCTGCTTGGTTTAAATTGAAATAATATTTCACACTATCACTGTTTTTTACTGTATTTTTTATACAATAATTGCAGGTTTGGTGAGACTTGATTCAAACACATTTAAAAAAAATAAAAATGTCTCTACATAATAAATGGATAGTTCACTATTGTCATTTATCCTCATTACTCACATCAAACAAAAGAAAAAAAGATTCAGTTTCTGTTAAATTTCTGCTAAGAATATAAGGATATATAAGGATTTTATACATGGTCTTGTTATACTTCAGACTGTTGATATTTTGCTGCAATTGTTCAGAACCATCTGTTATATTATGGTGGCAGGATTCTGAAGAGATTTGTGCTTCAGAATGGAGCGTAACACCAAGCAAAACAAAAGCTTGTCAATCTGAATGTTGCTCAACAACAAAAAAGTGTGATGTGTGATTTTCTGGTGTTTGCACTGCCAAGTTGGGCCTGAGCCCATCATTAGTGCCAAAGATCTGGCAGATACTGTTCCCAATTTCCAGACAACTGTACAGCTGCCTGATTGTTTTAACAGACGAAATAATTTATTTGAAGTCTCCAAACAAAGTTGCAAGACCATCTTCACTGAATTAACACAATTTGGAAAGAAACCAAAGGCATCTGCTCTAATATCCATTTTACACAGGTTTAACCTTATTTGCTTCAAAGCATCACCTACTTTAAACAGTCTGAAGGATAAGTGAAGGAATAATTAGTTTGAGTAAATTTAACAGCTCTGGGTGAAATTAAACTTTAAGTGAACTTTACTTGTATCCAATCCAATCAGGTGGCATTGAAAGCCACATTGCAATCAAACAACATCCAGATGGCATTGTGGGCCACACGTTGGCAAGGATCAAGAATAGGCTGCAGCTAGAGCCGGAAAGGATCACACCACCATCATTAGTTTGTTATCCAACAGTGTCATCTCGAGATAATGGACATTTATGGATTCACAATGATGGATGAAAAAAGCCCTTTCTGAGAGTAGCCTTGCTGCAGCGATCCCAAATTGCATTGTGAATGACGTGAAAATAATGTAATGCGGGTGCCTTCAACATTTAATGTGATTTAAGGGACTGTTCTGAAGTCGATTCAATGTAGTCTTAAAATTGTCTTTTTTTTTTTTTATCCAGGATGAAAGATCCAATGGCCTGAGCCAGAGACGGATGACAAGTGGCACAGAGGGTCCTTAACCTCTATATCCGATTCCATATGAGGGGAGCAATAAAAGGATATGGAGAGGGTGAATGAGTTGTGAACCCCAACTTCCTCGATTTATTTCTGTGTCCTATAAAATGGGCAGTAGAGATCCTGACCTGCACGTGTTCACCCTTTCACAAAGTCAAACAATATCTTTTCACAAACAATATCTTTCAGGAAGAAAAGTACCCAATAAACCGAATCATGGGTGAGCAGACAAAGCATTTAAAGCCGGTTGTGTTGTTGGTGGTTTAAAAAAAATAGTTGAATATGAATAAATAAACAAATAAATAAATAAATAAATAGAAAAGAGATCAAGGGCCCTATCTTGCACCCGGCGCAAATGACTTTGTACACTGACGCATGTATCATTCCTATTTTGCACCCGCGCAAAGCGGGCTTTTCCCTCCACAGACGCACGTCGGTAAACTAGGGAATGAACTTGCGCTCCCGGGGCGGTTCAGCGCAAAAAGGAGGCGTTTTCAGCGCAAACATTCCCTGGTGCTATTTTGCAGTTCCAGAAAACAATTGCGCCACTGACCAGAAAAAAACTAGTCTAAAGTCAGTGGCGCGTTGCGCGTACATTCAGATGCTATTTTAAGCGCGCATGCTTGGCCATAATACAGAGTGTGAACAACGCGCATACACTGTAAATAATTCTCTCATCTACACAGATGCATTTTACTTTTTGCAAATTATATATTATTATAAGGAAAAATATTAAAACACGAGGGAAATCATTGTTGTGTCCATGACAATTTGAAAAATAGGCATAAAGCTTACACATTTACCCCGATTATTATATGCATGTTTAACCGAAGCCAATTTGGGTGGGTTTGTCCCGTCCCCAATGTCACTTCTCTTTCTTTTATGGCCCTGACGAGAACATCGATCTCCTTGGCTGTGAACCGATTCTGAAGCGCGCCTGGTAAATGCGCCGTTATAATAGTTTTGCGCCATGGAACAAGCGCACCTCGTTCATCATGCTCTTAAAGGGAATGTGATATGACGCTCTTATTGGTTTGTTTCCCGTTACGCCCAAACCACACCTATGAATAATGAATCTACTTCAGACAACCCCTTTTAGATTTGCGCCTGGCGCAAGAGGCATTTATCCTTCCGGGAAAATAGCAACAGCGCCGGGATCCGCCCACAAAGTTACTTGCGCTTTGCGCTTTGACACTTGCGTTTCAGATCGTTAAAATAGGGCCCCAAGTCTCAAAAGAATGGAAACATGGATAAAAATAATTATAATTAGCATGCAATCAAATATGAATAAATAAACTGTGGCCCTACTATAAGAAGGTTATTAATAGATCTGAACTGTTTATACAAAGGCATAAACAAATTCCTTTCCCCATAAATGAGTTTGGATGATTGGTCTTGGCAGGCTGGTTTGTGCACGTTACGTATTCAGGAAGTGAGCGCCAGCTTTTATATCCCCAAGTGAGAGTGGGTGGAAGCTTTTATTCGTCAGACGAAAGCGAAAGAACCATAGATTTTGTATAACACCATCAGATGAGTCTGAATTCTTTTCTCACAATTTTGTCTGTGATGTGAGATTTAAAACCCTGAATCTCAACTTGTTTGGTGAGGATGAATGTTTGCACTTGGCCATGTGAGAGACGATTATTGACATGCTGGATAGAGAGTGATGTAGTGGGCTACCAAAATATTAATCTGCCCTGAGAACAAAGCGCTGATGTTCTCGCTCTGCAATCATATGCAATCTCATGCAATTCTTAAGAGGGACAAATATCTAGCATATATCAGACAAATATGAATTACACAAGCATTTAGTACGTGCTTCGGTGATTGAGTGATTGAGCACCCGAACATTCAGACGTGGTTTATTAACTGACTTTGGCTGAGTTTCCCCAAACACTAAGTAGGATGTTAGTAGTGTAAATTATACTTAGGCCACATCCACACGAAGCCAGAGCTTCCCCTATCCGATGTTTTTTTTAGTCGTTCTATAAAAAAAAAATCCGTAAACATGGCGGCGTCTCAAGAAATATCTGCGTACACACGAAACCACTGAAACCGACTCAAAACGATTTAGTATACATCCCAGACCAGTATGTGGCACTTTAATTCTGCCATAGAGATACGCTAAAAACGGAGAAGAAGACTTATAGCATGCGCATAAACCTTGCGCGCTGTACTATACATAGACAGTAAAAGAAATACTATACAATAATATTAGGCACAGTAGCTTCCTTTCTTTTCTTTTTTACTAAGAACTTTATTGAACAACCATAAATGGCCTGGTACAAAATAGGGATGAGTCACGATATTCGATTAGTTAGCGGACTCATAAAGCTTGCCAGAACCGGCAAAAGTAATGAATGTGTCAAATATAGCAAGGAGACATTTTAATTGCTTATTAATAAACTAGTGTTTTCTGTGTCAGTCTTGGCTGAAAAGATTAAGTTGACGATGCTGACTCGCCACCTTCGCAGTATTGTGAACGTGCCTATATGGTGAAATGTACACTTCATACGGATTAGGCTACATTAGAGTTATATGTTTCTTTTTGTTTTGAATTGTTGTTCGATGTTGTTTAAAAGTAGACATTTCAAGCTTTTTATATATTTCTGAGTTTCAGTTCATTTATGAGACGAGCTCCAGTTCACGAGCAATGCAAGTTATATCACGCCGGCGCGTCCATGTCCTGATTATATTGTATGCTATATTTGCTTCTTATTTATTAAATCCAGGCAATTGGTTGATGAAACATTGATTATAATTAAGATACAATTTATACAAAATGAAATTCACTTTAAAGAATGGCTTCTGCAGGTTCTGTGGGGATGAGGAGGAGGACTTGATGCATTTGTTTTATTTTTGCCCATATGTGGCTAAGTTTTGGGTCAGTATACAGTTATGGTTAAGGTCTATGGATATTATTTTACGAATCACACCTCAGAATATTTTGTTATGTGCCTTTGAGGTTAAATGCACACATTTTTTGAATATGATTATCTTGAGGTAAAATGTTTATTTTTAAAGCTAAAACTATATCAAATTTATGTATAAAAAAAAATTAAGAATAGAGTTTATCATCAGTATATGCTGGAAACAATTATAGCAACAAATAACAACAGAACAACTGAGCATGAAAAGAAATGGAATGTCTGCTTACTTGAGTGAGAGATATAAATATTAGGTGTAGTTTCTTAAAGGTGTGCCGTGTGTTATGTCATAAATGTTTTGCTAATTGTATTGTATTTTGTTTATTGATTTTTTGATCAGTATTATTGATTTATTCTAATTTATAATTTATTTGATTTATTGTTTGCTTTGTGCTTCCTTTCTATTTATAGTTTGCTTTCCTGTCACAACACTATGAATGTGTGGATGATTGTGGTTGTGATTGTGGTATGAATGCATGGGGGAGTGATTGGGGTGGGTGGGGGTTTTTGAAGCTTGTCTTGTTATTTTATTCTGTAAACAAGTACCGTAAAACTTCAAATAATAGCCGAGTCCCAAATAGACGCCTGTCTCTTTTACACGCCGGGTGTGGCTGCAGGTTTGGGTAAATAAAAGCCGATCTCAAATAGAGGCCGGGTCTGTTTTTTAGTTTCGGTTTGTATTTAATCTTCTAAAACCTGTCAGATCGCGGCCCCCAAAGCAAATTTTTGTCCCACCAAAGCCTTTTTTGATCGGTGAGTGATGTGGAATAGAATGACTGCTGCGCTTGACTGGGCGCATCGAGCAGAGAGAGAGAGAGCGTCCCGGCCGCGCGCGCGCACTCTCACGTCTACAAACAACACGAGCGCTGTCTTGCTCTCTCTATCTCGCACATATTAATCAAAATCAATGGACACGATAGTAAAAGGTTGGAAGACCGCAGTTTCACGTGGAGCATTTGGAGATTTTTAGAGATTAGAGACTCTAGGCCTACACTCAATGAACAACATCTCAACACTAAATTATAAAGGCCAGTCTCATATAGACGCCTGTCTCAAATACAAGGCGGTGCAGTTCGACAATTTGGGAAAATAAAAGCCCGGGCTACTATTTGAAGTTTTACGGTAAATAAAAAACAAATAATTGTTGTTGTTTTTTTTTAAATACAAGAGGCTCAGTAGCTTCTACAGGATTATATTATATTATATTATTAGCCTATTATTATTATACAAGCAGTTCGGCAGTTGTTGTTGCTGTTACGTGACTAAGCAGTGTCTGACTAGTCGACACGTGGGGTGATGACATCATCGGTTCACAAAATATACGGATTGGCTGTACACACGAAAACGCAATGGGTGTCGTTTTCAGATTTATCCACTCTGGGACCCGGTTTAAAAAAATAGCGGTTTCAGTGCCCCAAAACGCCTGATCTGTCTGGACGAAACGCCAAAACGACACAAAATGTGTACGTATACAGCTAAACGCGTCTCCGTGTGGACAAGACCTTAACCCTCTGGGGACCAGAGTGTTTTTGGGGCCCTTTGGATGTTTTGACAGGCTCTGACATTTGTGCTTTTTTCAGTTGCTTATAAACATATTAATGGCACAGGTGAAATTAAACTCTATTTAGCACAAACAGGTCTACCATAATGTGTGAGCAACATGTATGTACATGTTTGTATTTTTGAGAGAATATTGTTTATGCGTGGTTATTGAAAAAACTAAAAAATAAAGTATTTGAAATAAGGACACAAAAAACATACTAAATATGAGTCCACAAGACTTTTGACTAATGTACGTTGTTGCCTAGAGTTTTTGCTTCAAAATGATCTGAAAATCATCCTTCTTATCATTCACATAAAACAATAGATTGTTTTAAATTGTGAAAAACATTTTTTTGTTTGCCAAGGCAATATGCGGATGGGCGGAACGGCCCAACCCCTATCATGAATAATTAAGTGGTTCTCAGACAGTGACCCTGCATAATAATGAGCCTTTCATTCAGGGGTGTCACACAAGAAAGAATGTAAGGACAATATATATATATATATATATATTATATGTCATTGCATTCTTTCTTGTATATATATATATATAGCCTACATGTATATATATACATATATATATATATATATATAATATATATATATATATATATATATATATATATATATTGTCATTGCATTCTTTCTTGTATATATATATAGCCTACATGTATATATATATATATATATATATATATATATATACACACACACACACACACACACACATATATATATATATATATATATATATATATATATATTTACAAACAATCAAAATATAAATGAAAGCCAGAAGCACATGTATATATATACATATATATATATATATATATATATATATATATATATATATATATATATATTGTCATTGCATTCTTTCTTGTATATATATATAGCCTACATGTATATATATATATATATATATATACACACACACACACACACACACATATATATATATATATATATATATATATATTTACAAACAATCAAAATATAAATGAAAGCCAGAAGCACATTTTTAGTCATACCTGGAAACAAATCCTGGTCAAATGCTATATGGGCCATTCTACAGAATTGGTTCAAAGTTACAGTTGGAAACATCTTGAAAAGAAAATAGTCTTTTCCCATAAATGTCTTATAAAGTATTATTTTTTAAAGTAGACCAATACAATAAAAATAAACCAGTCGCATTTCAAAGTCGCTCGCGAAATGACCGCCAGGTGGCGCAAAGGGACATTTATCAAAACGTATGTGGGGCTAATGTCAATTAACAGTAAGGATGAAATTCTACAAGTTATGGTAATTTACAAATAAGCCTACAACAAACATTTATTTTTAAACAAATATTTTTAAATATGCAACATGTACGTTTAAACAACAAACAATACAATCTGAACCAGCGCTTCCTGTATTGAGACATGCAGCGCGTTTCAGTTACGATCCTGGTTCCAATGGCCTTAATACATTCACGGCTTTTTAAAATGTCACAAAGCGTTTTGAGATGGTTTTGAATGAAATATTGAAGTTTATAATTAGGGTATTTTGGCACACCACGCCGAGTGGCTATGCATTATTCTAAAATCTGGCTTTATTCTGGCATGTTGAATTAGAGTTTGACAAACGCGGCGGCGGCGCGTTCATTTGGATTTATTTTTCTCATAACAGCTAAAAGAACTTACTGCGTAATTGTTGGTCATACAGATAAGATATCATCTTTTAAAACTGTAAAAGGTCTACTTTTATTCATGTAGGCTAAAGTAGGCCTACACTCTCTGGCTAACGACAAAACGTTTTCTCGCTTATGTGAGAAACAAACGTTTGGGCATTTCCTCAGTGAGAAAATTCATAGCAGAGCGGTAGAACTGACGGTTCGATCATCAAGATGACATGGGTTCAAATCCCGAACAAACATGGTCTACTGCAAATTTTATATTTATTAATGCAGAGAGATTTGTCTAGCTCTAAAACTCTGTTACACCATACAGTTTTTTGGTTATATTTATAAAATAAAATTACCATGCATTTCCATTTTACACTATCGAACAGAACGACGTTGCATCTGTACCAATCGTACGAGGCTACCAATCATAATTTCAAAAGCAGTTCTGTAAAAAAAGTAATTTTACATATATAGCCTATATATTTTTTTTTATTTTTTTTTTATTAGGCCTATTATTATTATTATTTTGATTCCCTACAACCTAGAGTTTTTAAAAACATGGTTTTAAGTAAAGTGTGATTTGCCAGGAGGGACGGGGATTTCCTTCTGGTCTAAACATCCCTGCTTCTGCTGAATTATTTGAATCCCCACACCCCTCCCTCCACAGCTAATCAATGCTATAGGCTACTTCACCAATAGACCATATCAAATATAAAATAGAGATATGCAACAAGCACGTTTAAACAACGACAAACAATAAAATCAAAACCAGCGTTTCAGTTGTTCATTAGTTCAAGTGGCCTTAATGCATGCACGGCTTTTCAAAATTTCACAAAGCGTTTTGAGATTATTTTGAATGAAATATTGAAGTTTATAATTAAGTGTTTTGGCAGACCACGCCGAGTGGCCCTATGCATTTTTCTAAAGTCGGGTTTTATTCGAACTTTTGCTAACGACAAAAACAGTTTATCTGTCGTCTCTGTCTCCGGGAACTGCGCGTCACAAAAATGAACCGAAAGCCACTTCAGCTCAGTCACTATAAGAAATCGGCTCTGTCTAAAGCCTTTAAATGTCTAAATATTCTGGCTAATAAATGTTATCTGATTATGTAATCCATATGAAAACGAGAGGTACAGAGGATGTACTCAAACATGTAGCCTGTAAGCGCTTCCCAATGAGAAAATGACAAGACAAGGGTGAAAATCTCGCTCTAATTAAATGTAGCAGGCTAAATCGCCCTGAATTAAAATGTAAAAACAGATCAAATAATGCATTTGTCGAAATGTTGCGATATTGTTTCATTTAAGTTCATAATTATTCAATACATGTTATTTAATTTAGCAGCATTACCACGAAGCACCGTGGTTCGATATTTATTTGAATAAAAAATAAAAATAAAAAAACTTAATTCACAAATTGCATGCCTGGTTGAAAGGATCCAAAGATCCCTGTAGACTTTAATATTGAGTTGAACATTTTGTTCATGAAAACAAATTAACATGCGTTTTTTCAGATTATATTTAGTTTTGCTTGGAAAAAGCTGGCCCAAACCAGTTTTATTTCATCAATTACTGAAATAATTAAATATTTAGTAATAAGCTTTTATGACAGAAATATCACTAGGCTACATGTAACTTAAATCATTTAATTCCTTCATTATCAACACTGTCTAGAATAGCGATTTAAGTGTGAATTGTGACTTCTCTTTGTGTTAAATCAGCCTCAGACTCCAATAGCCGGTGGGGGGTTGGAGGGACAGTTCAGTGCTGTATCGAGCGCACAGGACAATAGGCATAGGTGTTAATGTTCCTCTTTCATATGGAGAGCGAGGGAGACTAAATAAACTTGTTAAAAAGAGATTCAGCGCGAGAGAGGCAAAGAAAAACGCATGTTTTAATTTAATTATGTTGCTTTGGACAATTTTCGTTTTGTAGGCCTACTGTTTTAATTGTTTAATATAGCTGTCATTTCTTTGGCAATACAAATTTAAAATGTCGCAAGAATAAGATTAGCCTAGTGTTTCTTATTTTGCATCGCAAAAGAAATAAACTCTAAACCCGATGCAACCCTGTTTTAAATAAAAAAAACTGTCCCGACACTTTATTTAAACCTTGAAATGTTCGAACTTGGTTTCAAACTTAAGTAATTTTAGTGTTCTTTTACATTACACAATAATTTAGCAGACTAAAGACGTGCTTCTTCATTTTCATTTTCTGATGCAATCGGCTGACAATCTTCCTTCATCAGTTTTTGTCCTTTGTGCAGCGGCTGCGGTTCCAGGAATGTAGCAAATTTATGTTGTAATAATAATTAAACAAAACTCTTGACTTTAAATAAGTAAACAGTTATAAACAGTTAGCTATTTAAGCATCAAGAAGGTTAAACATAAACGCTGTAGGGCAACATCGGTTAACAACATGTATGCTACATTGAGATTCGATCCGAGTCGATTGAAGCTCCTCGAAGCTCGTGTTGTTGCGTTAACCACTGAGCTATCGTCTATACGTCTGTGACTGTTTTTATTGCAATGTTTTACTTTTTCATTATTTATTCAATTTCATTTCAGTAGCCTAATTTCAGTATTGTGATTATGAATTATTTTAACTACGTTTCACTTGTTGAATTCATCTGCTACCAGCTTTCAAACGCTCTGAATCAGTGCGGTGCGGCAGCAGATTACGCATTAGAGAGAATAAACAAACACTTTTCAGAGTCTATGATTGTAGCGCCTCTTGGCGGTAAAAGGCAGCAAATACACCCCACATTTTACCGCCGCGGTGGAACGGCTGATGTGGGCATTGTCATGGCTTGCCTCGACATTTGCGTTTGAATAGCGCGCGTCCTCCGTGGGCGTGTCAGATTAACGCGTAATGAAGTGTAATGAGCTGGGGAAAAAAAATCTGACAGCACTCTCTTTTCATACAGATTACATAAACTGAGAATATTTGTTTTTTATATAAATTACATCATTAAAAAGAAGAGAATTCAAGCTTCATAAAGAAAAACCTCTCGTGCCTGTATGACAAGTATTTGCAGAGTTAGAGTTAATTTTTCGGACGTGTTTCAGAATGGACTGCACTGACAGAGAGAAGGCAAAACTCGCATCATGTTTATTTTTCTTTATTTGACAAAAAGCACAAAACTTTGTTTTTATTGTGAGTATACAGAAAAATAATAGACAATTAACAGGATCGATTGATGTATAACACTTATATGTACGATCAAAATCAACAGAGTATTTTAAGTCTATTTTTCTGCTATGTGAAAAAAAAACGGCAAAACGCGCGGGCGCGTTTCTGGTCCCCAGAGGGTTAATCTCTGATAAGAAAATTAATGGCTCATTTCTCAAAAGCACAAGTCGTATGCAAGTGCGTAAGTGTGTATTTATTTTTCAAGTCAGTCGCAATGAAAACTGTTCTTTCTTTAAAAAAAATGTTATTTTGTGATTTTGTGCTGAAGAAAGAAAGTCATACATGGATGGACATGAGGGGGAGTAATAGACATTTTCATTTTTTGGTGAACTATCGCTTTAACCCTCTGGGGACCAAGGGTTTTTTGGGGCCCTTGGGATGTTTTGACATGCACTGACATTTGTGCTTTTTTCAGTTATTTATAAACATGTTAATGGCAAAGGTGTAAATTCACTCTATATAGCACAAACGGGGCTACCATAATCTGTGAACAACATGTATGTACATGTTTGTATTTTTGAGAGAATATTATTTATGCATGGTTATTGAAAAACTTAAAAATAAAAGTTTCTGAAATAAGGCCACAAAACACATATTTATTATTTCTTCACAAGACTTTTGAAAATTGTATCACATAGTCTAGAATATTTGCTCCAAAACTATGTGAGAATCATCCTGACTACTCATTCAGATAAGTCAATAAAGTCTTTTATAATGTGTATGACGTGTTTAGTGTGAGAAAGCTTTATGCAAGGAGGCGTGATCTCATTAATATGTATGTTATTTCACACCTGAGAAAGACAAAGACCCTCCCATAATAGCCCTATTAGGTGCTATCAGGCCCCATTACGAGGAGCCTTGCGCAAAGAATGAGGAGATTTAAAAAAGAATGGCTTTTAGATTGTTTGGATTTATTTACAACACAACATAATCCAAAGATACACAACAAAGGACAAAAAAGCACATTAGTAAACACACTGATCTAAATACAGAGGCTTGCACAGTCACACAGCATTGTCCCATTCCTGAAACATAGTACATACCTGTCATTTCCAAGGTGTTTGATTTTTCATTACAGTCTCCTGTGAATGTTGAAGTCAGCAGGACTGATATCAAGAGAAACTACACGGCTGCACGACTTTGGGCATGCATTGTAGATTTTCCTGGTTAAAATAGCTTTTTAATTATAGGCTATATATATATATATATATATATATATATATATATATATATATATATATATATATATACACGTCACACACACACTGCTTAGAATTAGAAGAGAACACACCCATGCTAAAGTTGACTAAAAAGAGGAATAAAAAAATCTTAATGCCTTAATTAAAAAATTAGGAAAACTCTAACCTTTAGGGACGTGAATAATGTCCCTGAATTCTTTGTGAATGAATAATGTATCGCAAATAATTAAATGTTCTTCTTTAAAATACAGGGTGCATACGTCTGGACACTTCTATCCCCAGAAACTCCTAACAAAAGCTGATGTCTTTATTTTGAAGCTTATTTGAAGCTTATTTGATTTGAAAAACTTTATCCAAAACTAGTCAACGAAATTTTGTCTTTTATTTCGTCTGTAACAGTGCGTATCTGTGCGTTCATTCATTCATTTACACACACACACAGAGAGAAACATGATTCACATTTAAACAGTATGCTATTTTTCCGTTTACAGACACTAACGTTATTCTATATCGCAATTAGAACAAAGCACAGCCATAAAACACTTACCGTTCTCAGCTGAATCTGTTGCTCCTCCTCGAAGTGAAAATAAACCAGCACTTCTGTATTAAATGTCCCAGGATTATTCCTCATAGCCGCGCAAGACGAATCTTAATCTGACTAAAAAATATAGTGCGTTTACAGCATTTCCCTGGGGGCGTTTATCTTTTTTGCAAATGGCCTCAACACATTATCTTATGAATAGCGCGCTTTGCGAGTGGGTGTGAACAAATTAACGATAATGAGCTGAGACAGGAGAAACTGTACTTCTCTTTAGTTTCAGACAGATTACATTGCAGGAGAATATTTGTTTTAAATGTGAATTGTTTTATTTAAAAGTAGAAATTTAAAGCGTTCTTTAGACGTATGTTTCATGTTTGTGTGATAAGTATTAGCGGAGTTTCCGTTCATTTTCCAGACATGTTTCAGAAAGATTTTTGCGGAGACAGAGTGAGCTGAAAGCGCACCCTGTTTATTTTATTTATTTAAAAAAAAAACACAAGGTTTTGATGTTAATGTGAGTGTACACAAAAAAAGAAGACCCTCTATAGTTTATAATCATGTATTGATTTTATTTATATGACCATAAATGACGGAGTATTTTAAGTATATGTTGCTGCTATGTGAAAAAAAACCCAGCAAAACGCGCGGGCGCGTTCTTGGTCCCCAGAGGGTTAAAGGAATAGTTAACTTAAAAATTTAAATTGTGTCATGATTTACTCACCCTCAAGTTGTTTCGAACCTGCATACATTTATTTCTTCTGCTGAACAAAAAGGAAGATATTTTGAAGAATGTTGGTAACCAAACTGTTGATGGACCCCATTGACTTCCATAGTATTTTATTTCCTACTATGGAAGTCAATGGGGTCCATCAACTGTCTGGTTACCAACATTCTTCAAAATACCTTCATTCAACTTGAGGGTGATTAAATGACAGAATTTTTTTTTTTAATTGAACTATTCCTTTAAAGTCAGATTAAATGTCCAACAAAACAAGCAGGACAAGAAATAACTTAAAAATAATAAAAAATCATATAAAGATCTATAAACTATTTTGGGTGCACTTTTTCTTGATCTACCATTAATATTCAAATTTTTACTATATTGACTATTTAAATTTCTTACTAAAGTCATACTTATTCTTTATTCACGAATGTTTTTAAAAAATAACAAATTTAAATGTCTCAACAACATATTGTAATTTCCATGTTTGATAGTATGACATGCTGAGGTGTCTAACTATTGTAAATATTGGTGAAAGCTTTGGTCTTGGTTCAGCACCGTTAGGACTAATGGTTCTTGTAATGATGCCCCTAAGTTCTACTTCATAATAAGCAATCTGTGCTAATGTGGGGAAAAGGTGCTGCTTCATCATAAAATAAAGTACAGTACAGTACAGTACAGCATAAGTTAAGATTATTTTAAAAGTATGATTAGCAATGTAAATGGAATATATGAAAACTCTGCCCTTATACTGTACCTTACAATGATTTGAATGTTTTTGCAGTACCTCTATGCTAACTGTGAGTAGGGCTGGGCGATTTGACCAAAATCTCATATCACGATATAAGTCATCTCATATCCCATCTCTCACATCTCATATTTCATAACGATATATATCACGATATAGTATATTTTCTGTAAATTCAATCAGTTAATAGTTTATATATATATATACCACATGGAAAATACTTTCTTTTAGTTTATATCAACTAAAAGAATAGTTGATATACACTCACCTAAAGGATTATTAGGAACACCTGTTCAATTTCTCATTAATGCAATTATCTAATCAACCAATCACATGGCAGTTGCTTCAATGCATTTAGGGGTGTGGTCCTGGTCAAGACAATCTCCTGAACTCCAAACGGAATGTCAGAATGGGAAAGAAAGGTGATTTAAGCAATTTTGAGCGTGGCATGGTTGTTGGTGCCAGACGGGCCGGTCTGAGTATTTCACAATCTGCTCAGTTACTGGGATTTTCACACACAACCATTTCTAGGGTTTACAAAGAATGGTGTGAAAAGGGAAAAACATCCAGTATGGGGCAGTCCTGTGGGCGAAAATGCCTTGTTGATGCTAGAGGTCAGAGGAGAATGGGCCGACTGATTCAAGCTGACAGAAGAGCAACTTTGACTGAAATAACCACTCGTTACAACAGAGGTATGCAGCAAAGCATTTGTGAAGCCACAACACGCACAACCTTGAGGCGGATGGGCTACAACAGCAGAAGACCCCACCGCGTACCACTCATCTCCACTACAAATAGGAAAAAGAGGCTACAATTTGCAAGAGCTCACCAAAATTGGACAGTTGAAGACTGGAAAAATGTTGCCTGGTCTGATGAGTCTCGATTTCTGTTGAGACATTCAGATGGTAGAGTCAGAATTTGGCGTAAACAGAATGAGAACATGGATCCATCATGCCTTGTTACCACTGTGCAGGCTGGTGGTGGTGGTGTAATGGTGTGGGGTATGTTTTCATGGCACACTTTAGGCCCCTTAGTGCCAATTGGGCATCGTTTAAATGCCGCGGCCTACCTGAGCATTGTTTCTGACCATGTCCATCCCTTTATGGCCACCATGTACCCATCCTCTGATGGCTACTTCCAGCAGGATAATGCAATATGTCACAAAGCTCGAATCATTTCAAATTGGTTTCTTGAACATGACAATGAGTTCACTGTACTAAAATGGCCCCCACAGTCACCAGATCTCAACCTAATAGAGCATCTTTGGGACGTGGTGGAACGGGAGCTTCGTGTGTTCCTAATAATCCTTTAGGTGAGTGTATATTGAGCATGTAGAAATATAAAATATGAATGAAATATAAAACACTTTTCAAAAACAAATGATTACAGGCCCAACATAAAATATTGCTATATAAAATACCAAATGTAAACATTGTACTTTGAAGTTTAAAATAGCAATCAGGGCTCCGAACCTGTTCAATGAACGAAAACAAACGAACGAAATTTTGACAGGAACATAACCAGAAATGGAAACAAAATCAAATTTAATCGTTCTGAACAGACATGCTTATTTGAAATGGCCATTAACCGGTTAATAACGTTATTTTATCGGTCTGTTAAATATTTTAATTTGCCAGTCAACCAATCACGAATTCAAATAGTACAGACTGTGCAAATGTGATATTGGCTATGCGTATAGCCTATACAACGTGAGTGAAATGCCTGCGCTCAGCTGTCAAGTCATCATAGGTAGCCTAAGTCGCAATGGCAATGCGCTGGCGTTAGCTTTCCCAAGGATACACTGTATGTCACCAACTGTCAAACAATTAGGCTTACATTTCAGTGAAAATGAATAGCAGGTCATATGCAACTTTTTATTTTTTGCTTTTTGAGACCAGCGAAAATTGCAGGATAGTGTAGAACATGGATTCACACAACGTCAAATCACGCACTTAAAGTGCTTCTGTGAACGGAGAAAACAATACAACTAAATATATAAAACCAATAAATAGGCCTATACGCGAAATATAGGCTATTTCCCTTAAATAATTACAGATTAACGAAACAAAAGGAAAAATTGTGCTGAGCTTTGGTTCATGCGACGGGGTCCAAAGTTCACAAAAGGGAAACCGAGAAGGCAGAAAACAGCATTGTGCTTTGTGGCAAGGGGGGCGTGGTCCAGCTGGTACTGCAGTGAGAGAGAGAGGTAGGAAACGAGTGGCTTGTAAGTGGGTTAAGTGCAAATGATGAACACCTGTGTCTAATTGCAGTGATTGGTGTGGAGAGACAGGATAAAGAGGATCCACGGAGAATGTTTGAGAGAGACCTGGGAACTCGTGCACACGGACGGAGACAAGGAGAATTGCTGATTTAAGCAACTTTATTTTATGCTGTATTGAGATACGGTGAAGGCGCTGTGTGCGCAAGCTTTTGTTTCATTTTGAGAAGAGTTAAATAAAAACCACGAGTTTCCAAACTGCCAAACCTGTGTTCTTCTTCCATCCACCACCCCCGTCTTGTCAACTTTACAACACTGGTGCCGAAAACCCGGGAGTGAAGAAGAACGAGGCCCGCCACCAACATGTCCGTGCCAGGATCGCCGTTTGCGGAGGTAATTCAATCTCTCGCGGGGCTGCACCAGGAACAACACCAAGCTCTGCTGGGCCTCAGGGACGATCAGGAAAGATGTTTCCGGGTGATTGTCCAAGCCCAGCAGGAGGACCGGGAGTTGTTCCGGGGCTGGATGGACCGGGAGGTTCGGGCCGCGGGACCACCATCGACCCCGGCCCAGCATATGCCTCTGCAGAAGATGGGCCCTCAGGACGATCCTGAGGCATTTTTGGATTTGTTTGAGAAGTCCGCAGAGGCATGTGGGTGGCACCAAACGGACTGGCCAGTGCGGCTCATTCCCTTGCTGTCAGGGGAATCCCAGATCGCCGCACAGCAGCTACCAGTCGCCAACCTCCTGGTCTATGGAGATCTTCGACGCGCCATCCTTCAGCGGGTCGGCCGCACCCCCGAGGAACATCGACAACGCTTCCGATCTGTGGAGCTGGGGGAAAACGGCCGACCCTTTGTGATGGCGCAACAGCTCCGGGACGCCTGCCGCAGATGGCTGATGGCCGAGGGGAGCGACGTCGATCACATCCTCGACCTGGTGGTACTGGAGCAGTTCGTCGCCCGTCTGCCAAGGGAAACTGCACAATGGGTCCAGTGCCACCGACCGACGTCGCTGGACCAGGCCATCCACCTGGCAGAGGATCAAATGGTGGCGTGCCCAGGGGTTGGTGGACCCCTCCCATCTGTTTCTCTCTCCTCCTTTAAACCTATCCCTTTACCCAGGTCCCGGCCAGGTGCCCCGCCGCGTCCGATGCCCCGCTGGAAAAGTGGACCACCAGCAGGACTGTCGGCTGGCCAGCGCGCACCGCCGAGGGGCTCGGGACCACCCGGCGGGTTTTCTATGTCTGGCTCTCCACCTCCTCTCTCTCCACATCAATCCCTTAACCCACTTTCTACCACTAGGGCGGCGGGTAGGCCTGGGCCGGCCTGTTGGCGGTGTGGGGACCCAGGGCATTTTATTGACCGGTGTCCGGAGATGGAGGTGGGGACATTAGTCCGGGTCCCAGACACTCCACAGGCTGCCCCCGATCAAGCTGGCCTGTACCAAGTACCTGTGAGTATTAAGGGGGGTACTTATCAGGCTTTGGTGGATTCGGGCTGTAACCAAACCTCAATACATCAAAGCCTGATTCAATCGGGGGCATTGGATACGAGCCGCATGGTTAAAGTACGGTGTGTGCACGGGGATGTGGTGAGTTATCCTATAGTACCAGTGGATATTCAATTTCGGGGACAAAAACATAGGGTGGAGGTGGCGGTTAATCCACACCTCCGACATCCGCTCATTTTGGGAACCAATTGGCCGGGTTTTAGGGTATTATTGGGATATTTAGGTGCGGATGTCTCTTGGGAAAATAGAGAGCGGGGAAGGGGGGCGGTCGCTCAGGTGGGAGAGGCTGAACCTGGACCACTGGTTACTGATTCAGGGGAACGGAGTGCTATCGAGAGAACCATTCTTACACAGCACGATGATTTTCCCCTGGAACAGTCCCAGGATGAAACGCTCAAAAACGCTTTTGAACAGGTCCGTTCTATCGATGGTCAGCTGCTCCAACCGGATCGACCGCTCGTCTATCCTTATTTTGCTCTGATAAAGGATCGGTTGTATCGAGTGACCCAAGACACTCAGCTCAAACAGGATACAACCCAATTGTTGGTACCAAAAAGCCGTCGGGAAATGCTTTTCCAGGCGGCTCACTGTAATCCAATGGCTGGTCATTTAGGACAAGCGGCGACACTAAACCGTCTAATGACTCGATTTTTCTGGCTGGGCATTCATGAGCACGTACGCCGGTGGTGTGCGTCGTGTCGTGAATGTCAGTTGGTTAACCCACCGGTCGCTCCAAAAGCACCTTTGTGCCCTCTCCCTTTGATGCAGGTCCCCTTCGAGAGAATTGGTATGGACCTCATCGGGCCATTAGAACGGTCTGCACGTGGGCATCGCTTTGCATTAGTTCTAGTGGACTATGCAACACGATACCCGGAGGCAGTGGCACTCCGCAGCATCTCTGCGAAGAGTGTGGCGGACGCCCTGTTTCATTTTATCTCCCGGGTGGGAATCCCAAAGGAGATTCTCACCGACCAAGGCACGGCGTTTATGTCACGGACTCTCCGCGAGCTGTACGAGTTATTGGGCATTAAATCGATTCGCACCAGCGTCTACCACCCACAAACAGACGGACTGGTGGAACGATTTAATCGCACTTTGAAAACCATGATTCGTAAGTTCGTTCACGAAGACGCCAAAAATTGGGATAAATGGCTAGAACCCCTCTTGTTTGCTGTGCGCGAGGTCCCGCAAGCCTCCACTGGGTTTTCCCCATTCGAGCTTCTCTATGGACGCCAGCCCCGCGGGGTGCTGGATGTCCTGCGAGAAGCTTGGGAGGACGGACCTTCGAACAGTAAAAATGAAATTCAGTATGTCCTGGAACTGAGAACAAAACTCCACACTTTGGGGCGGCTCTCCATGGAGAATTTGTTACAGGCTCAGGACAAACAAAGCCGGCTATACAACAGGGGAACTAGATTACGCGAATTCGCACCGGGAGAGAAAGTTCTCGTATTACTTCCCACTTCTAGCTCGAAATTACTCGCAAAGTGGCAAGGACCGTTTGAGGTCACACGGCAAGTCGGAAATCTCAATTATGAGGTGGTTCGCACAGACCGGGGCGGGGCACATCAAATTTACCATCTCAACCTCCTTAAAAAATGGAATGAGGCGGAGTCAGTGATGCTGGCGACGGCGGTGAGCGGAGAGGAAGATCTCGGGCCAGAAGCAAACACAAAACCTCAATCTTTGGCTCTGGTTTCAGGAGGAGATCACCTCTCGTCGTCCCAGCTCACTGATGTAGCCAAGTTGCAAGCAGAATTTGGGGATGTGTTCTCGCCCCTGCCTGGTCGAACGGACCTCATTCAACACCACATTGAGACAGAGCCAGGTGTCGTAGTGCGCAGCCGGCCATATAGATTACCTGAGCACAAAAAAAAGGTTGTTCAGTCTGAATTAGAGGCAATGCTAGAAATGGGGGTGATAGAGGAATCCAACAGTGATTGGGCGAGCCCGATAGTTTTGGTACCCAAAACGGACGGCTCCGTCCGATTCTGTGTGGATTACCGCAAGGTGAATGCTGTGTCGAAATTCGACGCCTATCCAATGCCACGTATTGACGAATTACTTGATCGGCTGGGTACTGCTCGATTTTATTCGACACTGGATTTAACTAAAGGATATTGGCAGATCCCCTTATCTCCTCTATCCAAAGAAAAAAACGCTTTCACCACGCCGTTTGGATTACACCAATTTGTCACTCTTCCTTTCGGGTTGTTCGGGGCTCCGGCCACTTTTCAGCGGCTCATGGACCGGATCCTCCGGCCCCATGCTGCATATGCCGCTGCTTACTTGGATGACATTATCATCTATAGTAGTGGTTCTCAACGGGGGCGGTACCGCCCCCCAGGGGGCGTTCAGAGAACAACGGGGGGCGTTGGAAGCAAGATTTTTGAAAGGGGGTCGTTCAGGTGTTAATGGGGGGCGTTCATGAGTTTAAATATAACGCAAATTTTTGTTCATTTACTTTTATTCATTTTAAGCAAGTCCACCGTCAGTGTTGTAGGTAGGCACTATGCAGTTTTTTTTGTGTTCATTTCTTTTGCATTACCATTGAAAGCAGTACCAATAATGTCAAAAATATGATGTGCAGTCAAGTTTGGGTGTGTGTATGCTGTTTAAATGAGTGTTCTCACCGATACGCTTGTTGTGATTGGCGGAGTTTTGACGAGTTGTATTTTGACGACTAGAATCCAGCGCTGACTAGAATCATGCAGCGGAGGAATGGAAAGTTGACAAGCCATTAAAAAGTATTGACTTAAGAAACACTTATTTTCAATAAATCATGTTCCCATTCACACTAAATTCTATTTATAAGGTAAAACTTTAAAAAAAAAACATTTTTAGTCATTATCAACCCCAATGCCTAATGCCAAAATGTTTTATTTGTTCACCAAGTAATTTACTGGTCAGAATTTTTTTGTTAACTCGCAAGACAGTAAGGAGAAAATGACAATTTGATGGATAATTTAAATATATTCTGTTTTCACATTTTGGTAATGTAATAATTCCGCCATCACATCTGAGCGCGAAACGCTGCTTGGATAGTTTCAAGATAGTTAAAAAATAATTAATAATACAATAATAATTTAATTGAATTTAATTAATCATATGTGTTTATTCTTGTTATTTTTTTTTACTGATTATGAACACAAATTAATCACGACAAACCAAATTAATTGTATTAATTATGCCATTGATGAAAACCAGCTGATACCAAGGTATTTTAGGCCTACAATTCTTACATAGTTTTTCATGAAAAATCAGGATTGTATTTATTTTTCGAAAGTAAGGTTAATGTAAGTAGCTTCTTGCAATACTCTCCTAAATGAGTAATAAAACCTGCATGCAAACATTACCGCTTTAATGACCGTCCTTTATTTTTCAGTGCATTTGTTTTACAAATATATATTACTGTCATGGGATTAATATTATAACTATTATGTAGTGTAATGTAGACAGACACAACTAAAAGAGGTTTGAATTTTCCTTTGTTTAATTTGCACACTGAATATGGGTGGAGCTTTTAATTTTGAACTCTCAAAGTGCACCAGATTGATGAATTTAACATTAAAATGCACAAAATTTTCTTACAGGGGGGCATGCCCCCGAACCCCCTTAGAAGGCCAAAGGACCACCCACCACAGATTTAACAAACAACCTGAAACACTGCTATTGCTATGCCAATGCAACTTATAGCTTTTTTGGGGGGAGGGGGGTGGGGGGGGGGGGGATTAATCACTGTGGAGTATAGTTTAATTGTATTAATAAATTACAATTTTGTACTTATTTTTTATCTGTTAACTCTCGCTCGCTTGACTCGCTCATAACATGGCATTAGTTGGGGTGGGGTGGGGGGGGCGGTCAGGGACCTGGATATTGGATAGGGGGCGCTGGCCCAAAAAAGGTTGAGAACCACTGATCTATAGTAATGACTGGCAGCGCCATATGCAGCATCTGCGGGCGGTCCTGAGGTCGCTGAGAGGGGCGGGGCTGACGGCCAACCCGAAGAAGTGTGCGGTTGGGCGGGTGGAGGTCAGGTATCTGGGCTTCCACTTGGGACACGGGCAGGTGCGTCCCCAAATTGACAAGACAGCGGCAGTTGCGACCTGTCCGAGCCCCAAGACCAAAAAGGAGGTGAGGCAGTTCCTGGGGCTGGCGGGATATTATAGAAGGTTTGTGCCTAATTATTCGGACCTCACCAGCCCGCTGACTGACCTCACTAAAAAGGAGGCACCAGATCCGGTCCAGTGGACGGAGCAGTGCCAGCAGGCTTTCACCCAGGTAAAGGCTGCTCTATGTGGCGGGCCGCTCTTACATTCTCCTGACTTCTCTCTCCCATTTATTTTGCAGACGGATGCCTCAGATAGAGGGCTGGGTGCGGTCCTGTCACAGGAGGTAGGGGGTGAAGAGCGGCCGGTGCTGTACATCAGTCGTAAGCTCTCAAAGAGAGAGACCATGTACAGCACCATTGAGAAGGAGTGTCTGGCGATCAGATGGGCCGTCCTCACCCTCCGATACTATCTCCTGGGGCGGGAATTCACCCTCTGCTCGGACCACGCCCCTCTCCAATGGCTCCACCGCATGAAGGATACCAACGCGCGGATCACCCGTTGGTATCTGGCATTACAACCCTTTAAGTTTAAGGTGATCCACAGGCCGGGGGCCCAAATGGTGGTAGCCGACTTCCTCTCCAGAAATGGAGGTGGGGGGGGGACTGCAGGCCGGATGGCTCCCCGGTCTGAGTCGGGTGGTGGGGGTATGTGGCAAGGGGGGCGTGGTCCAGCTGGTACTGCAGTGAGAGAGAGAGGTAGGAAACGAGTGGCTTGTAAGTGGGTTAAGTGCAAATGATGAACACCTGTGTCTAATTGCAGTGATTGGTGTGGAGAGACAGGATAAAGAGGATCCACGGAGAATGTTTGAGAGAGACCTGGGAACTCGTGCACACGGACGGAGACAAGGAGAATTGCTGATTTAAGCAACTTTATTTTATGCTGTATTGAGATACGGTGAAGGCGCTGTGTGCGCAAGCTTTTGTTTCATTTTGAGAAGAGTTAAATAAAAACCACGAGTTTCCAAACTGCCAAACCTGTGTTCTTCTTCCATCCACCACCCCCGTCTTGTCAACTTTACAACACTGGTGCCGAAAACCCGGGAGTGAAGAAGAACGAGGCCCGCCACCAACATGTCCGTGCCAGGATCGCCGTTTGCGGAGGTAATTCAATCTCTCGCGGGGCTGCACCAGGAACAACACCAAGCTCTGCTGGGCCTCAGGGACGATCAGGAAAGATGTTTCCGGGTGATTGTCCAAGCCCAGCAGGAGGACCGGGAGTTGTTCCGGGGCTGGATGGACCGGGAGGTTCGGGCCGCGGGACCACCATCGACCCCGGCCCAGCATATGCCTCTGCAGAAGATGGGCCCTCAGGACGATCCTGAGGCATTTTTGGATTTGTTTGAGAAGTCCGCAGAGGCATGTGGGTGGCACCAAACGGACTGGCCAGTGCGGCTCATTCCCTTGCTGTCAGGGGAATCCCAGATCGCCGCACAGCAGCTACCAGTCGCCAACCTCCTGGTCTATGGAGATCTTCGACGCGCCATCCTTCAGCGGGTCGGCCGCACCCCCGAGGAACATCGACAACGCTTCCGATCTGTGGAGCTGGGGGAAAACGGCCGACCCTTTGTGATGGCGCAACAGCTCCGGGACGCCTGCCGCAGATGGCTGATGGCCGAGGGGAGCGACGTCGATCACATCCTCGACCTGGTGGTACTGGAGCAGTTCGTCGCCCGTCTGCCAAGGGAAACTGCACAATGGGTCCAGTGCCACCGACCGACGTCGCTGGACCAGGCCATCCACCTGGCAGAG
The DNA here is from genome assembly GCF_029890125.1 of Rhinichthys klamathensis goyatoka. Taxonomy (NCBI): domain Eukaryota; kingdom Metazoa; phylum Chordata; class Actinopteri; order Cypriniformes; family Leuciscidae; genus Rhinichthys; species Rhinichthys klamathensis. The sequence continues at coordinate 1,916,450 of NW_026606714.1, read as the reverse complement.
GATCAAATGGTGGCGTGCCCAGGGGTTGGTGGACCCCTCCCATCTGTTTCTCTCTCCTCCTTTAAACCTATCCCTTTACCCAGGTCCCGGCCAGGTGCCCCGCCGCGTCCGATGCCCCGCTGGAAAAGTGGACCACCAGCAGGACTGTCGGCTGGCCAGCGCGCACCGCCGAGGGGCTCGGGACCACCCGGCGGGTTTTCTATGTCTGGCTCTCCACCTCCTCTCTCTCCACATCAATCCCTTAACCCACTTTCTACCACTAGGGCGGCGGGTAGGCCTGGGCCGGCCTGTTGGCGGTGTGGGGACCCAGGGCATTTTATTGACCGGTGTCCGGAGATGGAGGTGGGGACATTAGTCCGGGTCCCAGACACTCCACAGGCTGCCCCCGATCAAGCTGGCCTGTACCAAGTACCTGTGAGTATTAAGGGGGGTACTTATCAGGCTTTGGTGGATTCGGGCTGTAACCAAACCTCAATACATCAAAGCCTGATTCAATCGGGGGCATTGGATACGAGCCGCATGGTTAAAGTACGGTGTGTGCACGGGGATGTGGTGAGTTATCCTATAGTACCAGTGGATATTCAATTTCGGGGACAAAAACATAGGGTGGAGGTGGCGGTTAATCCACACCTCCGACATCCGCTCATTTTGGGAACCAATTGGCCGGGTTTTAGGGTATTATTGGGATATTTAGGTGCGGATGTCTCTTGGGAAAATAGAGAGCGGGGAAGGGGGGCGGTCGCTCAGGTGGGAGAGGCTGAACCTGGACCACTGGTTACTGATTCAGGGGAACGGAGTGCTATCGAGAGAACCATTCTTACACAGCACGATGATTTTCCCCTGGAACAGTCCCAGGATGAAACGCTCAAAAACGCTTTTGAACAGGTCCGTTCTATCGATGGTCAGCTGCTCCAACCGGATCGACCGCTCGTCTATCCTTATTTTGCTCTGATAAAGGATCGGTTGTATCGAGTGACCCAAGACACTCAGCTCAAACAGGATACAACCCAATTGTTGGTACCAAAAAGCCGTCGGGAAATGCTTTTCCAGGCGGCTCACTGTAATCCAATGGCTGGTCATTTAGGACAAGCGGCGACACTAAACCGTCTAATGACTCGATTTTTCTGGCTGGGCATTCATGAGCACGTACGCCGGTGGTGTGCGTCGTGTCGTGAATGTCAGTTGGTTAACCCACCGGTCGCTCCAAAAGCACCTTTGTGCCCTCTCCCTTTGATGCAGGTCCCCTTCGAGAGAATTGGTATGGACCTCATCGGGCCATTAGAACGGTCTGCACGTGGGCATCGCTTTGCATTAGTTCTAGTGGACTATGCAACACGATACCCGGAGGCAGTGGCACTCCGCAGCATCTCTGCGAAGAGTGTGGCGGACGCCCTGTTTCATTTTATCTCCCGGGTGGGAATCCCAAAGGAGATTCTCACCGACCAAGGCACGGCGTTTATGTCACGGACTCTCCGCGAGCTGTACGAGTTATTGGGCATTAAATCGATTCGCACCAGCGTCTACCACCCACAAACAGACGGACTGGTGGAACGATTTAATCGCACTTTGAAAACCATGATTCGTAAGTTCGTTCACGAAGACGCCAAAAATTGGGATAAATGGCTAGAACCCCTCTTGTTTGCTGTGCGCGAGGTCCCGCAAGCCTCCACTGGGTTTTCCCCATTCGAGCTTCTCTATGGACGCCAGCCCCGCGGGGTGCTGGATGTCCTGCGAGAAGCTTGGGAGGACGGACCTTCGAACAGTAAAAATGAAATTCAGTATGTCCTGGAACTGAGAACAAAACTCCACACTTTGGGGCGGCTCTCCATGGAGAATTTGTTACAGGCTCAGGACAAACAAAGCCGGCTATACAACAGGGGAACTAGATTACGCGAATTCGCACCGGGAGAGAAAGTTCTCGTATTACTTCCCACTTCTAGCTCGAAATTACTCGCAAAGTGGCAAGGACCGTTTGAGGTCACACGGCAAGTCGGAAATCTCAATTATGAGGTGGTTCGCACAGACCGGGGCGGGGCACATCAAATTTACCATCTCAACCTCCTTAAAAAATGGAATGAGGCGGAGTCAGTGATGCTGGCGACGGCGGTGAGCGGAGAGGAAGATCTCGGGCCAGAAGCAAACACAAAACCTCAATCTTTGGCTCTGGTTTCAGGAGGAGATCACCTCTCGTCGTCCCAGCTCACTGATGTAGCCAAGTTGCAAGCAGAATTTGGGGATGTGTTCTCGCCCCTGCCTGGTCGAACGGACCTCATTCAACACCACATTGAGACAGAGCCAGGTGTCGTAGTGCGCAGCCGGCCATATAGATTACCTGAGCACAAAAAAAAGGTTGTTCAGTCTGAATTAGAGGCAATGCTAGAAATGGGGGTGATAGAGGAATCCAACAGTGATTGGGCGAGCCCGATAGTTTTGGTACCCAAAACGGACGGCTCCGTCCGATTCTGTGTGGATTACCGCAAGGTGAATGCTGTGTCGAAATTCGACGCCTATCCAATGCCACGTATTGACGAATTACTTGATCGGCTGGGTACTGCTCGATTTTATTCGACACTGGATTTAACTAAAGGATATTGGCAGATCCCCTTATCTCCTCTATCCAAAGAAAAAAACGCTTTCACCACGCCGTTTGGATTACACCAATTTGTCACTCTTCCTTTCGGGTTGTTCGGGGCTCCGGCCACTTTTCAGCGGCTCATGGACCGGATCCTCCGGCCCCATGCTGCATATGCCGCTGCTTACTTGGATGACATTATCATCTATAGTAGTGGTTCTCAACGGGGGCGGTACCGCCCCCCAGGGGGCGTTCAGAGAACAACGGGGGGCGTTGGAAGCAAGATTTTTGAAAGGGGGTCGTTCAGGTGTTAATGGGGGGCGTTCATGAGTTTAAATATAACGCAAATTTTTGTTCATTTACTTTTATTCATTTTAAGCAAGTCCACCGTCAGTGTTGTAGGTAGGCACTATGCAGTTTTTTTTGTGTTCATTTCTTTTGCATTACCATTGAAAGCAGTACCAATAATGTCAAAAATATGATGTGCAGTCAAGTTTGGGTGTGTGTATGCTGTTTAAATGAGTGTTCTCACCGATACGCTTGTTGTGATTGGCGGAGTTTTGACGAGTTGTATTTTGACGACTAGAATCCAGCGCTGACTAGAATCATGCAGCGGAGGAATGGAAAGTTGACAAGCCATTAAAAAGTATTGACTTAAGAAACACTTATTTTCAATAAATCATGTTCCCATTCACACTAAATTCTATTTATAAGGTAAAACTTTAAAAAAAAAACATTTTTAGTCATTATCAACCCCAATGCCTAATGCCAAAATGTTTTATTTGTTCACCAAGTAATTTACTGGTCAGAATTTTTTTGTTAACTCGCAAGACAGTAAGGAGAAAATGACAATTTGATGGATAATTTAAATATATTCTGTTTTCACATTTTGGTAATGTAATAATTCCGCCATCACATCTGAGCGCGAAACGCTGCTTGGATAGTTTCAAGATAGTTAAAAAATAATTAATAATACAATAATAATTTAATTGAATTTAATTAATCATATGTGTTTATTCTTGTTATTTTTTTTTACTGATTATGAACACAAATTAATCACGACAAACCAAATTAATTGTATTAATTATGCCATTGATGAAAACCAGCTGATACCAAGGTATTTTAGGCCTACAATTCTTACATAGTTTTTCATGAAAAATCAGGATTGTATTTATTTTTCGAAAGTAAGGTTAATGTAAGTAGCTTCTTGCAATACTCTCCTAAATGAGTAATAAAACCTGCATGCAAACATTACCGCTTTAATGACCGTCCTTTATTTTTCAGTGCATTTGTTTTACAAATATATATTACTGTCATGGGATTAATATTATAACTATTATGTAGTGTAATGTAGACAGACACAACTAAAAGAGGTTTGAATTTTCCTTTGTTTAATTTGCACACTGAATATGGGTGGAGCTTTTAATTTTGAACTCTCAAAGTGCACCAGATTGATGAATTTAACATTAAAATGCACAAAATTTTCTTACAGGGGGGCATGCCCCCGAACCCCCTTAGAAGGCCAAAGGACCACCCACCACAGATTTAACAAACAACCTGAAACACTGCTATTGCTATGCCAATGCAACTTATAGCTTTTTTGGGGGGAGGGGGGTGGGGGGGGGGGGGATTAATCACTGTGGAGTATAGTTTAATTGTATTAATAAATTACAATTTTGTACTTATTTTTTATCTGTTAACTCTCGCTCGCTTGACTCGCTCATAACATGGCATTAGTTGGGGTGGGGTGGGGGGGGCGGTCAGGGACCTGGATATTGGATAGGGGGCGCTGGCCCAAAAAAGGTTGAGAACCACTGATCTATAGTAATGACTGGCAGCGCCATATGCAGCATCTGCGGGCGGTCCTGAGGTCGCTGAGAGGGGCGGGGCTGACGGCCAACCCGAAGAAGTGTGCGGTTGGGCGGGTGGAGGTCAGGTATCTGGGCTTCCACTTGGGACACGGGCAGGTGCGTCCCCAAATTGACAAGACAGCGGCAGTTGCGACCTGTCCGAGCCCCAAGACCAAAAAGGAGGTGAGGCAGTTCCTGGGGCTGGCGGGATATTATAGAAGGTTTGTGCCTAATTATTCGGACCTCACCAGCCCGCTGACTGACCTCACTAAAAAGGAGGCACCAGATCCGGTCCAGTGGACGGAGCAGTGCCAGCAGGCTTTCACCCAGGTAAAGGCTGCTCTATGTGGCGGGCCGCTCTTACATTCTCCTGACTTCTCTCTCCCATTTATTTTGCAGACGGATGCCTCAGATAGAGGGCTGGGTGCGGTCCTGTCACAGGAGGTAGGGGGTGAAGAGCGGCCGGTGCTGTACATCAGTCGTAAGCTCTCAAAGAGAGAGACCATGTACAGCACCATTGAGAAGGAGTGTCTGGCGATCAGATGGGCCGTCCTCACCCTCCGATACTATCTCCTGGGGCGGGAATTCACCCTCTGCTCGGACCACGCCCCTCTCCAATGGCTCCACCGCATGAAGGATACCAACGCGCGGATCACCCGTTGGTATCTGGCATTACAACCCTTTAAGTTTAAGGTGATCCACAGGCCGGGGGCCCAAATGGTGGTAGCCGACTTCCTCTCCAGAAATGGAGGTGGGGGGGGGACTGCAGGCCGGATGGCTCCCCGGTCTGAGTCGGGTGGTGGGGGTATGTGGCAAGGGGGGCGTGGTCCAGCTGGTACTGCAGTGAGAGAGAGAGGTAGGAAACGAGTGGCTTGTAAGTGGGTTGAGTGCAAATGATGAACACCTGTGTCTAATTGCAGTGATTGGTGTGGAGAGACAGGATAAAGAGGATCCACGGAGAATGTTTGAGAGAGAGAGACCTGGGAACTCGTGCACACGGACGGAGACAAGGAGAATTGCTGATTTAAGCAACTTTATTTTATGCTGTATTGAGATACGGTGAAGGCGCTGTGTGCGCAAGCTTTTGTTTCATTTTGAGAAGAGTTAAATAAAAACCACGAGTTTCCAAACTGCCAACCCTGTGTTCTTCTTCCATCCACCACCCCCGTCTTGTCAACTTTACAACATGCTTGTTTTCTGTATTTTATAAAAGTTTACAGTTTTGAATCATTTCTTGCTTCTATCCGTATGACCATAAATTACAGAGTAAGGTTCCTCAGAAGGACAAAAATTCCTGTGATCGCGCTGACTCCTCACACGCACACGATCTAGCATTGCTAACTTGACATCGCAGCTTGTTCATTATCAAAATAAAATAGTCAACCAAAAATATAGAAATTTAACCAAACCATGTTCATGCTACAGAGGTAGCCCCTCGTTTAGGAATGTGCTCCTCGGTTTGTTCTGGCTGGTCCTGCTCGGAGCCACCCGGTTCTGTAACCCTTCACTCGCCATGTTATTCACGTTTCTGCCTGCATCCCCATGGCGGCGTGTAAGATTGCAGTCCTCCAAATGATGAAAAAGTTTTGCCGTAAACAATGTTTTTTTGCGACACCACGAAATAAACGATAGAGCATAATATGAAACGATATACGAATAAACGATAAACGAATATGAAAATAAAATAAAGTACAGTAAAAACAGTCGGACAAACATTGGCACAGTGCTCATTCAGTAAATGCATAGCTAAACAGATGTGTTTTGAGTCTGGCTTTGAATGTGACTACTGTAGGAGCACATCTGATCTCTTCTGGAGGCTGGTTCCAGCTGCGGCTGGCATAGTAGCTAAAAGCAGACTCTCCTTGCTTAGAGTGAACCCTTGGAATTTCTAACTGATGTGATCCTAATGATCTGAGTGATCTGTTGGGTTTATATTCAGTGAGGATATCTGCAATATATTGAGGTCCTAGCCCATTGAATGATTTATATACCAGTAATAATACTTTAAAAACAATCCTAAATGTAACT